>NC_048231.1:95210961-95426985 GCF_002007445.2 Ailuropoda melanoleuca
CACAGTAGAGCAGATCAACAGAACTAGAAGCTGGTTCTTTGAGAGAATCAATAAAATTGACAGACCACTGGCAAGAGTTACCCAAAAGAATAGAGAAAGGACCCAAATTAATAAAATTATTAATAAAANATGACTGAAAAGGGAGAGGTCACGACCAGCACCATTGAAATTGCAAGGATTATTAGAAACTTTTATCAACAGCTATATGCCAAAAAACTAAACAATCTGGAAGAGATGGAGGCCTTCCTGGAAACCTATAAACTACCAAGACTGAAACAGGAAGAAATAGATTTCTTAAATAGGCCAATTAACTATGAAGAAATTGAGTCAGTGATAAACAACCTTCCAAATAATAAAACTCCAGGCCCAGACGGTTTTCCTGGGGAATTCTACCAAACATTCAAAGAAGAAATAATACCTATTCTCCTAAAGCTATTTCAAAAAATAGAAACAGAAGGAAAGCTACCAAACTCATTCTATGAGGCTAATATTACCTTGATCCCCAAACCAGGCAAAGACCCCCTCAAAAAGGAGAATTACAGACCGATTTCCCTAATGAATATGGACGCCAAAATCCTCAACAAGATCCTGGCTAATAGAATCCAACAGTACATTGAAAGGATTATCCATTATGACCAAGTGGGATTTATCCCTGGGATGCAAGGGTGGTTCAACATTCACAAATCGATCAGGGTCTTAGATTTTATCCAGAAAGAAACATTCAAAAATCATATGATTCTCTCAATAGATGCAGAAAAAGCATTTGACAAAATACAGCATCCTTTCCTGATTAAAACCCTTCAGAGTGTAGGAATAGAGGGTACATTTCTCAATCTCATAAAAGCCATCTATGAAAAGCCTACTGCAAGCATTATTCTCAATGGGGAAAAGCTGGAAGCCTTTCCCTTAAGATCAGGAACACGACAAGGATGCCCACTCTCGCCACTATTATTCAACATAGTACTAGAAGTCCTTGCAACAGCAATCAGAAGACAAAAAGGGATCAAAGGTATCCAAATCGGCAAAGAAGAAGTCAAACTGTCTCTCTTTGCAGATGACATGATACTCTATATGGAAAACCCAAAGGAATCCACTCCCAAACTATTAGAAGTTATAGAACAATTCAGTAAGGTGGCAGGATACAAAATCAATGCTCAGAAATCAGTTGCTTTTCTATACACGAATAATGAGACTGAAGAAAGAGAAATTAGGGAAACAATCCCATTTACAACAGCACCAAAAACCAGACGTTTCCTTGGGATTAACTTAACCAGAGACGTAAAGGACCTATATGCTAGAAACTATAGATCACTTTTGAAAGATATTGAGGAAGACATAAAAAGATGGAAAAATATTCCATGCTCATGGATTGGAAGAATTAACATAGTTAAAATGTCCATGCTACCCAGAGCAATCTACACTTTCAATGCTATCCTGATCAAAATACCGATGACATTTTTCAAAGAACTAAAACAAATAGTCCTTAAATTTGTACGGAATNTTCAATGCTATCCCGATCAAAATACCGAGGACATTTTTCAAAGAACTGGAACAAATAGTCCTTAAATTTGTATGGAACCAGAAAAGGCCCCGAATCTCCAAGGAACTGTTGAAAAGGAAAAACAAAGCTGGGGGCATCACAATGCCGGATTTCGAGCTGTACTACAAAGCTGTGATCACAAAGACAGCATGGTACTGGCACAAAAACAGACACATGGACCAATGGAACAGAATAGAGAACCCAGAAATGGACCCTCGGCTCTTTGGGCAGCTAATCTTTGATAAAGCAGGAAAAAACATCTGGTGGGAAAAAGACAGTCGCTTCAATAAATGGTGCAGGGAAAATTGGACAGCTACATGCAAAAGAATGAAACCGGACCACTCTCTCACACCATACACAAAAATAAACTCCAAATGGATGAAAGACCTCAATGTGAGACAGGAATCCATCAAAATTCTAGAGGAGAACATAGGCAACAACTTCTATGACATCGGCCAGAGCAACCTTTTTCACGACACATCGCCAAAGGCAAGAGAAATAAAAGATAAAATGAACTTATGGGACTTTATCAAGATAAAAAGCTTCTGCACAGCCAAGGAAGCAGTCAAAATAACTAAGAGGCAGCCCACGGAATGGGAGAATATATTTGCCAATGATGCTACAGAAAAAAGACTGGTATCCAAGATCTACAAAGAACTTCTCAAACTCAATACGCAAGAAACAATTAAACAAATTATAAAATGGGCAGAAGATATGAACAGACACTTTTCCAATGATGACATACAAATGGCTAACAGACACATGAAAAAATGTTCAAAATCATTAGCCATCAGGGAAATTCAAATCAAAACCACACTGAGATACCACCTTACGCCAGTTAGAATGGCAAAGATAGACAAGGCAAGAAACAACAATTGTTGGAGAGGATGTGGAGAAAGGGGATCCCTCCTACATTGTTGGTGGGAATGCAAGTTGGTACAGCCACTCTGGAAAACAGTGTGGAGGTCCCTTAAAAAGTTAAAAATTGAGCCACCCTATGACCCAGCCATTGCACTACTGGGTATTTACCCCAAAGATACAGACGTAGTAAAGAGAAGGGCCATATGCACCCCAATGTTCATAGCTGCATTGTCCACAATAGCCAAATCATGGAAGGAGCCGAGATGCCCTTCAACAGATGACTGGATNTGACTGGATTAAGAAGTTGTGGTCCATATATACAATGGAATATTACTCAGCTATCAGAAAGAACAAGTTCTCAACATTTGCTGCAACATGGAAGGCACTGGAGGAGATAATGCTAAGTGAAATAAGTCAAGCAGAGAAAGAAAATTATCATATGATTTCTCTCATCTATGAAACATAACTAGGATGATCCGTAGGGGAAGCAAGAGATAATCAGAAGGGGGAATGAAGCATGAGAGACTATTGACTCTGAGAAACAAACTGAGGGCTTCAGAGGGGAGGGGGGTGGGGGAATGGGATAGACTGGTGATGGGTAGTAAGGAGGGCACGTATTGCATGGTGCAGTGGGTGTTATATGCAACTAATGAATCATCGAACTTTACATCAGAAACCAGGGATGTACTGTATGTGACTAACATAATATAATAAAAAAACATTAAAAAAATATCTTATAGAATCTGTATTGTTATTCCAATACAGGATGGCATAATTTTCCTTGATTGAAATATTGTTTCTAATTGCATACCAATTTCTTAGAAACACATCTAGATATATGCATCTTTAAAGCTAATCAAAATAATCATCAAAAAAAAAGTTTATTGTAATTTATCCAATAATATCAATAATACTTTCACAGTAGTCATGGATAACACACCTAGTGCATTTCTTTTCTGAAGAAGGGTAAGAAAAGTGAGTTTTTATAAAATTTCTTATTTTATGGACACTATTTTTGAGCAATTTCCTTTTGATTGTGACAAATCTGGAAAACATGGAGAATATGAGAAAAAGGGAGGGGAAAAGAAAGAGAATAGAGAGAAGGAAAGATGAAGGATATAAAATGATTAATAAGAAAAGCAAGAAGAAAATTATGTCATCCTTAAATCAATAGTGAAGGGAGACTCCAATATACCCCATAGTTTCCTTCATTATATGATCAAACAAACAACACAATTTGATCTAAGAAAATGCCCCTGGCCACCCACTGTACTTTCTTTTCCTAATTCCCTTTTGCTAAACTGATATTCCCAGTGTTGTCTAGGACTAGCAGCATCTATTACAGCTTACACCAACTGAACAAGAAACTCTGGAAGAAGGGCCCAGAAATCTGTTTTTTCTTTCCTTTTCCTTTTTTTTTTTCTTCTTACCATGCCATCCAGGAGAGTCTCACATACACTAAAAACCACTACTCTAATCCAGACCATCTAATCCATTTCTTCCTCAGCCTCTTTATGTTCATCAGTTTCCATTTAAAGAATCCAAACTCCTTTGAAGGCTGAATGGGACATGGGTTAATATGATGTGTTTGTTCCCTCTCTCCCTCCCTTCTCTAGAACAGGCCAAGACATTACTGAACACATGACAAAATTAGTGTGCATTCCTATATTTGACATTCAACAAATTTTAAGAAAAAGGCAAGTAAGTGAACATTAATGAAATGAAAAATTCCCCAACTGGCATGTTTTCATACATTCAATACTCTCAAAGACAGGAATCCTCGGACTTATTTCCAATATGTCCTCGCTTCACTACAACTCTGTCTAAAGCGCCAAGGATATTGTCTTCCTTAAAACTAGGTATAAGAGGGGTGCCTGGGTGGCTCAGTCAGTTAGGCGTCTACCTTCAGCTCAGGTCATGATCTTAGGGTCCTGGGATCAAGTCCTGCATCAGGCTCCCTGCTCAGCAGGGTGTCTGCCTCTCCCTTTCCATCTCCCTCTCCCCCTGCTTGTGCTCTCTCTCTTTCTCTCTCTCTTAAATAAATAAATAAATAAAATCTAAAAAAAAAAAAAAAACTAGGTCAAGAAGGTCAACATAGGGAGGTCTCCTGTTGCTTTAAAAAATAAGTGATTTCGGGGTGCCTGGGTGGCACAGCGGTTGAGCGTCTGCCTTCGGCTCAGGGCGTGATCCCGGCGTTACGGGATCGAGCCCCACATCAGGCTCTTCTGCTATGAGCCTGCCTCTTCCTCTCCCACTCCCCCTGCTTGTGTTCCCTCTCTCGCTGGCTGTCTCTGTCTCTGTCAAATAAATAAATAAAATCTTTAAAAAAAAATAAGTGATTTCGCACTTTTCAAATCTCCCTTTTTTTTTTTTTAAAGATTTTATTTATTTATTTGACAGAGACAGAGACAGCCAGCGAGAGAGGGAACACAAGCAGGGGGAGTGGGAGAGGAAGAGGCAGGCTCATAGCAGAAGAGCCTGATGTGGGGCGATCCCGTAACGCCGGGATCACGCCCTGAGCCGAAGGCAGACGCTCAACCGCTGTGCCACCCAGGCGCCCCTCAAATCTCCCTTTTTAAATCATTCCTACCTTCTATCATCTTCCCCTAACCTTAACTCTTCTCTAAATTTTCCAACTCTTTGCTCCACACGTGACTTTGCATTGTCATGCCTATACTGTCCTCTTGCTGTGTCTATACCCATGTATGATCATATTCCCATTTGCATCTATAAAAATTCTACTCATTTTAAGTTCAATTTCATGATGTCCTCTTTCGTAACAAAATGACTACTTATGTCCCCATCTTTATTTTTGTTCTCCTATTTTAGCCATGTCTTTCCTTCTGTGTTCTCTCTGATCATTTGCTCATCGTTTCTGCATATGAATGATGTTCAACCCTGACCACAGAAATCCTTCTTGCAAGGGTTTATATTCAGTTGTGTTTGAGAGATAAGTTGTCCTACTTGGATTTCTGTCATTCACCCATTATTGGATATTTTCTAGAACCTTGTTAATTACAAAACTTCCTGTATTTACGATGGGGCTAAAAACCCATGATAAGTTGAAAATACACTTAATACTTTTAACTTACCAAACAGAGCTTAGCCTAACCTACTTTAAACATGTTCAGAACACTTACATTAGCCTAGAGTTGGGCAAAATCATCTCACACAAAACCTACTTTATAATAAAGCCTTGAATATTTCATATAATTTATTGAATACCACGCTGAAAGTGAAAAACAATATGGTTGTGTGGGTACAGATGGTTGTCAGTGAATCAGTTGTTTACTCTCATGATTACGTGGCTGACCAGGACCTGCAGTTCACTGCCACTGCCCAGCATCATGAGAGAGCATTGTACCTCATGTCACTAGCCCAGGAAAAGATCGAAATTCCAAATCTGAAGTATGGTTTCAACTGAATGAGTATTGCTTTTACACCATTGTAAAGTCAAATAATCAAAGTCAAACCATCATAAGTTAGAGAGCATCTGTATATAAATAGTGCTTTACTTTCTGTATTAGTTTGCTAGGGCTATTACAACAAAGTGCAAAAAACAAAGAAACAAACAAACAACAAACAAAACACTGACGGGCTTAAGACAAGAGAAATTGACTTTCTCTTAACTCTGGAGGCTAGAAGCCCAAGATCAAAGTGTCACTAGGTTTGGTTTCTTCCGAGGGCTGTGAGGGAAGCATCTGTTCAAGGCCTCTCTTCCTTGGCTTATAGATGGCCATCTTCTCCCTCTGTCTTCACATCTTCTCTGTATGTGTCTGTGTCCAAATTTGCTCTTCTTATAAGGACACTAGTTATATTGGTGTAAGGCCCACTCTAATTACTTAATTTTAATTTAATTATCTCTTTAAAGACCTTATCACTAAGTAAGCTCACATTCTGAGATACTGAGGATTAGTACTTCAAAATATGAATTTTGGGAGAGACATAATTAAGTTCATACATTTTCCCTTAAATCATACAGAATGGCATAATACATAATAAGGTATAAAGTATAATATAGAGAGTAAGACCAATTATTTGGATAGTTTAAGGGGGAAAAACCTCAATGGTTAAATTTAACTTGCAAGGTCTAAATCAGTTGAAAACATCATACTTTTTTTTTTTTAAATCATTTCCCTCTCTTCCAGTTCTCTCTATTGGCATGGTTTAAAGCCACAGGAAATGCATAGAATAACATCAAGTTTACAGATTTGTTGTTAAATAAAATGCCTTCTTAAGAGCCACAGCAGACCTTTAGCAAATTATTGCTGAGCTGTTGCACTGCAGGCACTGAGAAAAATTCAATCAATTTCTGCTATATTCAATTGAAAAAAAACTAAAATATCATTCCTGAATAGGCTTGGTTGAAAGGAATCCCATCATATTTAATAGTGTTATAGTTTGGCATTATTTCCTATAGAGAATTGTTTTGGATAGATATAATCTGAGCAGAATTGTGAAGATTTTCCAGTGATATTCCTTGTCATCGGTTATTAAATGATCAGCTTTATGCCATGTTGTTTATGAAGTACTAATAGCATTCAAATTATACCTAATACCTTTAAATAACCATCCTTTCTCTGGATAGAGGACAGAATGGCATAGCATATTTTATCTACTAAGAGTGAGTCACCTAAACAGATTTATGTAGAACATCTCTAACAAATGTAAAAGAAACATAAAACAGCAGTGTTCTTTTGTCATTGAGAAATAAGACAAATATTCAGCCTTAGTCTAAATTAATTTTTTATCTTCTGTATTATATGATGTAAAACCTCCATCTTACAAACCTTTTTAAAATAAAAAAAATAATCAGTTGATTAAAAAATTGACAGTATCATTGAATTTTCTATTTTGGGAGACCATATAGTTGGAGAAAAAGCATATTTTTTTCAAATGTAGAAATCAAGGATTGTAGAATTTGACTCCCTGTTCACTAACGAAATATGTACTATAAAATATAGAAAGGAGAATTTTATACAATTCATCTTCCTTACAAGTTCATAATCTATTCAGAAAGGAAGATATAAGTATGTTATAAATTAAATAAGGCAAATATAATCATGGCAAAGTGAGCAAATACCATAAATAAAATATTTTAAATAATATATATTCAATCTATAATAACATGAGTGACAAATGTAGACAAAATTTTTCTGAACAAACCTAAATCATTTATATACTAATCTCCCAATTAAGGCATTAGGGTTAGTATATGAAAGAGTGGGTTTTTTTTTTTTTTTTGGCTGTCTTGGCTACAAAAAAAAAAGAAAGAAAAGAAAGTAAATGGGAAAATGTCAGAGATTTTGAAGTCTAATCATAGTTTAAAGTTATGAGAATACATGGCTTATCAAAGATCAAAAATCACTGTATTAAAAACCCTCAGGATTGGAAGGAATCATCCAGGTCATCTAGTTACCCCCTTTCAGTTGCTGACAAGCTTTTCAGTGGCTGAACTGAAATGGACCACTTGGCTCCTCATTGAGCATTTGCTTTTGCTTTTGTGATATGGATATAGGTTACAGATAGTTGCTTCAATATGGGGAGGACCAAATTCTTTCAAAGCAATTTTGAGATGGTTTAGCAGCTTATGTAGAAAGTTAGGCTACACTATGCTTTCATAGTGGCATAAGTTGGGTTCATTGCAAAGCAGATATTCTAATTTGTTAAGATAGGGGTCTTTGGAAATAAAATCTTTTCTGATCATCTCAGAAGATGAAAAAATGTAGTGGCATCTTCAGTTCCTAAAGATTGGCTCACCCTGTTCTTGAGTAGAATTGTGAAGATGGAGGTCAAACATGTTGGTATATGACTCCAAAAGCTGTAAGGTCCTTTAAATAATGTTATAGAGCTCACAACCTGCTATATAGCATTCATACTATAAGGCCTAAGTGAGAAAGGAGGTCATTCAATGTTGAAGAAATTTATAACACAAGAAGGAAAATCTCAAACTGTGTTCTTTGATAATAGAGCTTTAAGAATGTATTGATTTAAAAATGATTTATTGATTTATTGAGACAATACTGAAGTGAATTTTTTGCCTCATAATTCATGATTATTGCAACTCTTTGGACCAAATTGTCTTCACCACCTTCACAGCATTTTGTATGTGGTATTTGGTCCAGGGTGCTGATGGAGATGATACTGATTCAATGAAGAATTTACAAAAGAGTTTTGGCATCAAGAAGATACTTTAGGCTTGAAATAAAAGTATCAAAATAAAGCTCAGAGGGGGCACCTGGGTGGCTCAGTCGTTAAGCATCTGCCTTCCGCTCAGGGCATGATCCCAGGGTCCTGGATTGAGCCCCACATCAGGCTCCTCCGCTGGGAGCCTGCTTCTTCCTCTCCCATTCCCCCTGCCTGTGTTCCCTCTCTCGCTGGCTGTCTCTCTCTGTCAAATAAATAAAATCTTTAAAAAAAAAAAAAAGTAAAGCTCAGAGAATGAGAGAAACTGGTTTTTCTTTTTCTGTTTTCTTGGTTTCCAAGATGTTGACAAACTGTCTGACCACCCTACTCTCAAAGAATTGAGATAGTAGACATCTATATACATTTCATTTAAATAGGAAATGTGTTAGTATTTCCAAACTTCAACATTTTTCACAAACTGTTAGCATAAAATAATGAAGAACTTACTCCTGATATATTTAATTTGATTCTTATCATTGATCAGAGGAAGAAGAAGATGAATAGTCATGAATACTAGATGTCAATAATTTAGTTGAAATTTTAGGTAATGAAAAAAAATCCTAGAGAGGATAATCAGCATGAACAGATGCATCCCATTAAAAAATCTGTAATGGCAAGTTGGTCTTAAGCTATGAGGATTCTTGGAGTTATCAAGAGTCTTGCGTATATGGATTTCTTGGATTTGGTAATTGATGATCTCTGGCATTTACTGTTGCCTGGCTCCTTCACAGATGCTCACCTTAATCTGCCACCCATATGCATAGTGACTGTTTCCTTTGCCTGTCTCTTATCATCACCAAACCTCATTTAAGCAATTCAATCGTCATTAAGTAGGAATTTTGCTTAGTGTTTTTGAATGCCTTACGTATCTTTATTATGTTATTTTGATTTTTAATAGCATTAGACTTGGATGACTATCCATCACAGTTTATGACTATAGTTCTAGTATAATTTTAATATCATATCACACTCAAAACTAGTGTGTTCTGTATATCAGGTAACAAATTCATAGTATTTATGGCATACATTTGTTGTAGTTTAGAAAAAAAAGTGAGTGTGTTTGATATTGTATACAGTATCGTGCTATAAAAAAACTTACTAAAGTTCATTAATTGATGAGTAATGGAGTAATTTGTGTTTTACAAATCTGTGGGCTTTGCACAACTGTTTCACAGTGTTTTTAAGCTATGTGAAAAAATTTGAGGTTTTGTGTAGATTGGAAATACATTATCACATTTACTATTTAAATGAATAGTCTATAGATGCCCACTATCTGAAAATTCATTATCCAGTCAGTTTTTAGGAAGTGATTAATTCTGATAAGTGAGGAATACTTGGGCTACCATTTGATCAGAGGTGAATCACAGATCTGTAAAAGAAACAGTACTCATTGATCCTTATGTATTGCAGTGGAGCATTATTGAGTGTTTTGTTAGTAGAAATAAAGTCCAAAAGGGACAGAAAGTCCAATCCTTCTTACCCAGGATCTCTGCCTCAGTTAACAAATAGAGTTAACAAATACTGGTCAGCATCCTGAGGTGAAATTGAGGGATGAATAATATTTATATATAATTGAATTAAAGCAGTATTTGTTTTTTCCAATTTGTGTTACATGCTGTCTTCTCTTTTAATTACAAAGCTAGTAAGGGCAACTTTATTAATCTTCTTGGAAAGAAAAGTTATTTTGTTTTCTTAACGTGGCATGGATTAACAAGTCTACTTGCATGTCTAACAGAAAGAAAGATAATTGTTATAAAAATATAATGGGTTATCAAGATTAGTATTATTGAACTACGATGATATGCTGACACAGATTTCATTTAAGTGCACAGAATAAATGAATAGATCTTTTCTGTAACTGAGATTCAGCTGGGCTTTTATTCGATCATCTCATTGCCTGTAATAAACTAGGGCTTATTCAAACAGAGTGAGCTAGCTCTTCTCTTTTTAAATCTGAATTAGGAAGCATTTTAATGGGTGAAATCATGGAGATTGCATCTAGGATGCACTGCTTCCATTGGTGGGGAAAAAACAAATCTGATGCCAATTGAGGACATAGATGGGGAGGAGCTGGGTGACTTTGACAAATTAGCAATACTTTCCCCTTTTATTAAAAAAATAGAGACTTGCATTTGCATCATAAAAATATTCATATTTAAAAATGACTCAACATTCACACAAATATTGATTTTTCAAATTTCATAATTATTTAATCGAAGAAGTAATAAAGAAATGTATTTATCACAGTAAGCAAGAATAGAGGTGATGCTTTACTGGGGCTAAGCCTCAAGAATTTATGGCCAACTTGTGATCCCATTTATTATTCAACTCTTCACATTTAGTGGAGATATCTATCTATATCTATAACCTATATATCTATATCTGTATATCTATCTCTATCTGTATATATGTATTTAGCTAGCTAGCTAGATAAAATTGGTTATCATATACGAGTAGCATGTCTTGCCAGAATTTAACTTGTCCCAATAGGTGAATTGGTGAACACTGTCAAAGAAAAAAACAATATACAGACCAGGTATAAAGGAAAATTATCTTTAAAATTTAAAGATGAACTATCCACTGCATTCCTAAAGCATAGCCTATACCAGGGCTATATACGTATTTGTTTCTTTGACAGGGATCACCGATTCACTCACTGAGACAAATTCTGACAGGAAGTGCTACTCATACATAACTACCAATTTACTAATAGTCACCAAATAATATCATTGATCATACATATAAAATTTTCAGTTGAAACTTGTTGGACAAATAATTCATTATAGGGTACAAATGAGGATAACAAATCACCCTTTCCTCTATTGCTCCTCATAGCCGTTCTCCTTTAGCCAATAAGTCTATCTGGGGGGAAAAATGTCAGTTCACAAATAAATAACCAATTCTATTTATTTATTCATTTATTTGAGAGAGAGAGGGAGAGAGTGGGTGGTGGGGCAGAAGGAGAGGGAGAGAGAGAATCTCAAGCAGGCTCTATGTCCAGCCTGGAGCCCAATGCAGGGCTTGATCTCACAACCCTGAGATCATGACATTAGCCAAAATCAAGTCAGACACTTAACTGACTGAGCCACCCAGGTGCCCCAATAACCAATCTTTAAAAAGGCTTAAGGATGTTATCTCATCTGTTGATGTAAATGTGTAAAACAAAGAAGAGAAAAATATTGTTATTAGTTCTATATATGTATATATTAATTCACTTATTCAATTATTCCTTCAATTACTCATCCACATCTTCTGTCAGTGAATATTTGGTAAATTCCACCAAATGTGTTAGCCATTGTGCTATGTATTATGATATAAACATAATTATACCATATACCTAAACTTTTAAACTTCCCAAACTTGGGCAACATAAGTAAATAAGCAATTTCAATATACTAAAATAAATGCTAACATTAAGGTAAGCTCAGGGAAGAAGACACTCCATCTCTTAAGTTTGACTTGGATACCACAGGGTTAAAATCGAAGTGTAGTTGGGCTGTGTTCCTTTCTGGAGGCACTAGGTTGAGACCTATTTTCTTGTTTATTCTAGTTGTTGGCAATGAGGTCCCCAGGTCCTTGGTTATTGACATCATTTCTCAGCTTCCAGAAGCCACTCACATTCCTTTGCTCATGGCTTTCTTCACTTCAAAACCAACAACAAAGTCCTCATTGCTCATCTTTCCTATTTCTTCTTCCATCAACACATCTCTTTGACCCTTTGTCTCCCACTTCCACTTTTCAGGGGCATTTGATTACAATATTCATAGATTACAGGGATTAGAACATAGATATCTTCACCTAACTATTATTCTGCCCATCACACTATTCTTATTTTCATTATATATGCTTTTAGGAAGATACAGTTACCTACTAATGCTCTAATATAAAAATCCCATTCTTCCAAAGGTTGACAAACTTCTTATATTGAAATAGTCTCTTATTGCAGATTATCTCCTCCTTAATCCATGAAGAAATTCTGCTTCATTAATTATTTTGTGTCAAAATTGCTTTTTGTATTTTACAGTCACTTTCTCGAGTTCTCTCTGTACTTAACTCCAAGTAAGATTGATTGTATTATATTTCAGAAATATAATCTTCATTACTTTGCAACCTATTCATATAAACTTTTATTTTTACATTCTCTTGGAATGAATTAGTTCTAATAATCTGAATTAATACATACATACTTTTCTCATCTACTTTTATAATTTCAGATAATTTGTTTTTTTCTTTTATTTAATCACTATTTTTTTTCATTAGTATTTGTTCAACATCGTTTAGATCCATCCAAACAGAATGAAAACAATTCTTCCTATCAACAACAGCTTTCTCTTGATTATATAACTAGTTTCTATCTTTCATGAGTAGATTTTAGAAAATTACCCAAAAGTTATTCTTATGAAACATTTTGACAGTATTTAATCAATGCAGAAATATAGCTAAACCATGTTTTCGGAATCTTTGCCACTTGGAGAAGGAATAGTATGGTTACATCTGAAAGCTTGGAGACCTGAAAGCATGTTGTTAGGATGGTCAGCTGAAAAGTAAGAAGGTCCTGGAGATGAAAACACAGAGAAAGGATCAAATAGTGCTTTAGAGATCAAAGCAGTATGAGTCAGTGATTTCATTCATGTTAGGAAAGGAAGAAAGGAGTCAAAGATACTCTCATGTTAGTGCCTGGTTCATTGATGGTGACTTCTCAAAAATAAGGTCAGAGGAAGGGCAGGTTTCTTTGGATTATGTACAATGAGCTTGGGACATATTCAGGTTGTGGTGCTAATGAGGAACTCCACTTAATGTATGGATTTGGGAGTCATTGTAAATTCAATCCATAAAAGCAACTAAGATTATGCAGGGAGAGTAAGCAGAGGGAGAAGAGAGAACTTTGGGGAATACTAATATTTAAAGTATGGACAGAAAAAAGAGAATGCAGAATAGTATATCCAAAACAAACTCTTAGGGTGGCATGTTATATTGTAGGCAAAAGTAAGAAAAACAAATACCAATAGACAGGATCTTCTTTCAAAAATTTTAGATCGGTCAAGTAATTTGAAAATTGGAATGTAACTATGGATGTTGGGAAAGCTCAGGAGCTATTAGGTTTTTGTAATCTTGGGTAGATGGACTTAGAAAGTTTAAGTACCATGCCTATGGTTGCAGTGCAATAAATCAGAGAATATAATTTTAGTCAAGGTAATTTGACCCCTTGGTCTTAAACATAATAGAAAAAAAAAAACCCTCAAATGAACAAAAAGCTAAGGTAAAGGAGAGGCAGATATTTATTGGTTCCTGTGGTGGAAAGAATTTTCTAAATTTGAAAACTTTTGAAGAAAACTAAATTAGAGAAAAATTTTTTTGGGAAAATGGATAACATATATAAAACAATAATGGCAACCTAAGAGGGAAACATAATACTTTTAAATGATATACCTGTAAGTTTTAATTTAAAATGTACTGAGCTTCTACCAACTTTTTGAAACACCTAAAGTGATTCAAACACCAAATCTCACAAGAATACCGAAAACTATGAAACACCGCAATAATCTGAAAGGCAGTACAAGACCTATGGGGCTGAATTGAGAATCACAATTGGCAGCTGACATGAGCCTTGCCAATTGGAGCAGATGGTATAGATATGATTTGATTCTGTGCCATAACCTCCCTCTGGTAAGAGACCAGAATTGATGCCAACAGAAAACTTGGAAGCTGCCCTCCCACTGCACAGATATAAGATTTTCAGGGACCAAAGCATACCTGCTTTTCTATTGCTACCCTGCTGCAAGTACCTCTCATTATGCATAATGTAAAATTATAAAAGCAAGAATGAAGGTGGAAACGCTGGGATTGATAAAGTATATCCTGTGAGGTGTTGACACAATATGTTCAATTTTGTGGGAAAGATCAATAAGTATGCCACTCATAGTACCTGCTGGAGACTAAAGTTTTTTCTGAATTCTTTTAACATAGTGACAGAAAAAGATGTTTTGGTGTTTTGAGACCATATACCTCAGCTAAGTAGAATTAAAGTTCCTAAATATTTTATAGCACAGGGAACAAACCTATGAACTTTGTCATCAATATAACATATACAACCCAAGACGCACAGCTTTGCTTGCTTTTTTCCCCCTCTCTACTGGACAGGTTGGTGTGTGAGCTTTCTGTTCAGAAAACAAATGTTATAAAGTCACTTATGCTAAAATGGTCTCCCTTACTCCATTGGCTTGAACCACAAAACTTTGCCAAATTGAAGCTTGAATATGAAAACATAAGGCTTCAGTCCAGCAATTCTTTTCTGATGCTATCTGCGAAGTATACCCAATGGACAATGAGAAAATACAGGATAAGACGTAACACTTTTTCTTTTTTTTCCTGGAAACACTGAATGTGCTAGGCAACTCTTCATTCTAATGTAAATAAACAAAATCAAAGCTCCAGATGAACTTGCGGGGAAAAAAAATAGTACAGGGCAATGAATAAGGAATAAAATAGCTTTAAGATTCAAAGAAAGATTTTTCATACAGAGATTAATTTTCTGCAATCAGACAATCAAACATCCTCCACATCCGCATAATCCAGATCTTCCAACTGTTCTGCAGCTTTATCGTCTTTATTCCTGATTTTCGTTGTTATTGAGACCTCCAAACTCTGAATTCCTCTTCCTTCCTCTAACTCAGTTTTCTTTATTGCTTCCTAGCCAGTGCAGACTCCAGGGTCTCTTCCTTGGCCTTGCTCTTTGAATAACCTCAGCTTTTCTTTCTTACTAGTTGTAGCCACCTGGAATATGTTCAGAGTTGAACAGATACAATATCTGCATTCCCTAAGCCTGTACTAGGTCTGCTGAGCGGTGCTAAGAAAAACTATACAATCGTAGAGTATGGCCTCCTCCCTAAACTGATGGGTGGGCCTTTGATTTTATAGATATAAATATATACATAATATAGACATAAATATATACGAATAAATATATATCATGCATAAATTAGATATACATATATAGAGTATGAAAATAAATCATATATAATTACAAATATCATATATTTATTATATATACATACATGATATGTATGTAACCTTATACATATATGTATGTATTTATTTTCCTAGTCCTTTTATACCTGTAAGTTCTCGCTTCTTCCGCACAGAGTGGAGTGGTTTGTTCATATTTTCTCAACTCTCTTCAAACTCACCCCAGTTTCTCCCTCTGTCTCATCACAGGACCTTGCATTACAAATTAACTAGTGCTCATCAGATGAGAACATATTTCACTTTTTATCACCAAACTTAAAAATTATATTGTCATTAGTCTTTATTTCTTCCTGTTGTGGAGGAAAAACTGTCTTTCTTGTCTAAGCAGGGACACACAATAGGAGCAGCACCATATCTAAGAGGGGTTGGACATGGGGGATGGCTACTAGTTGTCATGGCTGATGGATGAATGTTACTGGCATCCACTGGGTGGAAATCAGTGGGAAAAGTTCTAAAATGTGGAGGGATGTCCTTTCATTGAAAGGTCCCATCTTCTGCCATGACTTTCAAATGTCTACTAGAGTTGAACAGGTAAAAAATTCATTTATGAGCGTAGAACATAACTCTGATTGAGGGATAGCCCACTACTTTTGAAGGTGGATCATATACTGAGAATTCCAGAAGTAGCAGCTATGATAAACACGGAGGGAAATTTTGTTTGTTTTGTTCAAAATTTTACTAAAAATTGTTTACCAACTACTTTTGGAGTTGACATTCTGTTTTTATAATACACATGGAGTATGTGAGAAAGTGATAAAGACTATAGAAAAAAAATTGGGGTGCCTGGGTGGCTCAGTCATTAAGTGTCTGCCTTCTGCTCAGGTCATGATCCCACGGTCCTGGAATCGAGCCCCGCATCAGGCTCCATGTTCAGCAGGAGGCCTGCTTCTCCCTCTTCCACTCCGCCTGTTGGTGTTCCCTCTCGCTGTGTCTCTCTCTGTCCAATAAATAAATAAAATCTTAAAAAAAAAGACTATAGTAAAAAAAAATAAAGCAAGGAGAGTGAGGAATCCTAGAGATTCGTAATTTTAGTGGGTGTCAGGATAGGTCTAAGAGAACGTGACTTTTGAGCCAATATTTGAGGAGGTGATGGAGTTATCCATTTGTCAATTAAGGAATGCACAAGAAAGAATAGTAACCTCACAAACTCAGGCCCATGAATGCCTCAGGGTTGATCGCTATGAAAGCTCTTGTTACTGGTACAATTAATAGGATAATATTGGTGTGAAAATAGTGTGTGTCCTAAAAAGAGTCTTTACATTTAGATCATTCATCCCAAGAAATTTGATTTCTCTGCAAATATTTCAATGCTTAGTCCAAGTATTGCAATAAATTATAATAATGAAAAGTTGGGAAAAACCTAAATGTTGATTTAAAAAATAAAATATTATGAAGTAATTAATTGTTGTTTAATACACTTTAAAGAAATAAAATATAAATGTTACTTCTACAGTTAACAGAAGTTGTTGGCTTACTATAAAGAGCAAAATTAAAATAGCTCTGCATAGGCTTTAAAGTTTAAATGATAAGGTAACAATAAAGTTTTCCTCTTTTGTTCTTTTATTTATTTTTTTTAGGAGAGAGAGAGTGTGTGTGAGTGGGGGGTTGGAGAGAAGGAGAGAGAATTCCTAAGCAGGCTCCTCATCCAGTGTAAGCCCCACTCAGGGCTTGATCTCATGACCCCAAGATCATGACCTGAGCCAAAGTCAGGTGTCGGATGTTTAAATGTTTAACTCATCCAGGCACCCCTAAGTTTTCATCTTTTATTTTAAAGGATTGTATTTAATTGGATATTTACCATTTATATTTTTGGTTTTAATTTTATATGTTTAATTTCAGATTATAAGCATTATATGTATATGATATTTTTATATATCATTATATTTCAGTTCTTAAGTATGTAAAGACTACAACTATTTGAGACCAAATATTTATAGACATCCTGTTGACATTTTCATTAACCAATAGGATTATTCCTGTTGTAAGATTTTTTATTAAAAATTAAATGGATACCTACACATACATTTTTTTAAAAGATTTTATTTATTTATTTGAGAGACACAGAGAAAGAGAGAGAGCTCACAGAGGGAGAGTGAGAGGAAGAAACAAGAGGCTATATGGACTGAGCCACCCAGGCACCCTCCACTACACATTTGAATAGCAAACTACTTACAAATTACAGACCTTGAGACTACATAATAGATCCCACATTTATAAAGATTGCATTTCATAAATTTTCTTGAACTTTACTTATATTTGTAAGGGTTGAATTTCAGATTTTATTTTTGCATTTTGTAATGACTGTGGGTGTCTTGAGTGGTGACATAAAATAATGGGGATAAAACACCCCACTATGAAATCTTAGAAACAAAAGTAGGAGTTCCATCTGCTTTGGAAAAGATTGATTTTACCCATCAGTTAAATGTTTGTAAGCATTGTAAAAATTTCTCAAAGGATGTTTGTATTCCTTAAAGTAGATGTCATTTGTGAAATCAAATATAAATATTCATAAATTAGTGTGTGGGTATATACAATATTGATTTTTTTAAACAAATCTCAAAGTAGAGCATTGTTAAAAGAATAGCAAAACGCAAAAGGAAGAAATGTTTCATTGTCTATTATATAATGGCACTAAAAGAGAGGTCACCAACTTGAATACTCTCCTTTATCATGGCTAAAGAATTTTTTTAGTAAAAAAAAAGAAATAAGCTAAAAATCTTCTGTGAATCTTAATAGAGATTCATGGAGACATTTTACAGTTCGCCTAATAATTTGATGCAACGATGTTTCTTTAGATACAAAAAAAATGTGGCAAATTTATTTGTGATTGAGATGAAGCTGATTACTCCTTCAAATCAAAATTAATTTCTTTCAGAATGAAAACATTCCTTTAATTTACAGTAAGTGATAATTCTATCAAAATTGTCTGTAGAGCATCAAACTGCTAAATGAAATGTCTAGTCTAGTGGTTTGGCCTCTTATAAACAAACTATGGACACAACTGACTAAATTGTTCAATTTTCACTGAAATATTTACCATCACCTAAAACCACTTTAAGTTAGTAAGTCATTTGTCCTATTCCTGTTGCATATATTTTCTTTAAAGTGGAGTTTGAAATTTTTTTTGTTTCCAAAGTCTTTATATTTTTCCAAGGTTTTCCAACATCATGTTTTTATATTTTACTTGCTAATGTACAGTGTATACACTGTGTATACACACCTTTACACACTAATTTTTTTTCCAATAGTGCACTATACTTAAGAAAATTATAACTAGATGTGTTTTGTGTTGGTCATTTTATTTTAGCACCTTACTGTACCTTTTAATCACCCATTTTTAGTTGGTTAAAATGAATTTAGTTATTTCTTTACTTAATCATTTCATTTACTTAGCAGTGTATTCTTTTGGTAAAATCTTTCCTAGATTTAAGAATAATTGATGGCATATGATCATGTTATCTCCAAAAGTCAGGTGGCTTCGAAATGAAGGGAATCCTTGAAAGGACACTGGAAGCAGTGTTTGAGTAATTGCACAGTTCAAGCTTAACAGAACTGCTTGATGAATTTAATGAGTCTGTTGTGCCCATGTCAATAATAAGAAATCGAAGACATTGTGTATTTCCACAATGGTTCATGTGTTTTAGCTGAAATGGAATTAAACAATGGTTAACTCAAACTCTGTCTGACTTACTTCTCAATCATTATTTTTCACTGATTTAACTGGCTCTTGTAGCTGCAATTGCAGAATTAGTTGTCTAACTAAACCCATTAAAGAGTATACTTTTTAACATGTAAATTTATTTATTTTCCCCTTTTTATTAATTTTTATTGTAATTCCAGCATAGTTAGCATGCAATGTTATATTAGTTGCACATGTACAACATAGTGATTCAACACTTCCATACATCACCTGTGCTCATCATGTAGGTGTATTCTTAATCCCCTTCACCTATTTCACCACGCTCCCCACCCACTTCCCCTCTGGTAACCATCTGTTCTCTGTAGTTAAGAGTCTGTTTCTTGGTGTCTCTTTCTCCAGCTCTTTTATTACTTTGCTAATTTTTTTTATTTTAAATTCTACATATGAGTGAAATCATGTAGTATTTGTCTTTCTTTGACTGACTTATTTAGTTTAACATTATACTTTCTAGCTTCATCCATGTTGTTGCAAATGGCAAGGTTTGATTCTTTTTTATGGCTGAATATACGCACCCCTCCCCATATATATAGTATCTGTATAGCACTTCTATAAAGAAGATGTGATATATATATAGATATAGATATAGATATATATAGATATTTAGTTTTTGCTCTTTGTTCCTTTTTATTTCTTTTAATTTTAATAAAAAGTTTGCATATATTTAGATTTTGATAATGACAGGTTCAGAAATTTAAGAGACATTTTAATGAATTCCAATGATTTGGGATAGGGTAAATGCATATCAATTTGTAGAAATTACTTAAAGATGTATATTCCAGCTATGATGACATGTTGAGAACATTTTGAAAACAAAGTTTTTGATAAATTCTAATTATTTTGTAAATAACAAATGAATATTTATTCATGGAAATTGTTTAAAAGTACATATTCAGTTCTCTGTAGCTATAATACACTTAGTTTACAAATAAGACAGTATTCATATATTAATTTCTACACATAATGTATGAAGTTTTATGTGAATTAATAAAATTTGATACTTCTATAAATGAATGCAATATGATCTTAAACTGTATCATGGCATTTGGAAATGAGGTTAGTATAAAATGATGAATTTTTATTGACTATTCAAGAAATAAATATCAGTATCTTACATTATAAAAATGTGGTCTTAATATTATAAATTTCACCTAAACACTTCCTATTTGCTTTATAGGGGATCTCTCTTTTGGATTAGTTTCACACGTCAGTTGTAAAATTTTACACGCCTTCATATGTAACCTTCTAAAGGCAAATATTCATTAATAGGAGAAAATGGTAAAAGAAAGTAGCTTCAAAAAGAAAGTAGCATGTTAAAGGCCATAGCATTTCATTCAAATGTATTGTTAAATTTGCTTAATTCCAAGGAATTGATCAGAGTTGTATTTGTTTTGTGGAATGCTCATAGCATCCATGAACGGTTAAATAAAAGGAGGGGAAATCAATAACATACCAATTTGGCACTACTTCCTTCTGAAACATAGGAAACTTTTGATAATTCGGTAAACTGTCTTGAAAATTGGCCACATTGTACACAGTCATTATGCCAATCTTAATTAAAAATGGACAGAAGTCCTTCCAAAAGTGGTGGGTTCAAAATGATTTAAACCATTTAAACATTTTGGAGATGCACCATTGTAAGATGCTGACATAAAAATGGAATAGACAGATAGAAAGCAATAGAGAGTCCAGAAATTAAACCACATAGATGACTAACTAATCTTCAACAACAATGCCAAGCACACATTATGGAGAAAAGATAGTCCCTCCATTGAATGATGTTGGAAAACTGGATATACATATGCAAAAGAATGAATATGGAACAGTATCTTACACCATACACCCAAACAACCTCAAAGTAGGTTAAAAACTTAAACATTAAACCTGAAACTATAAAGCTCCTGTAAGAAAACATAAGAGAAAATCTTCATCACATTGATCTTGGCAATGATTTCCTACATATGACACCTTAAAAGCACAGCAATAAAAGCAAAAGTAGACAAGAGGGATGACATCAAACTGAAAAGCTCTGAACAGCAAAAGAAACAATTGGCAGAGTGCAAAAGCTATGAATAGAGTGGGAGAAAGTATTTGCAAACCATATATCTCACAATGGGATAACATCTAAAATACATAAGGAATTCATACAACTCAATAGCAAAAATAAACAAAAAGCAAACTTGATTAAAAAATGAGCAAAGGACTTGACTAGATATTCTCCAAAGAAGACATACAAATAGCCAACAGGTATATGAAAAGATGCTCAACATCATTATTCATCAGGGAAATGCAAAAATCAAAAGCACAATGAGATATCATCTCATACCTGTCAGAATGGCTATTATCAAAAACCGGAAAGATAGCACATGTTGGTGAAAATGTGAAGGAGAGGGGACGCTTGTGCACTGTTGATAGGAATATAAACTGCTAGAGTATTATGGAAAACAGTATGGAGTTTCCTCAAAAAATTGAAAAATAGACCTACCATATGATCCAGTAATTCCACTTCTGGGTATATAACCAAACAATTGAAGTCAGGATCTTGAAGAGATATCTGCACTCCTATGTTTATTGTAGCATTGTTCACAATAGCCAAGACATGGAAGCAAAAGTGTTCATTGACAGGTGGATAAACAAAACAAAACAAAGAAATGTAATATATATACAAATGTGATTGGTGGTTGTAGAGGATAGGAGGTGGGGAAAATGGGAGTTGCTGTTCAAAATGTGTATAGTTTTAATTATACAAGATGAATACATTTTAAAGATCTGCTGTACAGATTTGGGCCCATGGTTAACAATAGTGTGTTGGGCACATAAAAATTTTCTGGGGCGGGGGGCGACTGGATGGCACAGTCGGTTGAGCAGCTGACTCTTGCTTTTGGCTCATGTTGTGATCTCTGGGGGATCATGAGATAGAGACTTGCCTGGGGCTCTGCACTCAGTGGAGAGTATGACTGAGATTCTCTCTCTCCCTGTCCCTCTGCCCCTCCCAACCATGCACACACACTCTCTCTCCAAAGTAAATAAATAACTAAATAAAATCTTTTTAAAGAATTTTCTGGAGAGACTGCATGTAAAGTGTCCTTAACACAATATTAATTAATTAATAAACATTTTAAAAGTTAAATGCAATTATTTGATGAGAATATTCAAGAATGGAAAAATGCAGTGATATAGGCATTCTATTTCACAACTAGTAACTGCATAAACTTACATTTTTTCAGAACAAATTATTTGGTAATATGCCATGAAGTTTAGAGCTTCAACTCAGTAGTTAAACTAGTAGGATGTTATCATAGCAATAAATGATGTGAAATCATATACACACAAGGCTAATTATTACAGTATTATTTGTAATAATGAAAAACACAAGCCGCATAATTTCCACTAGAAAATCGTCAATTTGAGCTTGTAGAAGAATTAATGTAATGGAGAAATACAGTAGGATATTATTTAAATAAATTAAATTAGAATATGTCAATTATTTTTTAAATAAAAAGGTAAAAACTAAATTGCTGATCCCAATGGCACAATGCCCTAGCACATAGGAGAACCTAATAATGTTGAATAAGATAAAAAGCCAGGCAAATATTCATTTTTAATTGAATAAGTGACATGCAGTATTATATTAGTTTGGGTGTACAATACAATGATTTGATATGATTGTCATTTGGGTCAACATGGATAGACCTAGAGGTCTATTTGATTTGATACATTATGAAATGACTACCAGAGTAATTCTACTTACCATCTGCCATATCATCATACAATGTTATTATAGTATCATTGACTATATACATTATGCTATACATTACATTCCCATGTCTTATTTATTTTATAACTACACCTCTTAATCATACTCTTCACCTATTTTGCCCATCCCCTACCCAACTCCCCTCTGATAACCATCAGTTTGTTTTCTGTACCTATGAGTCTGTTTCTGTTTTGTTTTTTTAGATTCCACGTATAAGTAAAACCATGCAATGCTTTGTCTTTCTCTACCTGACTTATTTATTTAGCATAATACCCTCTAGGTCCATCCATGTTGTCCCAAATTACAAGATTTCATTTTTTTATGAAAAATATTCCACTTCTTTATCCATTCATCTATCAATGAGTATTTAGGTATTTTCCTATCTTCGCTATTGTAAATAATGCTGCAACGAACATAGGGGTACATATTCTTTTCAATTAGTGCTTTTATTTTTTTGGTAAATATCCAGGATTGGAATTATTGAATCATATGGTCATTCTATTTTTAATTTTTTGAGGAAATCATACTGTTTTCCACAGGGTCTATACCAATTTCATTACCAAGAACAGTGTACAAGATTTCTTTTTTTTTTTTTCTATATCCTCAGCAACTCTTGTTATGTCTTATCTTTTTGATGACAGCCATTCTGACAAGTGTGAAGTGATATACCATGGTGGTTTGATTTTCATTTCTCTAGTGGTTTAGTCATGTTGTGCGCTTTTTCATGTGCCTGTTGGCCATCTGTATATCTTCTTTGGAAAAGTGTCCTCTGCTCATTTTTTAATTGGATTGGTTTTGGTCTTATTTAAGTTCTTTGTATATTTTGGATATTAACCCCTTACCAGATATATCATTTGAAAATATATTCTCCCATTCAATAGATTACCTTTTTGTTTTGTTGATGATTTCCTTTGTTGTGCAAAGCTTTCTATTTTGATATAGTCTCAATGGTTTATTTTTGCTTTTGTTGCATTGCCTGAGAAGACATAGCTAGAAAAATGTTTCTACGCTCAATGTCAAAGAAATTACTGCTTATATTTTCTTCTAGGAGTTTTATGGTTTCAGGTCTCACATTTAGATCTTTAATCCACTTTGAGTTCATTTTTGTGGGGTAAGAAAGTGGTCTAGTTTCATTTTTTTCCATGTCACTGTCTTGTTTTCCCAACACTGTTTCCTGAAGAAACTGTCTTTTTCCCCATTGCATATTCTTGTCTCCTGTGTCATAGATTAATTGACCATATAAGCATGGGTTTATTTATGGGCTCTCCATTCTGTTCCATTGATATATTCGTCTGTTTTTTTTTTAAATCAGTTCCACAATGTTTAATTGCTACAGCTTTGTAGTATAGTTTGAAATCAGAGTGTGTGATACCTTCAGTTTTCTCTTTTTTCTTAAGATTGCTTGGCTATTCAAGATCTTTGATGGTTCCATGCAAGTTTTAGGATTATTTGTTACAGTGTGTAAAAAATGCCACTGGTATTTTGACAGGGTTGCATTAAATCTATAGATTTCTTTGGGTAGTATTGACATTTTAACAATATTAATTCTTCTATTATATGAGCACAGTATATCTATTTGTGTCATCTTCAATTTCTTTCATCAGTATTTAAAAAATTTTGGAGTACAAATTTTTTAGATCCTTTGTTAAGTTTATTCCTAGGAAATTATTATTTCCAGTGGAATTATAAATTGGGTTTTCTTAATTTCTCTCTCTGAGAGTTCATTATTAGTGTATGGAAATGCAACAAATTTCTGCATATTGATTTTGTATTCTGAAACGTTACTGAATTCATTTATTAGCTCTAACAGTTTTTTGGTGGAGACAGAATGGTTTTCTATTTATAAAATTATGTCATCTGCAAATAGTGACAGTGTTATTTCTTCCTTTCAAGTTTTGATGCCTTTTATTTCTTTTTCTTGCCTAATTGCTTTGGCTATGACTTCCAATACTATGTTGAATAGAAGTGGTGAGAGTGGACATCCTTGTCTTATTCTTGATCTTTATGAACTTTTTACTGTTTGATCTTTATCAGTTTTACTGTTGAGCATGATGCTAGCTGTAGGTTCATCAGATATGGCCTTTACTATGTTGAGGCTTGTTCCCTCTCTACTCATTTTGTTGAGAATTTTTATCATAAATGGATGCAGGACTTTGTTGAATGCTCTCTCTGCATCTATTGAAATAATCATATGGTTTCTATCCTTTGTTTTCTTAATGTGGTCTATTACATTGATTGAGTTGACTGACCCTGTTTGTTGACAGATTTAAAGGAATTAACTGTAAATTAAAAATATTACAGACCTAGGAAAGGAGCAGCTAGCACATGAATGCACTAGCTAAGAGAATGTTGCATTATGGTCATAAAACTCATGAGAACACACCTGTTTTAAATATTGCCTTAGGCTTTAAAATCATATCAACAAGAAAAGACTCAGGAACCATATGATCCTCTCAACTGATGCAGAAAAAGCATTTGACAAAATACAGCATCCTTTTCCTGATTAAAACCCTTCAGAGTGTAGGAATAGAGGGTACATTTCTCAATCTCATAAAAGCCATCTATGAAAAGCCTACTGCAAGCATTATTCTCAATGGGGAAAAGCTGGAAGCCTTTCCCTTAAGATCAGGAACACGACAAGGATGCCCACTCTCACCACTATTATTCAACATAGTACTAGAAGTCCTTGCAACAGCAATCAGACAACAAAAAGGGATCAAAGGTATCCAAATCGGCAAAGAAGTAGTCAAAATGTCTCTCTTCGCAGATGACATGATACTCTATATGGAAAACGCAAAAGAATCTACTCCCAAACTATTAGAAGTTATAGAACAATTCAGTAATGTGGTGGGATACAAAATCAATGCTCAGAAATCAGTTGCATTTCTATACACGAATAACGAGACTGAAGAAAGAGAAATTAGGGAATCCATCCCATTTACAATAACACCAAAAACCATGCGTTACCTTGGAATTAACTTAACCAGAGACGTAAAGGACCTATATGCTAGAAACTATAGATCACTTTTGAAAGATATTGAGGAAGACATAAAAAGATGGAAAAATATTCCATGCTCATGGATTGGAAGAATTAACATAGTTAAAATGTCCATACTACCCAGAGCAATCTACACTTTCAATGCTATCCTGATCAAAATACCGATGACATTTTTCAAAGAACTGAAACAAATAGTCCTTAAATTTGTATGGAACCAGAAAAGGCCCCGAATCTCCAAGGAACTGTTGAAAAGGAAAAACAAAGCTGGGGGCATCACAATGCCGGATTTCGAGCTGTACTACAAAGCTGTGATCACAAAGACAGCATGGTACTGGCACAAAAACAGACACATCGACCAATGGAACAGAATAGAGAACCCAGAAATGGACCCTCGGCTCTTTGGGCAACTAATCTTTGATAAAGCAGGAAAAAACATCCGGTGGAAAAAAGACAGTCTCTTCAATAAATGGTGCTGGGAAAATTGGACAGCTACATGCAAAAGAATGAAACTGGACCACTCTCTCACACCATACACAAAAATAAACTCCGAATGGATGAAAGACCTCGATATGAGAGAGGAATCCATCAAAATTCTAGAGGAGAACATAGGCAGCAACCTGTATGACATTNAGAACATAGGCAACAACTTCTATGACATCGGCCAGAGCAACCTTTTTCACGACACATCTCCAAAGGCAAGAGAAATAAAAGATAAAATGAACTTATGGGACTTTATCAGGATAAAGAGCTTCTGCACAGCCAAGGAAACAGTCAAAAAAACTAAGAGACAGCCCACGGAATGGGAGAATATATTTGCAAAGGACACCACAGATAAAGGACTGGTATCCAAGATCTACAAAGAACTTCTCAAACTCAATACACGAGAAACAAATAAACAAATCATAAAATGGGCAGAAGATATGAACAGACACTTTTCCAATGAAGACATACAAATGGCTAACAGACACATGAAAAAATGTTCAAAATCATTAGCCATCAGGGAAATTCAAATCAAAACCACACTGAGATACCACCTTACGCCAGGTAGAATGGCAAAAATAGACAAGGCAAGAAACAACAATTGTTGGAAAGGATGTGGACAAAGGGGATCCCTCCTATATTGTTGGTTGGAATGCAAGTTGGTACAGCCACTCTGGAAAACAGTGTGGAGGTCCCTTAAAAAGTTAAAATTGAGCTACCCTATGATCCAGCCATTGCACTGCTGGGTGTTTACCCCAAAGATACAGACGTAGTGAAGAGAAGGGCCATATGCACCCCAATGTTCATAGCAGCATTGTCCACAATAGCTAAATCGTGGAAGGAGCCGAGATGCCCTTCAAGAGATGACTGGATTAAGAAGTTGTGGTCCATTTATACAATGGAATATTACTCAGCTATCAGAAAGAATGAATTCTCAACATTTGCTGCAACATGGATGGCACTGGAGGAGATAATGCTAAGTGAAATAAGTCAAGCAGAGAAAGACAATTATCATATGGTTTCTCTCATCTATGGAACATAAGAACTAGGATGATCGGTAGGGGAAGAAAGGGATAAAGAAAGGGGGGGTAATCAGAAGGGGGAATGAAACATGAGAGACTATGGACTCTGAGAAACAAACTGAGGGCCTCAGAGGGGAGGGGGGTGGGGGATTGGGATAGACCGGTGATGGATAGTAAGGAGGGCACGTATTGCATGGTGCACTGGGTGTTATACACAACTAATGAAGCATCGAACTTTACATCGGAATCCGGGGATGTACTGTATGGTGACTTACATAATATAATAAAAAATCATTAAAAAATAAATAAATAAATAAATAAATATTGCCTTAGGCTTTAAAATCTTTTAGAAAGGACTGTTAGTGTTAGAAACCAAAAACAAAAGGACTTACATAATAAAAGTGATAACAGACAAGCACTTAATTTTTTTTGGTTTATAAATATGTTTCAATATGAGTCATAATACAATAATAATATTCAAACCTCAATAAATGTTACATATATCAGATAATTTTAGAATAAAAGAATTATCTCAGCCTATAAATGGTGCTATTTTTCCTTTTAAACAGTTATCCATTTTAATTACTAATTTGAATCTGGAGAAATAAAACATAAAACACTCATTCAGAGAGTCAGTGATATAATTATCAATATTGTCATAATAGCACTATTCTTGTTTTAATCTTATCAATTGAACAATTTGCAAAAGTATGTTAAAGTTACTTTTCTCTAAAATGGAAAATTATTATTTGATAATATTTAGATTTTCATAGTGCTTGATAATTCAGTTCACTTGTCTGTGTATAATAAGGTGTTATTGAAAGTGAGTGTGAAATTATATTTAATAGACAATAAACTGCGAAGAGAACATTTCATGACCAATTCAATTTTAAGATCTGATTGTATAAAAAATGACAAGGCAATTAGCATTATAGATTTAGTTCATAGTAAGAAATCCTGAATGGCTGATTCTTCTCAAAATACAGAGCAATGTTGTAAAAATTAGATTACAGAAATTATAAGACACTCCTTTCCCAGTACAAGTAAGATATAAGTAAGAAAAAAATCTACAACATTTAAAAGATAAATGCACAAAAAATCATAGTTATGCTATTTGGTAAGTAACATATAAAGGAATACCTTGTAACAACAACATAAAAGAGAACAGTAGGACAGAACTTATAGATAGGTGCATGGATTTTGTATACCATTGAAGTTTAGTTGGTATCTATTTGAATTGGACTGTTACTAAATTTGGATGTTAAATGAAATCCCCATGAAGATCCCAGTATAATATTTAAAAAATGTACACGAAAGGAAGTTAGAAGTGAATCAAGAGTTGATTTAAAAAAAATCAACTAAACAGAAAAGAAGGCATTCATTTAAAAAAAGGCATTAATAGAGGAAATGAGAGACCCCAAAACCAACTATAAGATATAAAGAAAACAAATAGTAATTGGCAGAAGTAAATCCTTCCTTATCAGTAATTGCTTTAATGGAAATGGGTTAAAGCATCCAACCAAAATATAGGGGTTGGTAGATGGTTAAAAAAAAAAAAAAAAATTCAAATATATGCTGTCTAGTAGAGGCATATTTTAGATCCAAAGACAAAAAAGATTAAAACTGAAAAGATGGAAAAACATATGTAAGTAGTTACCAAAAGAGAGCTGGAGTAGTTCTACCTATATCAGACAAGATAGATTATAAGAGGAAATTAGTTACAAGAGAAAGGATATTATATATTGATAAAAGTGTTGATTTATCAAGACAATATAAAAACTAAAAACACATACATAAGATGGTTCTGGGAGGTAGGAAGCATCAGGAATTTTCTCCCAACTAGACAACAATTGCACTAACAAAATCTGTCTGATGTAATTTTTTGGAATTCTAGAGTGTGTTAAAGGCTTACAACTTCCAGGGAAAGGCTTGGAGGGGAAATTGCAGTTAATTTCAGTCAATTTTAGCTCTGAGCATAGTTGCAGCTACCAATTCCCTATCCCTCAGCCTCCTGGCAGCCAATTGTGCATGTGTTCCTGAATCAGCTTGCTCACAATTTGCAGGAGCCAGGGTGGGCCAAAGGGACCCTGTCTTAAAGATGTGGTAAGTCTGTGTTCTCATTGGTGATTGCTGCTTCTGATCACAGAGATAAAAACAAAGAATTAAGTAGCCATTTTTGTTGCACCTGCTCCATTTGCAAGCCCCTCCCCCTTCTGCTGAAGTGACTTCTAGGGAATTTAAAGGGGCAGTACTCATTATATGCCCCTTCATTTTTCTCCTTTTAACCTTCTGGAAGCCAGACTTTAATGACTAGAACATTCAGAAACAACAACATATACAGGAAAAATTAGAAAATGATTACACATGCCCAGAGAAAAGCACAAGCTTAGAAGAACCTGCGAAGACCTAAAGTTTACACTCAGACTGATCCTTGGCACTTAGACAACCTATAATAACCAAACAAATAAATGTAAATTTTTCAAAATAACACAAAACAGCAGAGACAATGTGATTTCCAGAGAAACAACATTATTAGATTCAAATATCTAATGTTCAAAAAAAAAAATCCCAAGGCATATAATAAAACAAGAAAGTGTGACCCATTTAAAAGAAAACATAAATAAATTAACAAAAAATATCCTTTAAAAAGAAATCCTGGCAGATTTACTAGACAAAGACTTTAAAAGAGCTGTCTTGAAGGTACTGAAAAAATTAAAGAAAGATGCAAAAAACGTTAAGCAAACAATGTATAAACAGATTGGAAATATCAGTAAAGAGATACAAAACCTAAAGAAAAAAAGAAATTCTGGTGTTTAAAATATTGTAAGTGAAATGAAAAGTTCACTAGAGGGATTCAAGCAAATATGAGTAGGCAGAAAAAAGAATCAGATAAATTGAAGACAGGGCAATAGAAATTATCAAGTCTGAAGGACAGAAAAAAAGACAGATTGAAGAAAAGTAAGCAGTGCTTAAGGTAACTGTGGGATAACATGAAGCCAACCAACATACACATTGTGGGAGTCCCAGAAAGAGAAGAAGCAGAGAAAGGGCCAGAGAGGATATTTGGGGAAAAAATGGCTGAAAACTTCTCAAATTTGATGAAATACAAATAATACAAATCATATAAACACCCAAGGAACTCAACATCTAATATAAAATTAATATAAATATCCAAGGAGCTCAAAGAACTTCAAGTAAGATGAACTAAAAGGGACTCACATCAGGAAACATTGCAATCAAATTTTGAAAGACAAAGACAAGAAGAGAAAGTTGCCGGTAGGAATAAATAATAGTACAGCTGCCAAGGAAAACAATTTAGTAAAACCTCAAAAAGCTGAGGATAGAATCACCATATCACCTTTCAACTCCACTATTAGATATTTACCAAAAAAAAAAAAAAAATTAGAACAGTTACAGATGGTCCTGGATTTACAATGTTCCCTAGATGATTTTTCAACTTTACAATGATACAAAATTGATACACATTCAGTAGAGAGTGTACTTTTCATTTTGAATTTGGACCTTTTCCCAAGCTAGTAACGCGTGGTCCATGCTCTTTCAGGATGCTGCCCAGCAGCAGGGAGTGCAGCTCCCAGTCACTCCTGCAATCACAGGGTAAACAACTGCTATAATTCCAACTGTTCTGTACCCACACAGCATTCTGGTTTTTACTTTCAGTACAGAATTAAGTAAGTTACATGAGACATTCAACACTTTATTATAAGGCTTTGTGTTAGGTGATTTTGATCAACTGTAGGATAATCTAAGTTTTCTGAGCATGTTTAAGGTGGGCGTGGCTACGCTATGATGTTTGGTAGATTAGATGTATTAAATGCATTTTTGACTTACAATAATTTTAATTTATGATGGGTTTGTTGGGACATAATCCAATAAAAGAAGATCTGTACTTGTATAACGTTAATTGCATGATTATTCATAATAGCTAAAAGGTGAAAACAATCTAAGTGTCTATCAATAAATAATGGATAAACAAAACATGGCATATACATATAATTGAATATGAGCCTGAAAAAAAATGAATGAAATTCTGATACATGCTACAACATGGATGGATGTTGAAACAATATGTTAAGTAAAATAAGCCAGATACTAAAGGACAAATATTGTATGGCTCCACTTATATGAAGTATCTAGACAAATTCATAAAAACAGAAAATTAGAGGTTATCAAGTGCTAGGGGGAGGGAAGGCTAGACAGTAATTTTATAATGGTTACAGAACTTTTGTTTGGGTTGTTGATAGAGCTTTGGAAATAGTGGTGATGTTTGCATAACATTGTAAATATGTATAGTGATGCTGAATTGTACACTTAAAATGGTTAAAATGACAAATTTTGTGTTATGTATTTTGCACCAATAAAAAACAGAAATCCCCCAGTCCACCAAAATATGAAATAACAAACAAAACAACAATAACAACAAGCATGCTAAGCAGAAATTAGAAGCAACATTAGACAATTTTGATTTATAGAAAGGTACCTATAAAAAGTTAATTAGCAACAAAAAAGTAGTTGATTAACGAGTTATTTCATCAAATGTAGTTATTTCATGTGAAACAAAAACAAAAATTCTATGAAATTCTGGTTTTTCTGAAATGTGACTTTTAAAAGCATTAAAAATATAAAGTCACGTAATTGACTAAAATAATTTTATTGTATAATGAGTTTCTAAGGGCAAGAATAATTTCATATTTTAAAAATTATTGAGGACCTGGGGCGACTGGGTGGCTCAGTCAGTTAAGCATCTGCCTTCGGCTCAAGTCATGATCCCAGGGTCCTGGGACTGAGTCCCGCATCAGGCTCCCTGCTCAGCGGAGAGCCTGCTTCTCCCTCTCTCTGTGCTGCTCCCCCTGCTTGACTTCTCTTGCTCTCTCTGTCAAATAAATAAGTAAATAAATAAATAAATAAATAAAATCTTTAAAGAAAATTATCAAGGGCCCTAAGAACTTTCATTAATGTATGTTATACTTATTGATATTTAGTATATTATAAATGTAAAATACATTCTTAAAATATGGATTTGTAAACTAACTTTTTAAAAATAGACACCCGTTCATGTTACCATAAGTACTTTGTGTAAAGCCATTATTATTTTTAAAATGTGTCCATTATTATTTTAAACTTTTGCAAATTTGTTTAATGTCTGGATTTTAAAAAAGACAGTGAGATTCTCATATTTGCCTCTGCATTCTATTTGTTAAGAGATGTTATTTGGCTCGAAGAATACGAAGAAAATCAAACATCACACAGATATGTAGCCAGACAGGGAGGATCTGACTGACCCCTGAAAAAGTCTCAGAGATACCAGGGGACTTCTAGCCATACTTTGAAACCATAAATCTACCTGTAAACCAAGTTACAAAAAAATCCTCATCATTTATGGCTGATATACATTCTAGCTAGATTTATAGTTATTCTCCAGAACTTAATATGAATGACACATTTGTTAGGAAACAATCTCAGATATACATATTTCAGGATAGGTGAGTCTTTTCTGTTTTCCTACAAAACCGGGCTTATCTTTCTCCTTACTATATCATAATCAATTTTACTCGCTGTTCTTCTCACTCATTAGACTGCCAGCTCTTGTGCGGCATCAGAAATGCTGTCCTTTCACTAGTTAGGACCAAGTCACAAGTTAAGAGCACAATGAATAACTCTTTAATGAATGCATAATGGAACGAGTGGTTGAAGGAAAATATTTGAAATTCTATTTGAAAGGGAATATAATATCTTCTTGTATGATTTGGAGACAATAGAAGTGTCCATGTTCTGAGAGGATTTGGAAGGATGGGGAGTGAGAAAATTGTATTCATTTACGTTGGTGAATAATTTGATGTCTTACAGACCTCTGGCTGTTATCCCAGACTGTTAAAAAACAAGTTTTTTTTTTTTTCCTTTTCTTTTTCCAGTTTGCTAATGTGTTTTCAATGGTAGCATTGCTTTTATACTAAGCTTAGTATTTTGAATCTGAAAAAATATTTTATAAAAATAATTTAATCTATTTAAAAATAATTCCCTAAATTGAGATAATATAGTAGAAGAAATAAGAAAGGAAAAAAACTTCACAATAAAAAATACTGTGTCTAGTCACACAACTAGATATCTTATAGTAAGACTTCTTACACCCTGACAGGATGATTCTATTATTGCGTTTTTATTTATTTATTTTATTTTGTTTTAGGTTAGTTTAGTTTCCTGTGGTTTTGTATTGATTTTAAAATGAGGTCTCTGAGTTAGTGCCCGCATGCATGCATACGAGGGACACAGAAAAATAACATGTAGTCTGCAGATGCAGTACAAAGTCTTGCAATTTCTGAAGAAATTTTGCCTTTTCCCAGTTATTGTATTATACTTAAAATTTGTCTCTTCTCTCCCTACAGTAATGTATGAGGAAGGAAAATATAGCCCTTCATGTTTTAAAGATATGGAAACAGGGGTTAAGTGAATTGTCCAAATTCATGTAGTTAGCATAGAGTAAAAACTTCTGCATTTGTAGTGCTTTTCACTTCATTGCCTGCCTCTTCCCTCTTGTTCTCGCCAATCCAACTTGATTAACCTGGATGCGTGTCTCCTCTTCCCTGTCATCGTTTGGATGAATGCATAGCTGCCTTTGTGTATCTTCTTGTATGATGAGGCATCTGGTGGTGGCCCTGAAGCTTCTGGCACTCTGGTGAGTTTGCCCCACAGCTCCGTGCAGATGGCCGAATTATTGATGGAAATGATGGCCTCCTGTGTGAGTGACTGCCGCAAGGACAGCTTCTGCCCTTGTGTTTCTAGCACCAAACCCCACTCTCTTACTCATGGGAACAGTGGTTTTTTACGAGGCAGCCACTGGGAGGAACAAACGTGCATCCTTTGTAAGAGGACATTGACTCAATGGACAAGGGTGATAGAGATAAATTAAAAGTGTTTCCCCCAGTTCATCTTTTGAAGCACTTTGGAAGGTTCAAATTCAGATTCTAAGTGAAGGTCTGAGTTCTCATTATCTAGCATACTTTCTCTACAATGTTGTGTTAATAGAATATAGCTTTAGTCACATTACAGAGAATGTGTCACACCCGCGCATACACGCTACACAGTCCGAGGACTAAACATAATCATTAATTCAAAAAACAGAAGGTAGAATACCAAGTTATCATGGACATTGATGATAAAATTTTCTTTCTAATGGATCTTATTTGCTGGGCATTTTCGGTCTTTCTGAGTATGTATGTGATAATTCTGCTTCAGCGTGGCAATTTTTAAAAAATGATAGTTTATTGCATTTTTCTCCTTGCTTCTGTTGCTTTGTGATTGTTGGAGTTACATTCATCAAACAGCACATTCATATGCAGCAACATAATTGTGGCCGTTTCGTATCTATAATCACTTAAAGAGAATGAGTGGGATTAGCCCCTAGCTGGAGTGTTTAAAGAGGGAAAGAGGGAGCTTTAGTGTTTAAAAACAGATGAGCCATTTTCTACCTCCAGATTTCTTGCAGGATTTGTGCCTAGTCTGATTTTCTTTAGATTGAGGAAAATGCTTGTATCTGTGAAGAATTTAAATGAGTACATTATACAAATCTTATATTCAGGTGGAATGTAGTATTATATGGTAGTCTATGTAAGAGATTCAATGCCTGGAAATCCAGCACAATGAAAAGATCCATTCGCTCAGACTTTTGTGTTTTATAGATGTGAAAAAATTGCTTTAAAAATGCATTCCACGTATAAGAGGAGGCTCCGCCTTTTTCATGTATGTTTGGAAAAGTGTGGAAATAACAAGTAACAATGATAATACCACAAACATGTCAACATCGGATTATAATTAGATGACATTCTAATGAAGAAACATCAGTTAGTGATATTTCTAAATTTTTTATTTTGTGTGTGTGTGTGTGTTTTTCCATCAGAAAGGCAAAACTCTCTTTTCAACATGAGGAGGGGTGTGCAGGGGTATTGGAGTATCTGATTTGGAAAAAAAGAAGAGGTCAATGTTGAATGCTATTTTTTTTTCTTTTTCAGTTGTCCTTCTCATTTGTTGATTGTCAGGAATGCCAGCTTTAAGATGTAGCATTTCAGGAGAAAATCCCTCTGCTTTCTTTTTTAAATTCTTTTGTTTATGGTATAGGATTTATCAATAACAATATGCATAGGGAGCAAATAAGATATTCAGCTTTTCCATATGTATCTCCTTTTGCTTAAGTGTGTTATAAACAGTGTTGGGAAAGAGGTGAAGATTGCATTCAGCAATCAAATGCTATATTCAACATGCCCACTATTCTACTGCGACTGAATGGGTAAAGCAACATCATAGCTTGGTTCTTCTCCTGTCTCATTTATGGTCACTAAGTAATTCTACAGGATGGCTCAGTAATAGCTTTGTGAGTCAAGATGCTGCAATTCTAAAATAGGAACAAAATGACCCATCCAAATATATCAGGGAAATGCAACAAGTATCAAGACATGAATAGGAAAAACCAGAAAATTAAAGAGGCTTTAGGGAAATAATAATAATAATAATAATAATAATAATAATAATAATTCTACTTATTTATTAAACTATGTGCCTGATCCTATACTATAAAATTCATATCCCTTAACTTTACTCCCCATAATTCTGCAATAAAATTTTATTTTTTCAGCAGATGGAAAAGCAGCAGAGTGAGGAAGTGCACCCTGTCTAAGATTACCCTGAAATAGAGTGACAGAGGGGAGGTTGCTGAGTGCATTTATTACGACTATGAAATGGAACGTAAGGAAAGGTAGATATTTGTTCAATGCCCTGCAGTTTACCAAGTGCCATCACACCACCTTTTGATCATTTCAGGAGCTCTAGGATATACAGATATTATTACCCCAGTTGTACAGATGAATACATAAATATTTAAAATAATAATAATCACATGCCTAATAAGGCACCAAGCCTAAGGTAGGAAAGGCTTTAGTGTTCTATCAAGTCGAACCAGTGGCTTGGAGAACTGATTGAAAGTAAAGAATATAGATATATAGAGGGAAGAAAGATATACATTCTGGAGGCCAATTCAGATGAGGATTCATGGATTTTTGTATTTATTCTTGTTCTACAGGTCACTAGAAGAAATGTGTCTGGAGGGGAACCATGGGAAGAAAAAATATTTGAGGAAATAAAGGTGGCTTACAAAGGCTTTCTGTGTTGGCAGAGTTCTGGAAGGACTAAATCCACCTGCAGTTAAGGGAGGCTATGAGATATGAGGAAAAGAGCCCTGGGTCTGAAGACAGCTGCTGTGGGTTCCAGGCCAGGCTCAGACACTCAGAAGCTGAAAGATCTTGGGGGGGTTCACATAACTTCTCACGGACTTATTTTCCCTGCTTATAAGATGAGAGGTTTGAGTTACATGATGTCTAATGGACTTACCAACAAAAAAGTTTTGGCCCTAGAGTTTTATTATATTTCAAGCCTCATTAGGAAGCTATCACTGATAAGGGGACAGCTCAGCGGGCTCTCCAGAGAAGGAAGAAGCCCCAGACTATCTCCCACCGGCTATCATGGTGCCTCCATCTAGACATGAGCTTCAAAACAGGCAGCAATAGGATTAGCCTGCTACTTTGTCCCTACTTGTCTTCCTTGCAATTCATTCAGGTGAAAAGGGGAAGATTCTGAGGAAGTAGAAAGATCAAAGAAAAAGAAAATAGGTTGCAAAAGACTCTCCTTGATTTTATAACTCCCAGTTAGAGGATTATCTGCAGGACTGCTTTAACGCTAGACTATAGATTTGAAGAAACAAACAAGTAACAGCATATTCTTTAAGGCAAATGAGCCACATTTTTGGACATTATGTGTTTTTCCCAAATTTTCTGATTATCCTAACTCCAGGAGACCTCCATTCTCTCTATTCAAGGGCTGATCAGCTACCTCTCTGCTCTTAAATACAACAAAAGAGAGGACACTCTGTTTTTGAGACTAATTATTAGTCACTTTGTTTCTTCTGAACGCATCACAAAAGGCCAGGGATAGATTTTTCTGGATCCCAAAAAAGACAATCCCTCCACCCTTCCAAAATGCATCTAAATCTTATCATTTTCGGTGTAGGCACTTTGGACATTGGTAAGAGCAGTTTTGCCCCACCCTAACCATTTACATATTGAAATAGACATTATCTTAGTATAAATTGCTTTTTATGTCTCATTTATTTTTTTGTTGGAACATCATATTGATTTTTTTTAGTTATTATAAGTGTATAGGTTGGTTTACTATCTATGAATTTCATTTCGGGATATTAAATGACCATTATAAAGCATTTATTCTGGAAGAAATCATTCAGTCTTACAGGAGCCAGGCTCACTGGCATAAAATAACTGACATTATTAACTGGAGGAGGTCCCTTTCCAGTTTGGGCAAGTGATGCCTCTCTTAGCTCCAGTGTTTCTTTAGCAGCCTTGATTAGCCAGCTTTCTCATTTCCTACGTTTAGCCCGTCATCTGATTTTTTTGATTGTTCATATACAGAATAGGAGCACGTGGGCGAAAACATCTGAAATCTGCTGCTACCTCTCCAAACCTTGTAATAATCTGCTCAGCTAATATTTACTGAAAACATACGTTGTGAGAAACTAAATGTTCAAAGGATACACATGGCCACTATCTCAAGAAGGTAATACTTACGGTTGTCAGGGAACAAAGAGACATGTGAGCATAAGTCAGAAAGTCACAGGTGTTGTATTAGCAAACAAATAACATGCTACAGAATTGCAGGAGAAACAATTCTTACAACAGTGTTCAGAGTAGGTTTTATGAAAGAAATAACATTTGAATAGAGGCTTAAGGGTCGAATGAGGTTTTGATATAGTAGGAGAGCAAACAGTCTGAACAAAGTTAATTGCCATAAAAATGTGGCCATGTTCAGGGAATAGTAAACAGTCAATATGAGCACTGAAGTGTGCTTCCAGATGGAGCAGACAGGCAGGATATGGCCAGACCTTGGGCAGTTCTTAATGCCACGCTTAAGAATTTTAACCTGTCCCTTTGGAGAATAAGGAGATCCTTACATGTTTTGGGGAGAAGGCGCTGGCATCATCCAGATCAGTTTAAGGAAATGACTGGCAGCACTGTAAGGGATAAAAAGGGGAGCAAATAAAAAGAAAAGGGATAGGGGGACTGATGAGGTGTTTCTCCCATAATCCTATGGTGAGTTGACACGGCAGGAATGAAGTCAGGCAAATGGGAAGGAGGAAGGCAGATAGGAGAGAAAACGGTATTTCCAGACTGTGGGTGTAAGGGGCAAGAAAAATCAAAGAGGAGAAGATGGCTCCAAGCCTCCTCATATGGATGCTATTAATAAGTGAAGGAGAGGGGCGCCTGGGTGGCTCGTTTGGTTAAGCAGCTGACTCTTGATTTCAGCTCAGGTCATGATCTCAGGGTTGTGAGATCAAGTCAGGCATCAGGCTCTGTGCTGGGGTGTGGAACCTGATTAAGATTCTCTCTCTCCCTCTGCCCCTAAAGTAAATAAATAAATCTTTAAAAAAATAAGTGAAGGTGAGAGCATCACTCCAGAGTACCGAAAGTTTAGAGAGAGGACAATGAATTTGGTTGGAGCACACTGAATAGAGGTGATAACAGCATTAAAAGCAAATCCCCCCCACCCCATCCCCAGTCAATACTAACTTGTTTTCATGGCACAGTTCTGGCTGGTTTAAAAGTCATTCAAAATATAAAGGTGGTTCTATTATGATTTACAGAAGAGGAAATTGAATCATAGAGTATCAGTATTATCAGTGGAGTTTATTAGCAATACAAAAAAAAAGTTCTTGAGTGAATGCTACGTTTAAAAAATGTATCGTGTACATCATCTCCAGGAATCACACAGCTGTTCGTGGTACTTCATGTATGATAGGGTGTGACCCTGTGTGTGACACTCTACAGAGCACTAAAACAAATTCACACCAATAGAGCAGATACTAATACGCAGGCACATTCCCACATCACTGTCAAGAAGCCACTTGTTCTGCTCACTCTGATGATAATCTGACATAAATTTTTTCACCAAGAGTTAATATTTTCCTTTTCTGCTGTGTTCCTCAGAAGCAGTCAGATGTCCCTCACTCAGACACCAAGACTTGTTTCTATGTGATAGCCTGATTCTAAATTCTATAATTATTGGCCTTTTATATAACAAGTGACCTACCATCTCTTCATTGCACAATCAATGTTTCTACTCAGGGTTCTGACACTGCTCTGGGTAGGGGTAGTAGGGAAAGAAGGACTTCAGAACTCGGGAGACTCCCCTCCAAGTACTTGATGGCTTGATTTAGACTTCAGTGAAGCATTTTAAAGAGAAGACAAGAACAGCCCGATAAGACAGGGCTTGGGAAAACAAAACAGCACTGGTCGCTCTATCTAGAAAAGTAAAGTCTTAATATGAAAAAGAGGTTAGTCAGAAATAGAAGCACAGTGATAAATAATAAGCTATTGGGTTAGACGTGCGTGAGTCTCTTTTATCCAGACATCTTTACACTTTTAAATCACATAACTAACAATCCTCACCCAACCTCATGCTCACAAAGTGGCAGCCTGAGAATCACGTGGCTTCCGTGTGGCACGGCTGTAGGTGGAGTGCCTGGTTGCCTCTCCAATTAGATGGCTCATTATAAATTGATAAACTGGTGTACGTCATTCCTTTTGAGCTGGGATAACCTGAGCTCACTCCTGCTTCTAGACTTAGAGCCAGTCCTTGAACCATAATGACCTTAAGGCTGCCCCCTCTGAAACTTCTTTGGAGATAGAAATGTCTTCCTTTAGGGCACCCAACATCTCATACAACAAAACTTTTCGGAATTAAATTTTAATAATTGTCAGTATTGGCAGAGGGAAGGTCAGGATTAGAGAAACTACACGGCAGCATGGCGGACCTAGAACTGTCCTATAGCCAGAGTGGGCATGTAATTTAGAGTTTAAGAGCAGATCATATTTGAGAATGCAGAGGAGCACTCACCAAATTTGAGAACAGAATTTTAAAAAAAGTTTTCAAAGAGGGCTCTCCCAGGAAAACCACGGCATGTGGCCACCCTACTCAACTTAAGCTGCTAGACCAATCCTGAGACTGACCTTGAGGTTTTCATTACGATTCTTTTGTGCACCTATAATGACCAGTACCAAAAGGTTCAGCTGTTTCTCTGTCATCCAAGCATGGAACCCTCTCAGAACTTCCCGGGACAGCTTCCTTGGGGTTTCTGCACTTGTCATTCCACAGCTCAAGCAAGCTTTACCCTTTAGGATGACCTCCAGACCTGGTGGCCTCAGTGGTGCATAGATCGTTCTCTATCTGCTGTGTCTTAGCTGAGGAAATCTATTCCCTAGGGAGGAAAAAAAAATGAAGCTTAGGTCTGTACAAAATTGTCAGAGATTTCAAAGTGGTTTTCTTTGGAGAGAGGGCATGGGAATCAAAAGGAAGGAGAAACATTTACTTTTTACTTATAATTTTGTACTATTTGAATTTTCTTGAATTCATTTGATTTTGAATGATAGTCTTTTTTAAAAAAATCATCTTACCCCTTCTCAAATTCTTACAGGCTTGTGTACCTGTGCAAAGAAGACCCCTATTGGAGGCCCATATGTTTCTGAGGAAAGAAGAAATATTACATTTTTTTGAGTGTCACAGGTGCTTACACAATGTTCTAGTAGAGAGAAAAATACATGTTTTAGAAAATATGTGTAACATAATACTAATATGTGTTATATAGAGAATTTTATTTTTTTATTTTATTAATTATAGAGATGTATATGTATATCTATATATTTTGTCTATATCTATTATATATGATACGTAGTGTGTGCATGTGTGTGTGTGTGTGTATACACATAATCAGAGTTCCTAACCCCTACTGTGTAATTTCTACACTGGATTTCCCTTTCTCTCCTGATTGTCTTTAGTTCAGGTTTATCGTTGAGAACAGTCACGCTGAAGTCCCCATGGTATGTAAAGTGAGATGTCTGGGTACAGACTTCATTTGCTGAAAAAGATTCCTCTGAGCACACTTTACAGATGGAGACAGCTGCTATAAATCAGGTGGAATTAAATAGTACATTTTAAATTTCTTTTTTTTTTTTTTAAGATTTTTATTTATTTGACAGAGATAGAGACAGCCAGCGAGAGAGGGAACACAAGCAGGGGGAGTGGGAGAGGAAGAAGCAGGCTTATAGCAGAGGAGCCTGATGTGGGGCTCGATCCCACAACACCGGGATCACACCCTGAGCCGAAGGCAGACGCTTGCTTAACCGCTGTGCCATCCAGGCACCCAACATTTTAAATTTCTTAAAATGGAATTAATTAAAATTAAAACATAAAGATGTGAGTGAATAAATATAGAAAAAGAATTTAAAACTCAACAGCAAATTTTTATTGCTTAAAATCAGCTCCATGTTTAAGGTTGCTTTCTGTTACAATATCAATGATTGTATAAAATACATTATTATTAAGATTGAATCCAAAGAGAAAAGCTCCAGTGTAATTGACGCCAACAATGTAAATCATAGAGATCGCAGCCAAGAAATAAGCTGCATATACGTCTTCTTGGCTTCTAGTATAGATACTACAATTTCTGTGAAATGAATGGTCTTCCAAGCTTATTGACTTTCAATATATGTCCGATCCTAGACAGTTTGTGATGAGATTAAGAGCACCTCAGTCTAGCAGCAGTAAAAGAAGGGGAAGGACTTTAAAAGGGATGTACTAGAAACAAATTGGGTAGGATATATTTAAATTTAATATGTTACATGTATTTAATACATTTTTTAAATATTACATTTAGCAAGTAAATAATTGTACTTGTACTATACCAACGGTCGGAGATTCTGAATTCCTGTGACAAAAAAACAGAACATGTGAAAATGAAAATGTTAATGCATTAAGGGAGGCAAACTGATGATGGAAAGCACCCAAAAGCCATGGATCAAAAAGATAGAAGGTTATTTGTCTTTCAGGTAATGTTTAGGGAAGATAAGCAGGTTCCGAGCAACAAAACCAGCCAGTGAAATAGGCTGACAGTGGCTCGGCCATATTTACCGCATAGCTTCCAATGCCACTCTGGACATAGTCCTGTCAGACAATGGGAAGGGGAAGAACAGAAGAGTAGGGGGAGGGATTTCTTCATATGCAAGAGAAATGGACGTTGCACAAATCAGTCTTACTCACCTTCCATTCAGCAGAACTTGGGCTCCTGACCCTGTGCAATTCAAGGCAGGTTGAAAAACATACCCCATTCAAATGCTTACTATAAGAGAAGGATTAGTACTGCTGAGGAATTGCCAGTCTTAGCCACGTAAGCATGGTGGATGTTTTTCATCCTTCTCTGTATTATTACTATTTATTCAATAAAGACAAATAAAAATTCAGTAATAATTGGGAACTATTTCCAAAATAACCCACCATTCGTTCCTTTGGATGTTCAGCGGAAACTCAAAATTCTTTAGGCGTTGAAGAGTTGGTGGTGACATGAGAGTAAAGATTATATGACTTCAACGGGCATAAAGCAATCCTCGTGTGAGAAAAAATACGAGTTACCATCCTGAGCAGACAGAGAGTGCATCTTGTCTGGTGGCCGATACCAGATGTTTCATGAAGAGGGATACACCTCCCATAATATAATTTCACAATATTATACCATGGGGGGGGAATATCTTCCTGACCCATCTGGTGAGCAGCTTCTGCCCTCAAGCATGAAGATTGATAGCTGGTGTAATTCTAGCCTTGCTAGCGTACTGTAACTGCAGATGCCACTCTTCCTTATATGAATCTCTAATTATCTTTAGGATCATTTTCTCTCATTCACATCCGGTTGCCTAGAGTTACACAGGTTAAAAGTGTTGTTNTTTTTTAAAAAAAAAAAAAAAAAAAAAAAAAAAAAAAGCCTTACTTATGAATGTTTAGTACATTGTTCTGTCTTGTTTCACTAGCTACAGGTCACCTGCTTTTTTTGAAAAACTGTTCTATTTATATTTTATATTGCCCCCAGTGATTTGAGAGGTGCATTGATAAAGTAATTTTTCTCAAAGTATATCATCATCTCCATTTCTCCTATGCCAAATGTCTTTGTTTATTTTCCATGACAATTTATAGTCATGAACTAACTTCCTTGCTGCTAATTTCACTGTAAATTTCATTGTGTTACCAGATACCCTCTGGACTCAACTCTAACAGATCAATACACTGAATTTATATTTAGAATGGAGCTATTAGCACCAGTATCAGCAGGGTAATTAACTTCCCAAACAGAGATATCATTCCCCATCTTCCTTATTAATAGTGTGTGTATCTTGAAGAAATACTTCTATTTGCATCTAACACACATCAAAACAACTTGTGGCTAAATTCCAATGTCCATGTGAATTCTGGACTTTAGGGACATAATTTCCTGGCATAAGATAAATTTTAAGATCTATTAGGAAAGGAGCAAGCTGAAGAATATAGAAATTGCCAATCATGAAAAGAGCTACACAGAGAAACAAAATATAGAAGCCACGTGGAAGAATGAACTCAATATTAAACACTACTCAGTATTTAGATCATCCTTTCAGAAATAATGGAGTCAATCCCTATTTAAATGACCACGAAATTTACTTGAAGGTCAGCGTTCACATTAGTAAAGCAAAGACCAATGACTTCTCACTGACAAAAATAATTTGTCCCTCATAATTTAAGAGGTAACTACCTTGGTTGAAAAATACTCTATATGCTTAATGACCATTAGAAAAATGTGCAATATCTTTCATATAGTTGCACTGGCTAATTTTTGTGATGTTATTGTACCCTAAAGTGGTTTAATATTTAGACATAATTCATTTACTGACTGAGTGGCATATGCTATGCAAGATTCTCTACTGAGTTCTTTGAATATGAACAGGCAACATTAGCCATCCTCAATAACTGTAATTCTAGTGGGGATAGGAAGAACACTATTCTGAAGTGAAAGTTCTAACATATAAAAATTTCACCACTATCTCTAGATGGGAGATCTGGGATTGAATAGGGCTCATGGAATAATTACTCTGAACTTTAAACACAATAATAAATGTGGGAAACTGAAAAGTGTGGATTTGACAATATTAATTTAAGGAATATACTTCCATCAAAAAAGAAAAGAATCTCACTTATGCTTAGATAATATTTGCCTAATGAATGGATCAGGGACACTTTATTTTTAAAAGTAAATATAAGATCTTTGAAACATGTCCTCTTAAAAGTTCCTTTTTTTTTAACCATTTCAAGCCCTGATTTAAAATGATAGTGCCATTTAAATCAATTTATGCTGATTTTAGTAATTAATTTCTGTTATTATTTGACAATACTTTACTCTCTGTTTTTAGAATAGATCCATCTTATTACTCCTATGCTTAAGTTGGGAGACCATCTGTCCAACCTTGCCTAACCATCACTGTTTAAAATCACTTCCTGCTTTATGGATTTTTTTTCTTTATAAATGTCTTCAGCCTTCTGTGTCATGTGCACCTAAAGGGTTTGTTATCTATCTAGTGACGGTGAGAATTCCTTGGGTGTCATGAAGAAATATAAGAAACATAAGGCTTTTGATAATTAGGTGTAACTTAATAAATGCCCAAGGACTGTTTTTTCCTTATTGTCATTCATATAACCATCTTGTAGTTTCTTATGTCATTATGGCCTACTTTTCAATATGACCATGTCTTAATATCCAGTGTATCAAATCTAATCCTATGGTTTATTGTGGGCAACCCTGGTTGGTCTGTTCTGAGCTTTTTCCTCCCTTCCGAGTGAATGGGAGTTATACTTATGCCCTGCTGGTGGCTTGAATCACCTCAATTTGTTCTGGCAATCAGAGGCAGCTGCTTCATGTGAAAGGCGTAAGGACCACTGAACACCACATTAGGATTGACCTCAAGCTGAATGTAAAAGGCTCAGTCCTTTCTGCCGGGCCAGCAGAGCATGTGCAAACAGATTTGCTCAAGTGCAAAATGGTCCAATGATTTAAAGCAAGGGTTGGTCTCTTTTCTCTGTCTCATTCTCTCTCCCTCTCTCTCTCTCTCATTCTTCCTTTAAAAATGAAACAAGATAGTAGACAGGCTGGTATAATCTCAGCAACATCTGTTCCTTTCGCAAGGGTCTTAGCTAAGGACAATGAGTTTCCAAAGGGGACTGAGTTCCTGTTGACAGGGGTAGTATAAAAGCTCTCCGGTAAAGGGAGTGTGTGGACATGTTTCCCCACATAGTTGAGCCCTTTTGTGCCTTCTTGTCCCAATGAGTATGGAGAAACTTTTCTTCCTCTTTTTTTTTTTTTTTCCCCTGATGAAACTGCCAGGAAAAAAAAAAAAAATCCTTCCCAAATAGTGCTTAATGGACTTAAAAAATTGTAGAAAAGTTACATTTTCCCCCTCCTTGCTTTTGTTCTCAATACCTCAATCTTAAACTCAGTTAATCAGGAGTGTGAAGGAATTTATGCTTTGCATTCTTTGACATCTGTTACTTCTGAGCTTTTTTTAAATTTATTTTTATCCTATGTCCAGAAAGTTTAGAGAACAATTGTTAGGCTCTTATTTTTTTTTTTTTTTTTTGTCCAAAATGAGTATTTGACACTGATTATTTTTTCCTTTGATTTTGATATATTCATCTTACTCCAATAATGTTGGGCATTGAATTTAGATAATTTAGATAGTAACACTAACCTGATTTTTTTTTTGCAAGGTATTTTTCATAAGCAATTTTGTTCACACCTACCATGGCATCCTTTCATATAAGTGAGGTAAGACACAGCTGTTAGGTGTATAACTCCTGGAGCCTTCTATTTCTTAAAACAAACAAAGCAAACAAACAAAAGTCAATTCCAATATCTATACTTTTATTGACCTGGTGCATGTTTTAGAACCCTTCATATTAATTTTGAAAAAAAGATATAAATCATCAAGTTCAATCACACTTTATAATAAGAAATTACAGCCTAGCTTGGTCAGAATTCTGATATATAAAAGAGAAGTTGGAAATTGAGAATTGCATGCAAAATCTGCCAATAACAAATACTGGAAGATACATTAAAACAAAACAAAACTAAACTAAACCAAACCAAAAAAAACCCCTCTATGTGAGCCTAACTTGTGTGGAGACTGGGTATAATCAGAGGACCACTTAGTTGGTACACCTTGGTTAAGCAAATTAAAACATCTAAAACATTACTGGTCTTACTCCTGTTTGTATTCACTCAAACAGGAGACTCGATCTAGGCAAATTTTCAAGGTCAGCTAAGGAGCTGATTTTTGGAAATTTAGAAATATATATTTTGTTTTAATCAATAGGGGAATGTTTGAATGGTTAAAGGTGTCTAATAATTTTCTAAAAAGTCATGAAGCTACTTTTATTCATAGCTATATTTTAAATAAATTTATTTAGTTTTTTTTTAAATTAGTTAACTTTTGGGTGGAAACTAGTATTTCATATGATAAAGGAACTGAATTGTCAACCAATATGGATTCTAAAAAGCAAATGGCTTCCTTGCCATGAAGTATTCCATTGCCTTTTTAGTCCTCCAAAATATAGGCATTTTACCCTAAAGCAAGTGACTCATTAAATTCTTATTCTCCTAAGAATATAACAATTATGATTTATATTAGTATTTAAATTAAATTTTAAGGTGTGATGGAGAGCCATGTCAACAAAATTATAATATACGTTCCATTTTTATAATTATAAAGTCAATACAGTCCGAGCTGTAAAAACTATCACATTAAGGGGCACCTGGATCACTTAGTCGGTTAAGCCAGCGTCTCTTGATTTTGGCTTAGGTCATAATCTCAGGGGCATGAGATCCCACCCCACGTAGGGCTCTGCATTCAGCAGGGAGTCTGCTTGAGATTCTTTCTCTCCCTCTCTGTCTGCCCCTCCCCCTGCTTGTGCACGCTCTCGCTCTCTCTCTCTTCCTCTCTCTCTCTCTCAAATAAATAAACCTTTTTTTGAAATATCATATTAAACATAAGAAAGGCTACAACCAAATTATTTTTCTATTGTTTAGAAAAGCTATGAAACTTAAACAAAAAATCCTTCTTGGTATTTGAAATGCAAAATATCAAATAATTAAGTCCGAATATCTAGGAGCTTTAACGATCTTGCTTTGGATATAGCAGTATGGAACAATCAGAATGCTTTTATTACTGGGTTTTGATTCTTATTCCCATACCTGAAATGTACCATAAGAGTATGAAGCAATCTCTTTCTCGCTCTGAATTTCAGTTTCATCATTGATAAAATAAGGGAATACGCTTAAATGTCTTCAAAGGTGTCTTATGTAGGTCATTTCATGCATAAGGTATTGAGTCCAATTATCCTCAGTGACTAATGGTAATTTAGTGGCTTGCCAAGGCTCATTAACCCTTTCAGAGCAATATTTGTATCCACGGATATATTTGCAAGGAAATCTTTAAGTTACTTACTACAACATTTTTTCTGTCACTGTTAAGTGTGAAAAGCCCTAGCTAATAAAAATGGCATAATGAGTACTCATTTCAACCCCAACTATTCTCACACAAACACAAGAATGCATGAGGAAACGGTGTGCCTTATTTTGTCGATGAAGTCTGTTTTTATTACGCTAGTCCTAAGATAATTGTGCCAGTCTGAATTGAGTTCGTTCTTTATTTGATCTTTTGCAGGAAGGGGCCCTCCCTTAATTCGGAGTTGAGAGTAACCATTTTGTTAGATGGGGGATGAAACAAAGGAGAGATGCTCGTTCTATCCCTTTTTTATCATTCAGACCTAAAAGCGGAAAGTGGAACCATTTGCAGTTCACAAAGACAATGACGGCTTCCAATTTCACCTTTGGGCGTGAAGTATTTCAAGTTCATAAAAAGACTACTGCTCTTCTTAACTGTAAGTATCTTGTAGGGCGGTGGTTCTTCAATGCTTTATTAAGCACGCTTGCCTTCTTAAAAATTCACCTTCGAAGAAACTGGCTCGTTTCATCTCCTCTTTCTTCCTATGGTATACAGTCGCTCACATTTTCTCCTCCTGGATTTTCCTTCTGAACAGGAGTTTAGCCTCAAAGTCACGTAGCTCCATGCAGCTGCTAGAAGTAGGGTCATTCCTACATGCACATTTTATGTGTGTTAAGAGAGCACTAAATATAACTGAGTGGCACCAGCTATAAAACCTGCAGAAGCCAGGGCACGCCAGCTCTCGGGATCTCCATGCAGGGAACAATCACGTTAGTGTTGCTCAGAGGAGCTCAGTGGGCACGGGAGGAGCAACAGTGTCCCAAATACAAGAGTAACAGCTGACTGCATGCTGAGGGAGCTCTCTTTCTGCCTAGGTGAGCAGAGGATAATGTATAAAAATCTAATTTTATCTGAAAAAAAAAATTCCCCCATTAAATCCCTTTGCTCCTGGGAGATTATTTAAAATCCTGTGAATTGTCTCCTGATTTTCTGATATATCCTACTGTCTCTGTACTTGTCATACCCTAGACCCAAGTGAACGTCATACTGGTTTATGCTTTTAGGACTTTCCAATAGCAACTATTATCGTCCTCCTTTCAATCTGGTACCTCACTGAGCTCTGATCCCTTATAGAGTTTAGCCTCCTCTCTCCCTTTTTTATAGTTATGCACCTGGAATATTCTATGGGGTCATGGCCTTACTTTCCTTTATGGCTTCTGCAATTTGTGGCATTAAACCTAGTACACAGCTCACACTCAATAAAGATTTTTGAAATGAGTTTATTGAGAAAATCCACATTTTTCAAAAGATTCTATAGCTTATCACAGAATGACAGTGCAATGTTCACAGAAATTTGCATTGTTGCTTTTTTCTCTAAAGGTTTTAGAAAGCTTTTATGGAACAACTATAATTCAAGAGACAACATAGGCCTAGCTATATTATTTCTGACAATTTTGATTTGAGCTGCTTTTTAAAAAGTAATTTGTGTTCCAACTATTCTGAACCCAGAGATACGATTGCACATCAGTAATATCATATGCTATTTAAATAAGTGTTCCCTTGCTTTGGCATTTAATACCAAATCCAAATCAGATGTTTATCTGTTTGAGTTTGTTCTTCAGAGAGAAAATGCTGAGAAATTTGACATGTAGAAGGAGAAAATTCTATTTCTACTTTCGAATAATGACCATTGACCCACAACAGCTCAGGTACTCTCAAGCCTTGAGAAGAAGTCCTGAATATATGGGGGAAACTAGAATAATAGTCAGGACCACCTCCTTTGCTTAGATGAGGGGAAACATGAATTCTTCACTTTTGGGTTCTGGTCCCACTATGTCATTTTGTTCCCATTTTCTTTCTGTGGGTTTCTTGTAAGTGGTTTGCTTGGCGAGTTAGCTTCCTGCAATCTCAGGGCCGATGCAGAATCTTGGACAGCACAAGCTGAGCATCTTAGAGAAAACGTCCCTGTAGATTTTCACTCGTTTCTCTCCTAANCTTTTTTTTTTTTTTTTTTTTTTTTTTAAGATTTTATTTATTTAGTTGAGAGAGACCGAGACAGCGAGAGAGAGCAGAAGCAGGGAGGAGAGGGAGAAGGAGACTCCTTGCCGAGCCTGGAGGCTGATGCGGGACTCGATCCTCGGACCCTGGGATCATGAGCTGAGCCAAAGGCAGACGCCTAACCAACTGAGCCACCCAGGTCCAGCATCCTGCATTCTTAAGGATTGAGGTTTTTGTAAGCCCTGATGCCCTCTTCTTCACACAGACAAACTTTAAGGAATGACTTCTTTGCATTTTCTAAATGATTCTGTACTGAGGTAACAGTTCTCTTGTCTGTGAATATCTTCAGGGCCCTTCAACTGAGTAGTTTGCTCGGCAAGCATTCATTTTGGAACAAACTGACTTTCTGGATAATGAAATGGAGCCCTGGCGAACATCCTAAGCAACAGAATTATTGTATTAGCTCAGACTTTGGATTCTCCCAGTCCAGTACTCTGTGAGGGATACAGTCATCAATGGGATGTGGCTGGGGGTGATTCCATGATGCCGATTGTAGGCTCCCGTCCACCTTCTTTTAGTGTTCATTTACGCTCCCTTGTTGATAACTGGTGTCACAAGAAATCATCAAAGATGATAGATAGATATACAGAAATAGATTTTCTGATCACAGCCAAGAGATTTTCACACATTAGTGCCACAAATAGAGTTCAGGCCAAGATGTTTCTTATCTGGATTTCTGGAATAATTTCCTAAACATTTTCTCACCTCCAGTCCAAGAATGGCTTAAAAAGGCTGCCAGGGTCTTCCTTTTTCTACTGAAATTATGATAATGATTCTCCTTCGTAAAAATCCTTGTGAAGCCTCATTGCCCTCATGGTGCATTCCAAACATTTTCTCTCCCCGTTCAAGACTTTCTGTCATGTGGCCACTTTTATGTGCTCCCACACTTGACATTTATTTATACTTCATCCCCATGTTTATCAAGGTGTGGAGATGGATGCATCTCCTTATTTTCACCATAGGTTGGAAGGTTCCTAAGGATAGGAACTACATCTTAAATTCATCTTTGTAGCCCATCATCCAGAAGGGGGTCAATTAAGAATTACCCAATTAGCAAATGAGTATATTGAGCTAGAATCTCTCCTACTAAGATCTTTATTCTGTAGAAGATGGAAGCATGCCTAAGTAGACAAATTGAAGAACATAGACATCCTCAGGAACAAGCTAAGCATGATATAATGAAAAAATATTTTAGGGGCACCTGGGTGGCTCATCAGTTAAGTGACTGTGTTTGGCTCAGGTCATGATCTCCGGGTCGTGGGATTGAGCCCTGAGTCTGGGTCCCCGCTTGGCAGGGAGCCTGCTTCTCCCTCCCCCTCTGTCTGCTGCTCCCCTGCTTGGGCTCTTTCTCTCTGTGTCAAATAAATAATGAAATCTTTAAAAAATATACCTTATTATCCACAAAGTTATATTGAAAAGAAAAAAAAAACAACCCTATAAATGGCCCCACTTTTCAACAGTTTGCCTTATATAGATAGGTGTTTCTTACTTCCTGTCATATCTGTTTTCCTACCAAAGCCCCTGATTTTTAAAACTACTTAGTTCTCAAAGGTTAGCTCTCTTCTCTTAGCTCCAAGATCCTTGAGACTCATCTTTGGCTTTAGGGGTAAGTTCAGGGTGGAATGAATATGAACATAACCTAATTAGCAATCTCATCAGAACTTTCTTACTTTACCCAATCTGCTTTGAGAGTTAAAACATGTAGGGAAATACCACCCATGCTGACAGAAAGCACGACAGAGTTCTACCTTTTCTAAATTTTCCTTTTCCAAAGTATAGTTCTCATACAGCTGATTTAACTGATTTAATCAAGAGTAAACAGGGATTGAAAGGAGGGCTTTTAAAAAAGATTTATATATTTGAGAGAGAGAAAGAGAGGGAGTGGGGGGAGGGGCAGAGGGAGGAGGGGAGAAGCAGACTCCCTGCTGAGTGCGGAGCCCAACATAAGGCTTGATCTCAGGACTCTGAGATCATGACCTGAGCCAAAATCAACAGTCAAATGCTTAACTGACTGAGCCACCCAGGCGCCCCAGGAGAGTTTTTTTTTAACGGAGAAGAAAAGGGGACATTTATCAAATTTGTGCACAGCATTATATGACACTGAAGACATAAAACCTTTGACTGAGGGGATTTGGAAAAGATTATTATATATAAGAATTGAAATATTAAAGCATAAATTTGAGAATTACATGGAAACACTATGAAATTTCATAAGTGAACATATGCCGTTGTGACTTAACATTCGTATTTCACGGAATCTTAAACATTCGGCAGCACCTTAGGATTTATCTAGTACAGTAAATTTTTATTTGTGTTTCTCAGGAAACTAGGTTTTCTAATCAGCCAGAGTTATAGGAAAAGAAAGGGGGGGAAGAAGTATCTAAAAAAAAACAAGTCTTGTCCCTAGACTTGACCACAGCCTAAACCTGTGGAGCTCTTGTTATATTTGCCATTCCTAATGTTGGGCTTCCTCCTGAGAATAAAATAAAAAACACCTTTCAGGGACCTAGAAGGCCCTGCAAATTTGTCCCTGGCCCACCACTCCAGCTTATTCCATTTTGACTTTTTTTTTTTTTTAAGATTTTATTTATTTATTTGACAGAGATAGAGACAGGCAGCGAGAGAGAGAACACAAGCAGGGGGAGTGGGAGAGGAAGAAGCAGGCTCATAGCAGAGGAGCCTGATGGTGGGGCTCGATCCCATAACGCCGGGATCACACCCTGAGCAGAAGGCAGACGCTTAACCGCTGTGCCACCCAGGCGCCCCCCATCTTGACTTTCTCCTTCCTACAGCACTCCAGGTTTCTCGAACATACCCAACTCTTGCTTTCTGCAGAGATTTGTCTTTTTTTATTCTGTCCAGGTTATTTTCCCTTCGAATCTTCACAAATGCCACTCATTCTCATCGTCAGCTCTCAGCTTAAGTGTCACCTCTGCAGAGAGGGCATCCTTGAAGTCCTAGGTAAATGGTGTCCCTCAGTTCTCATCTGAATCACCCCATTCTTAATCTTTTTTTTTTTTTAAGATTTTATTTATTTATTCGACAGAGACAGACACAGCCAGCTAGAGAGGGAACACAAGCAGGGGGAGTGGGAGAGGAAGAAGCAGGCTCATAGCAGAGGAGCCTCACGTGGGGCTTGATTCCATAACGCTGGGATCACGCCCTGAGCCGAAGGCAGACGCTTAACCGCTGTGCCACCCAGGCGCCCCACCCCATTCTTAATCTTGTCCTCCAGGTAGAGAGGCACAAAGTCCTTCCTCTAGGATGAATGTCTTGTGACTGTGAGAACCAGAACTAGTATTCTGGTTAACTGAACCCCTTTTACCCCTCTTAGAATCCCTGTAAAAGTTATGGTTTAAGGAAATTTTTTTTAAAAAGAAGACAATTCACGTGGAAACGTGATTCAGGATGGAAGCCAAATTTGTGATCAATATTTATGGGGAAGCACAAGATAAGAAAAGGATAAATTGTGGGAAAACACCTTAAAAAATGGTCTCCAATTTTTTTTTTCCTTTCTAGGTGATCCTTTGATTAAAACAAATATGGTGCAGTACTTGTTTCCTCATAGGATCTCATAGATGAACGAGCCAGACAGTCAATGAGCAGTTTACAAATAGCATGGTATCCTCAGATTTGTATTAATGGTGGATGAGATACAAGCATTTGCTTCTTCATTTAACAGATATTTACTATGGCCCAAATATGTGCCGGGTCTCGATCACATGTAATATCAATCTTTGTCTTCCTGAAGCTTTTAGCCCTGAACAATTATAAGAATTGATCTCATCCCAGCAATGCGTTCATTGGACAAAGCAAGGCGAATGCATGTAAGGCCATCAGAAAAATGTAAAGTTGTAGATTGTAGGATATTAGCCAGAATAACTAAGGATTTTATTTATTTATTTATTTTAGAGATTTTATTTATTTAAGAGAAGGTGCATCCATGGTGGGGGGGGGCGGCAAGGAGGGCTGGCACAGAGGGAGAGGGAGCAGCGACTTCCCCGCTGAGTAGGGAGTCCATGTGGGGCTGGATCCCAGGATCCCCATCAGGACTTGAGCAGAAGGCAGAGGCTTAACCAACTGAGCCACCCAGGTGCCCCCATTAAGGACTTTAATACAGAAAAACATGTTACAGATCTCAAAGATGAAGCTAAGGTTTAATGTCTGGGTTACCTGGAGAACGATAGTGTCCCTGACAGAAAAGAGAATACTGGGGAAATCCAAGGTGATATCCAAGAAGAGATAGGTCTGTTCTGAACGTCCTGAGTTTGGGCTATGACAGTTGAGTGCAAGCGGACTCCGATATGGCCATCCAAGCAGGCCTGGATTGGGGAGGTTTGGGGTTGGAGATAGAACTTTAAAAATGAAGCAACGTTAAGTAAACAGCGTTGCTAGATATCTGAAACTTAGCAGGAGTTCCAAAAATATTTGCTGTTATAATTATGAGCATGCAACTCAGTTTTAAATACTAACTACGTGAGAGGAAAAATGCAAGCTAAATGGGCATGACGGACTGGATGGGAGAGGGCAAGTGTGTTTGAAAGAACGGAGAAGCGGAGGTGCTGACACGGACAAGCCTCACACCCTCATAACTGGTATACAGGGAATCGCTGTTAAGGATGGAGAAGAGAAGCAGGGCAAGTTCCGCCGACAGAATAAGAAAAATGAAAAGGAACGTACTTGGAATTCACCTTCCTAACCCTCACGACAGAACACCTAGCCATCAGGTTAAATCAAGCACCTGAGCGGGAGGAGGGGGGAAGCGTGCTCAACTCTACCTGCTGCAGCGCGTTCTCAAAAACCAGATCCCCTTCCCCACCTCGCAAGGGTCCTCTATCCCACCCTGCGCGTAAATCATACACCTCAGAACTTTTGCATTAGAGAACCCAGCAGGGGAGAAAATTTTCTGCAAGTAAAGAAAGTAGAACTAGGGCAGTCCGAGGAGATTGAAAGGGCAAAACTATCACGCAAGAAAACTGTAAGTTCTGATTAGTTTTATGACTTTGCCTTCATGCCTCAGGAGCTCAATTGATCACGGCTTCTACGACAGGCTGGGGGTGGGAGGGGAGGGAGCTTGAAAAAAATTCTCAAAACTCTCCTCCAGCTTCGCTCTTTCAGATGCAAATACCTGGCGGAGAGATGGATGGGCTGCAGCCCCTCCTACTTTCCCCGCTCCCCTTGATTTCCCTGCGAAGGACTCCATCTGTACGGATCTGTCAGGAGGGCGCTGGAGGAGGGGTGCGCGTGTGTGCGCGCGCGTCTGTGTGCGCGTGGCGGCTGAGCGGCTTCCTTTCCAATAGCCCTCACTGGGTCTCCAGGAGGTGCCCAAGTCTCGGTGGCTTCCCGGGCCGGTGTCGCCTGGCGCCAACAGCAGGCATCCGTCGCCGCCGACCACCCTCACCTTCTCCTCTCCTTCCCGCCCCAGCGCGGCGCCCTCTTTCCTTCTCTAGGGCGCTCGCCCTCTCGCCCTCGCTCCGGACGCGCGCTCCCGCTCGCTCCGGACCTGGCGTCTGAGCCGCGCGGGAGAGCCGGCCGGCCCCTTGGAGCAGGCGGAGGCGGCGGGCCGGGGGCGCGCGGCCGGGGCAGCGGCCCCGCGCCCCGCGGAGAGGGCTGTGATTGGAGCAGGAGCCCGCGCCCGACCTGCCGCAGAGGGTGCCGAGCGGGCGCCGCCAGTCCGCCCCGAGCACCGAGCTGCGCGCACTGGGTCCCGAAGCGCCCGCGGGAGCCCGGCTGCTGAGCGCGCGCCCTTTCGGATGCGAACACCCGGGTGGCCAGCGCCGGACGCCGCCGGGAGGGCAGCGAGGCCCCAGGTGAGTGCTTCTGCCAGCTTGGGGCTGGGGAAGGCGCCGCTGGGCAGAAGCGCGCCCTCGCCGTGCGCCTCTGAGGCCGGACTCATCAGAGAGCCGAAAGCGGGCGGGGGGATCCGTATGGAGTTTCCCTTGGTGTCCCCAAGTTTCTGCTGTGTGGCCGTGAGACGTAGCTCGGCAGGGCAGGACAGACGTGCGTACCGAGCTGAGGGCGCTCGGCCCCGAGAGCCCGTGCTGGCAGACACCAGGTGCGGCGAGTGTTGGCGAGTTCAGGGAGAGAGCAGATCCCAGCACTCTCCAGATGAAGTGGTAAACCCAGAATCTGGACCGCTCTCCTCAAAAAGAAACACGAGTGGGCCCCCCTTGACCTGGGAGGGATGGGGGCAGAACTCCGCGCCGGCTGGGCCGCCAGCTTCTGCAGCGGTCTGAGACTGGAAGGGGGTGTGTGCCTGCGTGTACAGGAGTCCTTTTAACCGTCCGCACTAGATTTCTTTTACCTTTGGAGAAGGTGGAACTCATCTAAGGGTGTTTTGCTTCTTTCGGTAATTAGTATTCTGCTGCTACAGTGCATCCGCAGGGCTTGCCTCTGCTCAGTGCCCTGCTTCCCCTCAGCCTGGCTGTACCTTAGGTTTGCGTTGGGAAAAGGGCGCCCTGTTTTCTCTGAATGCACGGTGGACTTCTTCGTGGGTGCACCTGCTACACGGCTAGTTGCTGGTATTCAACCTCGGAGCGTGGATTAGTGAGAAAGGACCTATTGCTGTATTGCCTTCACGTTTTAGATCGTTAACCTTACGGATTTCTTAGATATAGTTCAGGTGAGTGAAGATTGGCAGTGAGTTCTCCCAGCAGTGGGCATTTGGGAACCTGCGAAGAAATCACCAAGGAGTGGGTGTCTCAAGGCTTTTGGAGATCTGCAAATTGAACCATGATATACTTAAAACGCCTTTTATGTTGCAAGAAATACCTTCCTTCCCTTTAGTAGATCATTTAAGTGAAATAGGTTTAAGGAGGACTCGTCCTTCATAATTTTTGTAACAAGACAGGTGTTCAGGTCGTTTTCCATCCAGAAATAAACAGAACTTTATGGGGGAAAATAGAAAAATGTAAGTAACATGTGAGAATATGGTACTAAGTGACAAGTATACATTTAAAAAATCAGATAAACAGCACAAAAGCATACATTTTAAAAGAGTTTCGGGGCAGTAGCACCACCCCCCTTTTAAAGAAAAGTTTGCATTGATACACTGCCAGCAAGATCTAAATAGTTTTAAGTGTGTCTTTGTAAATACAAGTTGACAATTGGGGGGAGAGCTAAGGAAAGAAGTAATTACGTTGGAAGCTTTCAGTAACTCACCAGAAATTACTTTTTCCCCAAAGAACTGGTTAGACTTTTTATTTTTACCCAAGCTCTTGTTACTATATGTTAAAGGAAAATACATTCAGAATCCTTTTCTTAATTTTTGGGGATATTTGGAATAGTATGAATAAAAATGCAAAAGAATTGAGGCAAGTAGTGAAACTGACAAGTTTTGAAAGTCTTGCTTGTATGTTAATGTGTTTGATATGGGGTGCAGTGGCAGAAACAATTAGGTAGAATTCAGTGTTAATAGTCTTACCTGGTAAAGTCTGTGGTTAGAAAAATAAAACAACAATCAGTCCTGTGGACCATCACCCTGCTGAAAGCTATTACGGTTTGCTGCTCTAGTAAGAGGGCATTGTGCACTTACAATGTGAGATATTATTGTAATTAAGGGCTGCAGTAGGTCATTAGAATTGTGTTAACAATCAGCTGACAGACTCACAACTGTTAAGTCTACTTTTTATATAATAGCACAGAGATTTTCCTTTTTTTTTTTTTTATAAAAAGGTAATTGTAAAGCATTTGTATTACTGCAGTTTACCCTTGAATTGACTCTAGTTTTTAGTGCCCAATGAAAAAGACAGGGTAAGGAGCATACTGAGTTTTGGCTACTGTTCAGCCTTCCTAGATCTAAAAATCAACCCACTGTATCTCCTCAGGTGTGATGTCTTTGCTGGTCTATCTATCATTCAGCATTTTAGTTGTTTTGATGGCAAAGCTGTTATAAACTTCTCAGAATGTATACTGATATGAGGAAATGAATACATCTTTGTGTAGAGTCAAACACTTTGTCAGATCTTTTAGAAATCTTTTATAAAGTACTGAGCCCACAAATTTTTCAGTATTGTGAATATTTATGCTTGAGTGATCTTAACCTTCCCTGATTTTGTAAGGTTTTGCATTTATTGTGCTAGTGGTTTGTAGCATATCACGGTTCTCTTTACACATAAATGTTCTTTTTTTTTTTTTTTTAACTTGGTTAAAAAGCTTCAAAGCCTTAGTTTAAAATGGGAGTTTCAGAAACTTCTAAAATAACTAATGCACATTAGTGTATTGCAAAGGGATTGTGATGGAAGCTTTTCTCCTTGGCATGAAGGAATCAGTTGCTTCTAAATGGGGTGATAAAGGGGAGCTGAGGACAAGGAAAAAAGACATGTGATCAGAGTCCTGCGTGTGACCATCTTCTCAGCCTCTGCCAAGCAGAGCAGATCTAGCTGTAACCAGCAATACTCGAGTGCCTCCTCCGGGGATTTGCTGGTTTTGCAGAAAGCTACCCCTGCAAACATTTCCCCCTTGTCGTTCTGCAAGATCCCTCACTGACAAAATTATCAGTGCAAATGACTATGCAGACTTCTGTCCACATATTCATCTCTGATGATACTCTCGATTTTCATTCTGGTAGAATTTCTTTTAGGTTCTTTTGCAGAATGGTTATTGAAACATAATTCCTTTTATTGAAGTCACATGAATCATACCTGGCTCAATGTAAAGGCTAAGGTAAATTAAAAATGAAAATGGATACAGCTGAGAGATGTGGAAGAATGAAGGAAAACACGTTCAATGTGATTCTACTAAGTGATCATACATATGTATAGTCCATATATTATATAAAATACTGCATATGATAATATATAACTAGCTCAGATGGATGTGGTTTGTCATTTTTGTTTTCTTTTTCACTTACATGGGCTTCTTCCAGTTACTCTTGCTAAACTCTTGCTCCTCTTTCTTTTTCATTCCTTTTACCCATGACAGAGGTTATTTGTGCTTAGTTGAAATTGACTCTGTAATCCACCTAGAGAAGTTTTCCTCCCATGTCTGATAGCCAGATGCACACTACAGGCTGTGTGATTCATTTCCAGGGCCCCTGCCTGAATATTTAGGCCAGTTAACGGTAGGAGGCTGTGGTCTGTGGTTGTAATGTTATCTGGCCCAGGGAGCTAATGGATTTGATCACAGTTTCTTTACGTGAGAAGTCACATATCACAGAGGGTCCCCAGCCTCACTAATTAAAATGTAAAAAATTATACCTTTTAAGTAAAAAAGAAGAGGGCTCTTTCGTCAGTATTAACATTATTGAAGCTAATACTAAACTTTCAATGGTATACAGATTAAAGAAATTAAATGGTAGTATATTTTATAAAAGAAGCTAAAGATGGCAATATTAAATCTAGAATGATTATAGTAAGTTAGGAACAGACAGTACTTTCAAAATACAGGATTTGTAGCAACAGCCAAATAACCCTACATAAACATCCTTATGTCTTAAGATATTTTTTTGAGTTGGCACCCTGTTTCTAAAACAACGAGCTATTGTTTACATTTCAGTGGAAATAGTTATTGTAGTGTCACAGCCCAGTAGGTATTCTTTGATCACTCACCAGATTTAAAAGGGAGAGGCGATTTTAAAGTTGGATCCTCTCACAGTGCTTTCTGTGTAACATACAAATTACAGTCCTAAGCAACAGATCCCTTCACCCCCATTCTCACTCTGCACTCCTGACCCTTCTGGAGAGGAATCCTGATGATCTATTGGAGAATTCAAACTCATGGTCATATAGAAGTTTGAAGTAGGAGTAAATTTACTTTTCTTGGCTTTTGGAAACTATGATAAATTAAAAAAAAAAAAGATCTTTAGTGTCAGAATGAGAAGTGTTTAACAAACATTTTCAGTTTTCTGTTATAACCAGTGATGCCCAGTGCCATCAGTAACTTGCTGTGTGTCCTTGGGCATTTCACTAGAATTCTGTAGATTTTGGTTTTCTTAGCAGAGAAAGAAGAGACTGCCTTACCTTAGATTTTTCTTATGTCTGTTCCAGTTCTGTGGTTCTACCGCTCAAGGAATCTTCAAACATCAGAAGCAGTGGGTTTAGGGACTTCTTTACATTGTTTTGGTTTTTTTGTGGGGTTTTTTTTGTTTCTTTTCTTTTCCCAACATGAACCCTCAGGAGAACCAAGCGATTATCTTCTTCAGCACTGACGTGACATTCTCTCTATCCCATAAACATTATTCTTTTAAAAGCTCTGCTTGTATGTGGTGGTTGGGAAAAAAAAAAAAAAAAAGTGTGGCCACAGCTCTTGAAATACTCCTTGTCCTGGATTACTTTTTCTCTATTGTGGAGTTATGACATCTGTTCATTCATGAATGGGAGATTAGAATATCTTTTCTCTCTTTTGCATTGCCCAAATGTATTAAGTGGGTCTCCTTTAAAAATAAATAAAAGCAACAATGGACAAGTATTATCCTTGTTACAAAGCAGACTCCTCTAACTTTGTGTATAGGGGTAACTCACAGTGAGGACCTCAGTGGTGACAGGTGGCTGTTGTCCTGGGGAAAACAAGGACAAATGAAAGTCTTTAAAGAAGGCATTGGATGAAGCAGGAGGACTCTTTCCATTGAATTTAAATAAGGCTATTAAATACTCAAGGAGTATTCTAAAAAGGCATCTTTTGTCAAACTGTACAAAAGAGCTAATATATGGAAGGTTGTTCTTAAAGCAATGGTAATATTGTCATCATGCCCTCTAGCTACTGCTGTGAAATGGTATCATTTCCACTTTTGAACATGTATACAAGGGTCCATTAAAAATACGTTGCTTGTCAAAATGTAGTTCAACTTTAAAGCAGTCTTAGAAATGACAGCCTCTTCCCAAAAGGCCAACAGCAAGATTTTTTTGCTTTGTATTGCCATTGTTACAACTGTGATTTTTTGGTACTATTATGTTTTATAAATTAGTGAGCAAAACATCTTAGGGAGTATCAGTTTGATGCTAGACATGTTTGGCAGTCATCCATTATGGATTTTTCACATTCCTCATTGATTATTTTCTATCAAGTACACTGACTCCTCATGTCATTCTTACCGTTGTTTTTCTAGAAAATGCAAATGACGGAAAGTATTTTGGGGATATCACGTTCCACATGGTTGTGAATTGTACTTATTGTTTAAAAGGCGAGGCACAACTTCAAATCTTCTTTAAATTGCCAGTAGATAATAAACCATGTATTAGTGTGGTATACATTAAGTATATTTCAGAACAGTTTCAGTCCTGTATCTGATGCCACTCCAGACACAGAGAGCATAAGCATCTGTCCCTTGCCTGTCATTTAGAGAAACTGTGTTGATAGTCTTTAACTGAGATAAGTCATCAGTTATTTCTGTTGGATTGCAAAGAAAATGCCCTGCTTTACCTTTGCTACAAGATCTAAAATAGCAATATATTTCCTTTTAACATAATTGATAATCATATTTTATAGCTCACGTTATTTCTAGAAGGCATTTAGCACTTTTAAAGAAGCAGTTTAGCATATATAAATTAATTGGTAATTAGGCATGTGTTTAAAACTACTCATGGTTCTATATTTACGTGACTGGCTGAATATGATACATTTCATGCTACTTGTCATGTGTTTAGCATGTTGCCTTTGGTTTAGACAGAACAGGCTCTACAACATTTATGCTTTGCTGGCTAGCCATTGGCATGCTGATGCCTAAAAAATATTTTTTGTTATTAAGGGAATTTTAGCCATTGTTTTTAGGTATGAACAGAACATTGTATTAAGAGTATGATAGTCACTTGATCTGATTTTTAAAAGTGGTTTCACAGAGATGTTAAGTGGAGCAGAAAATCCAAGAAAATTTTATAATAATGAATTCGTTTGGGTAAAATAATATTAGCTATTAAGGTTAAATGAATAATGAACTATCTACTTGGATATAATTCTTTGCCACTTAGTTGAACAAAAATAATTGGAACAAAAAAGTAGCACGGTGAAGTGATTTCAGGTCAAACAAATGATGTTGATTTAGTAAATACTGTTTGATTCTCGTCACCACCCCCTATTCTTTCCATTTTGCTTCAGACCACTTAAAATTCTTTTTTGAGGATTCATTTTGTATTCTCTGGATTAAGGTGTGTTGTGCTGATCACAGTATTAGTTGTGATTTTCATGTATCTTTAGTTTGGCAAAAAAAAAAAAGTTATATGTTTAAAAATGTGTTTTATTTTTTGATAGGAATTGCATTCAATGTGTATGTAGATTGCTTTGGGTAGTATAGACATTTTAACAATATTGTTCTTCTAATCCATTAGCATGGGTTGTTTTTCCATTTCTTTGTGTCATCTTCAATTTCTTTCATCAGTGTTTTATGGTTTTCAGAGTACAGGTCTTTTACCTCTTTGGTTAGGTTTATTCCTATGTAGCTGATGGTTTTTGGTTCACTTGTAAATGAGATTGAGTCCCTATAAGTTTTAGCTTTAAGATATCAGCGAAAGAACATTTTAAGTCTTACTCAGATATATAATATATATATTTTTTAATTTTAGGTTATTAATCCAGTAGCAGCCACCACAGTCTTTCAAACATCTGGTTGGCTCTCATTTAGTTCTTTTCTCCTTAGAGAGAACCTATGCCGCTTGTTTTCCTCAAAGCTATAATGCTACACATTTGTAACTGTCTAGAAGTTGGCTTAGATCTGTTGAAGTTACCCAAACTGTCTACCAACACATCGTTGTTCTGTACTGTCTTTTTTTCTTAGCCAGCAACAGTGAACAGGTCAGCTCTCCAGCTGTCCAGTGGGTCACCCCCGTTAGCTTCCCACAGAGGACACATTGACACGTGACACTCCTTGGATGCAGGGGTGTCTGCTTGTTTGATGTGACTTGCCCCTTATTAATGCCTGTCTATAAAACTTGGGAGGCAGAAGGAAGGGAGAGGATAAGCAATATGGGAGCCTAACAGGAAAGGGTGCAGCGCTTGGCTTTGGGGCACAGACTGGGGAGTCCGTATTTGACCCATTGCGAAAAAATGACAACAATTGGGGTTGGTTTTGTGCTCAAGTTCATTTATATGTAAAAAATGTTATTGCGGTGCCTTGATATGGGAAGACATCAAGCCTCCTTGAAGCAGGAAATCTCAAGTTCACGTTTGGATGACTTCTCTTTGAAGACCACAGATAACTGAAGGTTTTTCATAATGCGTCAGGGCCCTTCATTTCTTTCATGCTCTCTCAACTCAGGTCAGGATGAGTTGGGCTGAACTGTTGTACTGGTCTTTACTTTGGAAACCAGATCTGCTTGTGAAGGAAAGCAAGGGTTTGGGGAAGCCTGATGAAGGGCCACCTGCCCGGTGACTCCCCCCACTGCTGTATCAGGTGTTCATTCCTGGCAGAGTTAGTCACTATCAAAAATGTTGATGAACACATATAAAACGTCCCCTACTCCAATCACAGTCATTCACATGTGTTTCTGATTTTCTAAGTGCATCCTACAATGGGCATTATAGAATCATGTATCTGCCACATAAAAGAGAATTTTGTCCTCCAATAATATACACAAAGCCAGTTAAAGTATCCTTGTACACTCTTTTTTTTTTTTTTTTTTTTTTTTTTTTAAAAAATTTTTTTTTTTTTTTTNTATTTGACAGAGATAGAGACAGCCAGCGAGAGAGGGAACACAAGCAGGGGGAGCGGGAGAGGAAGAAGCAGGCTCATAGCAGAGGAGCCTGATGTGGGGCTCGATCCCATAACGCCGGGATCACGCCCTGAGCCGAAGGCAGACGCTTAACCGCTGTGCCACCCAGGCGCCCCATCCTTGTACACTCTTAAAGCCCTTCAAGAAAGGTAAAGAAAATCTGGCTCAAGAGCCTGGCAAGTACTTTAAATACTGCAGAGAAATATAATGGAATTTTTTTCAAAGGGATTGTGACCCATAAACATGGAAGAGCTACCAAGGAATTTATATATTGACTTACATGGTTAATTTACCATGTTAAAAAAAATAAGCATAATGGAAAGAAACATTTTGTAAATGTGTTCCAAAAGTCAATTGTGTATCTGCTTCTGTTTTAGATACTATGATACAAAGACAGGGTGGACATTCCTGTTCATCAAGGTTTATATTAATAATAGCTGCTTTTAAAACACTTCATTTAAATAGGAAAGTATAGAACCCTCTGGTCTCTTTCACAAATACTAAGTCATTGACTGTAAAATAATCCATAGTGTGTTCTGTTTCTGATTTCTCTTATATGCTCTGGCTGGTTTGATAACTTCACAATCTCACATGGAAGAGAAATGATCTTTAAGAAGCAAGAGTAATTTAAACATCTCATGTTAGAATTCATGCTAAATTTCATAAATGTGAAAAATGCTTCTTTTACATTCCTTTGATTTTAAAAAATCTCTCCACCCTTTAATTAACAATATGCACTTTTTCACAATCTAAAAAAAGCCAACAAAACCAATTCTATATAATTGTCAAAAGTAGACAAGTTACACGTTACAAAAAAATAAGATTTTATAATTTAGCTCATCTCCCTCATTTTGCAAATGTGGAAAATCCCAGAAGAATCCAAAGTCATATAGCAAATGAAGGGGTTTTTAGATCAAAGACCCCTCTGATCCTATTCCTGGCCCAGATTATATTTTTTTTTTCTTATTAGTGAACATTTTGAGTGACCTCAAATCTCTCCAAATCTGATGCCAGTCTTCGACATAAAAATCACAGAGGACATGTCTTTAGGAAAGAAAGAATTATATTCTCTCTCTCTCTCTTTTTAGTATTTTGGTGCCATTGTTTATATTCATCTAGAATTTGGGGTCATGATCCATATAGTTAGTTCCCTGGCACTGAGACTAGAACCATCAAGAATGTTTTCATTCAGTGCAAGAGTTGTCTAAAACATTTTCTTATAAATAACACTAAAATGAAAACCTCACAAACTAACATAACTAGAAAATATCATGATAACCCCAACAGCTTTTTTTTTTTAATTTTTTAGGGCGTTTAGCTGTGTCAGGCACCATCCTTTGTTTTTCATGATTTGTTTATTTAATCATACGAAGTAGATGCAATTATTGCCATCTTTGTTTCGTAGAGGTTTAAGGCTTCATCTCTGTAATTTATCTTAGAATTTAAGTCACGTGTCCAAGAAGGCATCGCTAAGACAGGACAGAGTCAGCATTTCAATCTTTGTCTGATGCAGGGGCCTACAGTTTTTCCCAGTGTATAATTTGATAACTCCCCAAATTTTGAGTTCCAAAAGTCCGTTACTTTGTTTCTTAGAAGTTGGATGCATTTCGTGTAACAGTGTTATCATGTAACAATGTTATCAGTGCACTTGAACCATAAAGTAGCTTAAATAATGTAATCATATCACGTTTAAAAAGAATTGTCTTAGGGACCAAACTATCGCCTTGTTTTTATGAGAAAACACATTCTCTCTTGAGGAAGTGGAGCAGTAAAACTGAAATGTTCTTTGTCCACAGGTCTCTCATGCTAGACAGTCCTGTCACTATAACTCTGTCATCCCTCTCCATCCCTGGAAACACGGTTTGCCGCTGTCATGTAGGGAACCACATGATCTTGGCCCTCCACATGCTGTCAGCCATTCCTAGAAAGGCCACTCACCATGAGTTCCTGGCCATGACTTCTAGCTCATTATACACTAGTCTATACTAGTCTCTGTTTCCTAGTCTAAGCACCTACTTGCCGCCTTTAACTACAGATAACCTGCCTTCTCAGGTAGGTTAGCTCATACCTCCCTGCAAGGAACTTTCAACCTAATGGAGGGGCCTACATTGGAATACAAAGATACGACCCCAAGTTACTTCTTGTTTATAATTCTAAGTCTTAGAATAGCTAATCCTTCCAGAGTGATTTCTAAATGGACCAAATTCATTTTCGATGCTTAGATGAGAGATTTGGATTTTAGGAGAAGGTGTCCATTGCACAGACTGTAATAATATGCTCTGATAATAGTTTACTATTCTGGTAGTTCTCAGCATATGTCAGTTAGCTGTACAGTGGATTATTCTGGAATGCCCTCTGGAATTTCAGAACTTGATAGGGATATTTTTAACACAAATATATTCATTTGAATAGAGCTCCAAGTCAGTGCAACCTGTTTCTGAACAGTTGTGTCGACTATTTTAACATATTTAATACATTTCATTTTTCTTCTATTAGATAAGGCATTCTCCATAAGCAACTTTACTGTCAGAAATCATCTAACGAGTCACAGACACTCTTGTTACAGGAGAGACAGGAAGATGGGAAAGCTTATGATATAAAGACAGTGTATTTGCTACTTTGATAGGGAGCTGTCTTTTGGCTTCAAGTTCTTAAAACTGTGTTCCCCCCCCCAAAGCAAATATGAACCCTCACCTTAATTATCCTATTGTTGATTTATTTATAGTTGGTCAAATGAATTTATAAACCGAAGTACAGCATAGTGATTTGAACAAGCTTTTTGCCATAAATTCTCAGTCCTCTGTGTTTTGGGGTATGTTTGGAAGTTTGTTTTGTAACTGATTTTGTATCTCTTGCATAAACAAGAATTCTGTATCTGAAATGAGTAGACTTTAGAGTAAAAGTTGTTTTGTTTTCATGCTGCTGCTGAAGCATTCTGGGTGCACACTCACTGTGAACGGAGCTCGCAAAGGCAGTTGAGTTTTCACACCTCTCTAATGATCTAGTTGATTCCATAAATATTCAGGGAAGAAGGCCCTACTAAGCACAAGCCAGGCTGTAAGACGTTCAATAAATATTTGTGCTGTAGCGTGACCTAACATGCTACACAGCAGACATGACAATAGGTTTGAAGGGTGGAAAATGGAAACTACTGAGCTTTGCAGCTGATCACAATCAAATCAGAACACATCAAAACAGCTGGTGTTCTGTGACTCAGAATCAATCAACCGGTTTTGAATCACCTCATACTTCTTTATTTCTCTTTACAGTTTCACAGAAGAGATTTAAACCAGCATATGTCCTTCCCATTTGGTTAAATCCCTGCTTTGAGCTGCTTTGCTTTCATATTCTAATACCAATGAATGAAACTGACTGTAATATAAAAGAAAAAATAATAAAGGCTAGCATTAAAATGATTTTTTAACTGATGTCGCTCCATTTGTATTAAGTAAACCATATGCTCAAATAGAATGCCTAGAAGAAACACAAAGTTTTAAGATTGTGTTATGGAATGAGGATAATTCTGCATCAGCAGTATTTATGTGATTTATAAATGTGGCAACAGTTAGTGTAAATGTATAAGTTTATAATTAATACTTTAATGATTATGCAAATGATATCTTGGGAAAATCAATAGTAAGTTAGTAAATGAAAGTTGAAAGTTATGATGTGTTTTGGTTTCTGACACCAGCTCTTCTTTTTGTTCTGCTAGGCACCTATTACACCATTCTTTGGCGAAGGTTATTCAGCAGTGGTGACCCCTTGCAATCGAACACTCTACAAATTATTATCTCTGGACTCCCAGCTGACACCCTGCCGGAGGCAAGAGCTACTAAGCCAACTGGAACTGTGCCTTTTCTCTTGTCAAGGTTTTTTTCTTACACAGGAAAAAGAAAGAAAAAAAAAAGATGAAGTTGGGCAAAGTGGAGTTCTGCCATTTTCTGCAGCTAATAGCGCTTTTCCTGTGTTTCTCTGGGATGAGTCAAGCAGAGCTCTCCAGGTCCAGCTCAAAGCCCTATTTCCAATCAGGGAGGTCCCGGACCAAGCGCAGCTGGGTGTGGAATCAGTTCTTTGTGCTGGAGGAATACATGGGTTCAGACCCACTCTATGTAGGAAAGGTAGGGCATTTGGCCTTTCAAAGTCACAAATGGTTATTGTGAATGTCTGTGGTTGGATGGAGAACTGCTATTTTTGCTTTGGGGATGGAGAACATAAACTATGACTCCTGTGCAATAGTTGATAAAGTTTTCGGCATTAGCCGCTCTGAAATTCTAGTCCAGATTGTCATCCATACACTGAAGCCATAACTTAGGGAGTGATGTTTATTTCTAGAAACAGAGGAGGAGTCTACAGATGTCTGGTTTACCATGATTGTGGCACACTAGTAAAATGTTTATTTCCAAAATTAGAACAAGAATGTTCACCAGCAAATGAAGAGTAGTGGGTGCTTATAGGCAGTTGGGTTTTTAGCTGCTTTTTTTTGGGCGGCGGGGGGAGTACTCTGTAATGATGCACATATTAACTTTATGCTTATATATCCTTTTCTGATACTTGCAATTTAAAGACTACAAAGTGACGTTATTGAGCCTATTGTCCCTCAGTTATGAGCAGTTCTAACCCACTTTTCTTAGTGGTGGTCTCGTTTTGATAGATCTATTGTTTTGTTTTGTTTTGTTTTGTTTTGTTTTGTTAGATTTTCCTTTTGGTTAAAAATGAATGGGAACAGAAGACAGTTTCTAATTGCTATCAGATGAAAAGTGAGCAGTTTGTGGTGTGTGTTTGGGGGCCAAGTGGTAGCCAAATTGGGATTCTTTTTTTCCGCAGCTTCTTTCTGACTGAATATTTAGGCAGAGGATTTCCATTCAAGTGCTTTCTGAACTGAAGGGCCCTTGGAGAGAGCATGGTCCTCTCATCCTCCTATCATGTTCCCAGTCTCTTATTACTGCAGGTTTGCTGATGTAAAGAGTTCCCAAACTTCTGAGTTTGACGCTGAGTACTGGTAGAGAGTTTCTGAGTAGCTCATGCCGGCAAGATATCTGTACGTCTGCATTTCTGTTCTTCACTTGGCCAGGGTTACGCGTCTCTTTCTGATAAAATGAAGGACACCAAACTGATGAATTTATCCGTGCGTGAACTTTCCACTTTGAATGACTGAGGAAGAATCTTTGCTATTTATTCCATAGGTCATTGTTTCATTTGAACCCATCTTAAGAGTGAAAAATCTGGTTTTGTCGACGGGTATCTACATAAGTCAAAGTAATCTTTATTAAATTATTATATTCCTTTGATGCGTCTATATTTTACAAATACCGACTGATACTGTATTGTAAACAGAGAGGACCTGAACAAGTTAGGAGTTTCTAGGTGTGTGCATTAGGACTTTTTTGTGGCGCAGTGGTAGCATTTTTCTGCCCTAAGAAAGGATATGTAAGTTCACGGCGGGTTTTGTACATATATTTCTTAGAGCCATTGTACCTTTATCAATAGTGCCGTGACATGGACTGTGCATTTACTGCAGCTCTCTTTCAATCTCTCTCGTTCATTTTCTTGTCAACAAAGTGAGAGCGATAATCATTATGCAGTGTTATTGACCAGGAAGCTGGCCCTTAATTTCATTCATTTTTAATGCATATTTAACAGATTCATCAAACTTTTTTCAGTAGATAGGTATATAATATTCAACGAATTCATGAAGAGTCAGTAGTTATTAGGTGAAATCACACTTTTATGGGAATGTAAAGTTTTCTAAAGGCAACTGAAATATTCCCGTTAATTCAGTTTTAAGGAGAGTTGCCCAGATGAGGTTGACATTTTGAAATAAACGTAATTTAAAATTTTAAAAACACCCTTGTTTTAAATTTTAAAATTTTCACATCTTAATTGAGAATGCTTATATCGAAATAATCCCTGGAAGGCCATTTAGAATTACAAAGATGCGTACCCCTAGGTGACTTAAATTCCAAATGCATATAAAGTGACTAAGCAATGCTATTGTTATTTTTCTAAGAAAAATGGTGTGGTTTCTTGATTAGTAAAAGAGATATTCTGTGCTTCCCTTTCAATTAATCAGAGACCATCGCTTAGCGATTTTATGTGACAGGAAACAAGCTTGTGCTTATCTCTTGGCAGGCTGTATATTGGAAGTTCAATACTGTCATTCACAGTAAAAGAATGTCCAGGATGGGAAATAGGTTAAAAACAAAACAAAACAAAAAACAAAGCCTTGATTGACAAAAACAGACAAGTCCAGAAAAAGGACAATAAAATAATTTGAGATGGAAAGGGAATTTGTAGACACAGAAAGCTTCAAAGGAGCAATTTACATTTACTGGGAAGGAGGTGGCAGAGAATTTGAATACTTTAGATTGTATATATGAGATGATGAAATGATCCTCCTTAGGCTGGCAGTCTGAATAAATAGTTATAATAATGACTTTGACCTCAGTATGTTTTCGATCACTTGGGTTATGTAGAATAAATATATTTTCTTTTTTTTTTTTTAATTGAGGGAGGTAATGGTTATGACCAAAAGTTTTCACAAGACCCGGAAAATGAAAAAAAAAATTGTAGATGAGGATGTGGAAAAATGGAGAGGCAGACGTTTATGGGAAGAAAAGAAGGAATGCAATCATTACTTTTTACAGGCATGTATTTAAACCTATACTAATTAAATGGTAGGACTCTTAGTTTTCCAGACAAATCCAGTTACTTGATTTGGAAATATAGTGCCCTTGATAAACTTGATAGCTTAATCTGATCACATAATGGATATTACAGTGTCTGTTAAATGGACCGCAGTTTCATTGTGGACTCTGCCACCTCCTACTAGTTGTAGAATTTGGGTTAAGTTACGAAATATTACTAAAATTTAGCTTCCTCATCTCTAAAATGGGAACAATGATACCTATAATTGAAGTCTCTCTCTGAGAATAAATGAGATCAAAATATTTGAACATGCATTCATTTAACCTAGACATTCTGTTTATCTACTTTATTATATATTGTTTATAAAATGACCCCATATGGATGATCTTCTGTGTTTTATGTCCAATGTTGTATTTGTGATCCTTCAGGTGAAAACAGGAATTATTTTGTGTACTAAGTAGTATTTAAACTTATTGCAGTTATTTAGAATGGTCTGTGTTGGGTGTGCTTGGAAATACAGTGTATTTTTATATTTGTATATGATTAGACTATAGCAAAAATATGATTAGGAAGCAGGTGATTCTATCTTGAATTCTAATGCCAGAGAATTTTTTAACTGTAATTTTTAAGACCTTTGAATCTGGAGATCATATTTATGGCTGGCAGGCAACACGATCAGTTAAATGACTCTGCAGTAAATAAAATATGGTCTTTAGGACATTGAGGATACTGAGTTCAGAAGATGCTGAGACCTTATTATTTTAGCCAATTTACTTGTTTGTCTAACTTAAGAAGTCAAGATCAAAGCAGAACAGTCTGTTGAAGGGGACCAGGAGGTCTTCTAGAACCCTCACCGAGAGAACTTCATGGTATGCATTCTGAGCTGTGTTAGAATCTGACATTTCTCATTAGCACCCCATCTTATTCTTGTGATACCAACTAATAAACTGCTGAATCTAAATGTATAGACTTTAGGAAATAATCACTAGACTTCACTGTGGCAGAGCTTTTTTTTTTTTATTGAGGCATAATTGACATAGAACATTGTTTTAGTTGTAGGCATACAACATGATGGTTCAATATTTGTGTGTATCATGAAATGTTCACTACAATAAGCCTAGGCACCTTACACTTAAGTTTTTACAATTTTCTTTTTTCTTTTTTTTTTTTTAAAGATTTTATTTATTTATTCGACAGAGATAGAGACAGCCAGCGAGAGAGGGAACACAAGTAGGGGGAGTGGGAGAGGAAGAAGCAGGCTCATAGCAGAAGAGCCTGATGTGGGGCTCGATCCCAGAACGCTGGGATCACGCCCGGAGCCGAAGGCAGACGCTCAACCGCTGTGCCACCCAGGCGCCCCTACAATTTTATTTTTTCTTGCGATGAGAACTTAAGATCTCTTCCCTTAGGAATTTTCAGATATGCAGTAGAAGGTTACGAACTGTAGTCGCCATGCTTAATAGACTTAAAGAGTAATAGTGCACCATTCCCTAAGAGTATTTCTTAATTACCGTCATGCCTGTTTTCTTGTCCTTTCCCAGGGAGAATGAGGTGGAAGGTCCTTTCTTTTCCCCCTGTGACTTAATGCCTCCTGAATTGGCTGCTTGAAGTACGTAGGAAGTAGCAGTTCCAGCCATCTCATTGCGTCACAATGCGGTTTTCTAGATTAGTCTTTTCCTCACTTTTCCTCACTTAATGTTCTCTAACCACCTGACCAAAAAAAAAAAAAAAAATGTCTACTGAACCACAGGGCCTCTGTTCCAGGTATTAAGTGTTTTTCATCTCTCCTAACATAATGGTCTGCCAGCCGATCCCTGTGCTCTGGGCTGTTACTTTCACTGAAATGTGTGTTTCGTGCCTCTTCCTAGCTTCTCCAGCTGTTAACATCACTCTTGCATTTTCTGCTACTCCACTTTCTTCCCTCCTCATTCAGGGAGAATGTATACCTGTTACTCCAGTCAAAATCAAATGTATAGAAATGCAGTGTGGGATTCACTCTGCTTTAAATCTAAGCTTGCTGGGGAAAAAAAAAATAAGCGTGCTGGAAAGTGTTGGTGAGCGTTTTCGGTGCATTTAATACCTCAGCAATATCTCCTACCAAGAGATTCTCTATCTCCTGATAACTGAAGCTATGCTCAGTGTTCCAGAAAAGAAAATTTCTTCGTTTTTAAAAAAGATTTTATTTATTTATGAGAGAGAGAGAAAGAGAGAAGGAACATGAATGGGGTGGAGGGGTAAAAGGAGAGGGAGAAGCAGGCTACTACCCACTGAGCAGGGAGCCCGATATGGGACTTGATTCCAGGACTCCGGGATTACCACCTGAGCCGAAGGCATATCCTTAACTGAGCCATCCAGGTGCCCCCAGAAATTTTCATCTTGAAAATCGGTTGTGTTTAAAAATTGAATTTTGAGTTAGATTCCTTAACTGGGTAAATTTGTATTAAATACATAAAAAGAAAATAATCACAAATATTAGGAGAATGTTCATCATGGTAACATTTCTATTTTGTAGATTTGGGAGGGGAAAATGCAAAAGTGTCCTCCAAATATGTAGATTACTTAAAGTTGGCTCCAGTCTTAGAAGAAAGCAAATAGTTTGTTTTCCTTCTGTTTATATGGAAAACCCATTTTCATACTATTTTTATAACCAGAGTGAATTAAGAAAACCCTTGTTCTTTTTGTTTCTTTACTGATAGAAATGTGGAACTCTTGAGGCTTCGAAAGGAATTTGCACGTGGATCAGTTCTATGGGATACGACGAAGTTCAGATTTTTAGAAATACTCCTTTGGCAGTTATTTTTAGTTCTTATAATACTCCAGCATGACTATAAAGTATTGAGTGCATTTTCTTCACACAAAATCAATACCTCAGAGTCTTTATTTCCTTGAAACTATGATGGAAATAAAACATGTCAGATTTTGCTGCTAAAATGAAAAAAAAAAAACCTACTATTAATTCAGTTTGCTCATTTTCTCTTCAAAGTTTTCTTAGGTTAGAAATGAAAGTTATAATTACCAAAGGCTTTATCAGGTGACTACACAGCTTATGATGGGGAAGAGGGAGCTTATAGGTATCAGCCGAATTACAGTCAAACTGTGGTAGCCTAGATTAGCTCTAACTTTTCTGATTATGTTGATCAAAGTCATTTAAAAATGCTGTCATCTTTAACATGTGTTTTTGTTTGTACATATTTTACTTGTCATACATCTGGTTGTGGGAAAAGCAAAAATTAAAGTAACGTTCCTTGTATAGCATTATGTTTTCACATCATATGCATGCTCTGTTTTTAAGTGCAAAAGACAAGAGATAACCTAAAATGATGATATCAGGCCTTTCTGTAGTAAGTGCATTGTAATTGTTTGAAAAGCTTTATATGCAGGGCTCACTGGTACAGTCACAGAAATTGCAGCAGTCTCTGTAACTCACCAAGATAAATGACAGATGAATAGCAGAACAGTCACCGAGACTTTGCTGGTTCAAGCATATATAGATAAGAACTATATTGGAAGAAATTTCATCCTAATCATTTTGCATTGATTATCTGTCACAGTGATTATGATCAGCAGAGAGAAACCGTAGTTTGTATAAATATGCTTAATGTTATATCCCCCAAATTCTCTTTGGCATGCTTTAAAGCTGTTTTGTGTTCTCTCCCTTTCTTTTCTCTCTCTTTTCTTCTCCAAATACTTATCAAGGACCTATTCTATGATAGGTATCATGCTAGATAGGAGAGTTTAAAAAAAACAAACAAAACCTCTCCTTCATAAAATTTAATCTGTTTGATAAGCCCAGCAGGTAGCCAGATGGCATTGGGCAGCAGTAAATTCTACAGGTTATCTACAGCTGTGGGTGTGGGAAAGACAGAGGAACTCATTCATGGATCCATGAACAAATGCTTGTATGAGGATACCTGTCATACCTCTGTGATTTCATAATCCTTTTACACAATCTTCAAGTCAAAGCAAAAAAACCACTTTCTTTGACAGTAGAACAGAGTCTTTTAAAACTGTATTGGGGGAAACTTTATGTAGCAGAAATGTCAGTAAATAGAAACTCGAGGTTATACTTACAAGCTTGTCATTTTGAGCAATGCTCGAAAGCATAATAAAATTTTATCCTCACCCTGTAAAATGGAGATCAAGGAGGTAAACATTTAAGACACTTTAAAATAATTTCAGACTTCCAAAAAGTTACGAAGTACTGTTCCCAAACGCAGCTTCTCCAAATGTTAGTATCGTTACATGATGACACCTGCTATTTAAGCCAGGAAATGAACGTTGGTATAATGCTATTTATTCATCAACAAATTGTATTCAGCATTTTCCATTTGTTACAATACTTCTTCTGATAGGAGCCTACCGAGGATCACATCTTGCATTTATCTTGTCTCCTTAGTCTTTTCCAGTCTGGGATAGTTCTTCGGTCTTTCATTGTCATTCTTGACCATTTGATAGCGTGTTTTATAATCTGGCTTAGTTTCATGTTTCTTCCTAATGGAGACATTTTAGGTGATGTCGTTTTGCCGAGGATGGCACAGAAGGGATGCTGTGCCCTTCTCGGTGCGTTCTGTCAGGAGATACAGATGTTGATATATTCATTAGCAGTGATATTGACTTTGGTCGCTTGGTTAAGGTGGTGTCTGCTAGATTCTTCTGAAAATCCATGTGAATGTTTTGAAATCTTGAAGGAGGTAAAAAACTAAGCTGTCACTATGAATTGGAATAAATGCTACAACTCATTTAAAGGGGGGCTTATTGACTGATGGTCCATTGTCCATTTTTAGAGGTGAGGGAGTGGATTCATCTGAAACGTGGTTCAAGTTTAAATCTATAATACCATCAGGTAATGTCCATAATTTTATATAGTAATTGATCTTATTTCTCAAAAGCACATCAATTTAGTATGTTTCAGGGAAATTGATTTTTTTTTGAACCAGGCAATAATCTCTACAGCCCAGGACTCCAAGATGATGTTTACTGGTATAGAGTTACAACAAGAGCTTTCTCCTCCATTGTTTAGAAAATATAATGAACCATTTTACACTGGAAGGTGTGCCACAAGCACTTAAACCTCATAATTGTACATAAACATTGTTTTAGAAAATAATAGATACTCAGAGTTCACTAACGAAGAAGTAGCTCAAGAGAATGCAATCGAATGTCGTACATTTTAATATACTCACAGGAGAACTGAAATCTAAACAATGAATAGAATTATATTTAATGTTTGAAAAGATTTAGTAATGACAACTTCTCCTAATGATCCCTTTTAGAGGCTATAAAATTTCTGTTTCGTGGTCCATGCTGATTGAATCTTCAGAGTTAGAAAGGAGCCATTCTCCTATTAGAAATGAGGTTATTGATACATTTGGAAGCAAACTAAGTAGAGTAAGGCAACAATCACTAGAGCTATAATTCAGAAGAGTTAGGACACAAATCTGGATGCTTATATCAATTCTGAGAAGTAAATTTCTGGAAAAATGTTAGTAAGGTGTTTTAGGTCTACAAAAATATTTTGTTTTCTTGCAAAATATCAGATTCCATTGTGTTACTGCTAAGCTCTTCTAACATGGGTTTTGAAACCTTTACCTTTAAAATGGCATGTATTCAAGAAGGAACAAATACCTATACACGCTCTCAAATCATCTCATACTACTTACTAAAATTTAACAAGTCTTGAAACTGAATATGGTTAGAATAATAAACAGTGGTAATAATGCAGAGATTAAATGGTATTTAGCCAGGACACGGAAATATTAAAAATGAACCGTAGAACCGAAAATTTCAGAATAGGGTGTGCAAAAAAGAACAAACTATTGAGAGTCTGGGAAGAAAGTATTTAGGACTTTCATTCCATTTTTTGAAAACTGTCATCCTTTAAAAATTCTCATCTTTGGTATATGAAAGATACAATATACTTAAGGAGTTTTAACTGATAAAAGTACCCTTTCAAACAAGTGGGATGACCAATAGCCCATCCCAGAGGGAGATATAAAAGAGATAAAGGAGTTTTGTAACTAACTGGCCCTACCCTGCAGTGCAGTATTCTGTTGAGCTGGTGTGGGCCCATGCAGCATTTGTTAGGTAGGCCTGGAGCAAGATAGGCTCCAAAGTCAGCGGAGCTTACTAGTTCAGTCTAAGGGAAGGTCTGAACACATCCCAATAAGTGGCATCTAGAGAAAAGGAAATGGCCAGGAAAATACTCATGTTGGACTCAGCCAGCCTTACGTCTTCTTGGGCCAAAAGCCTGCGAGTTACCTTTAGAGCTGTCACTATGCAAGCAAAAGAGCAAACGAGAGAGACACGGAGCCCAAAAGATGTGTGTGTGTGTTGGGGTAGGAGTAAGGGAACAAGATAGAACAGTGAGGCCATCGACGTTTCTAGTCAAGTTAGAATCCTTGTCTTCTGTAAGATAAATGCAGAAGACTAATTTCTCAAGATGGGGCTGTGTTACCGGAATGGTAATTACCAGAACCAAAATGATTAACATCATTCCAGCAAGTTTTGTGTGTAAACAGTGTGCAATTATCTGATAAGAATGCTTCCCTTAGAATATTTACTTATCTTCTTAGTTAAAATGCTGACATGTTTTAAGGTATTTAACTGAAAACACACAATCAAGATTTGGACAACACATACATAATGCTCAACAGATGTGAGTTTGAAAGATTTGTGATGATCACTAGTGAAATTAGTCAAACCCTACTTAAATTAGATTTTTCTGATTTGTGAGTCATTTAAGGGTCCACATTGGAGCAGCATGTGTGTGGAGAGTAAGAGATTACACATTCCACACTTGGTTTGAAATGAAGAAGAAATAAAAGTCAGCATTTTCTTTTTCATAACATATTTGAGAAACTCAGTTCTGTATCTCACACCCACTCTATCCTTGACAGAGTTTATATAATTTTCTCCACTGAATCATAACAGAGCTGAATTTAGGCGGCTAACTAATTTTGCTTATTCAGGAGAAGCAGATACTGGTGAGTTATAGCATTGGGATTCAGTGTAATTATATATAAGAAAAGTGAGGCTATCAACAGTTAAGAATGATTGCTAAGGAATTAAGTGAGGAACAGCACATGGCTGTAGCACATGGAGAGAGCTTACTTGTCATGCTAGTCACACATGGAGTCTATAAAGAGATACAGAACCACATCTAAAATAGAGTAACTCGAATTGTACGGCAGATACCCAACCTTGGAAACGTGCTTTCTACGAAGATTCGTATCACATGATGGGATGATATTATAAAGCTTGACATTGAAATTAGAAAGACAAGCTTTATTGCCAAGGATAAGTTATCTTTGTGGTTGATCATTATTAACATTGCAAATAGACTTTTACCTGTGCCATGACGGCTATGTTCAGTGAATTTGGGAGAGCAGTTGTGGAGTGTAATGATCTGAAACAAGACTGTTTTTCCCATTGATTAGTTCATTTGTTGGAGACGTGACTCCACTTGATGGTGGAAAATATACACAAATGAATGAGGACTCGCGGCTAGGGTCAGAAGGAGCTGGTGCATTCTGTATCAGATCCAGTTAAGATTTCACAGTGGAATTTATGTTGGAAAACATAGGGAATTAATATTCCAATTATTAATCTCCTGTAATATATGTATTTTTTAGTGCTGCTCTCTTCACGCTCTCTGTGGTTTCTGACTTATGTTTAAGTTTGATTCTTCTGTAAACTCTGGGGACACTGATAAAGTCTAGTTTTTCACAGTACTCCATTTTTAACTTTCTACCCAGAGCTGAAGGATGTGTGGGAGAAATTGAAGCTTTAAGGAGGAAGGCGTTGAAGCTCCTTCAGAGGATAGCTCTTTTTATTATTTTTTCAAGCAATGACCTCTCTTGGAATTTAGCAAAAACAAATTTTGTGCAATTTTGGCTATGAAATATGCATTATCACAAACATTTTTTTTTCAAATCACGTTTCCTTAATGATGAAATCTAATTTGTAAATATCAAATATTTTCATCAAAAAGAAAAATAATATATTTTTTTTAAAAAAACTTAATATTAGAGCCACCTGAGCTTTAAAGGTCATTCACTATAATCTCTTTCTGAATTGAGAAATTCTTATACAGTATCTCTGATGGGTGGTCAGGTAGCCCCAGGTCTGTTTTAGCTGGGGGAGAAATGGTGGTGGAAACACACATTACAGTCATGTGAGCTGGGTTTGAGGACTGGCTCCATCACTTGAGAATGGTGTGACTTTGAGCAAATAACTTATTTTCTCATCCATTCACTTATAAAATAGGAACAACAATACTAACCTCACAAGGTTGTCGTAGCATAAAAAGAAAGAATTAATATGAAAGCATGAAGTATGAAAGTGAGAGAATGTATATCCAAAAGTGAGTGAGCTTCCTGAGGAAAGAGGTCTTGTCCACCACAAACTTGGTGCCTGGATGTACTGGACCGGCAGCTGTTAAATGCACAGGGAGCTCACAGAATTGGGATGCACTGGAAGTGTGGTGAGAAGAGCTTTAGGACAACAAATAATAGTTTTGGGACAACTCTTATTTTTAGGAACTTGAATTATATTTGGGTATTAAAATATTTGAAGGCAGAGGCACCTGGGCGGCTCAGTCAGTTAAGCATCTGACTCCAGGTTTCAGTTCAGGTCATGATCTCAAGGTTCTGGGACAGAGCCCCGCATCAAGTTCTATACTCACTGGGGATTCTGCTCAAGATTCTCTCTTCCTCTGTCCCTCCCCCTGCTTGCACCCATTCTCTCTCTATCTCAAATAAATAAATAAATCTTTAAGAAAATAAAATATTTGAAGGCAGGTACTTTGCACCCCCCAATTTTAAATAATGCTTGAAAAGATTAACTTTATCCCAAGCATTTATGACATGATTTCCAGAATTTTCCTCATACTTAACTTTGCTTGTTTCTGTGTCTCAAAATATGACAATCAGGATTAAACTTGACCAATTTATAATTGATTCAGTCATTTCAAAACAAGAAAAATTGAGATTTTTATTTCCCTTGGTATAAATCATGCTGTTAACACAAGCCATGACTACATTTCTTATTATTGCTAGTATTGTTATTAACATTATTATCATCTCTTGAAGAAAACAATGCAAAAAAATTGGGGTTTGAAGCTAAATCTATATAATCGTAAAGTAGTGAATACGCAAAAGGAAGCTGTAATAAAATTGAATGTTAACTGGGAAAGCCAAAATTGCTCTCTCCAAATATTGTTTTCCTCAGAAAAATGTTAAAGGAGGAGGTAACTCTCCTTCCAGGGCGCCCTGTGAAAACTTCCTCACAGATGCCCATATTGGCTTTCTCGTACCCTTCCCTTCAGATGTCTCTGCATTCGTCTTTGGTTTTATAAGTTAAAACAATCTCTTTCATAAAGTCCAGGCAGAGACAGCCTATCGCTTTATTGATGCTCTCCACAGCTGTGGGGCCAGGACTTGAGATTTTTTTTAAAACAATCTGTAGTCTAAGGAGAAAACAAAGATAAACCTACACAGGATTCATCACATTGTCATACTTTGTGACCACAGACAGTCCTTTAAATTACCTTTCCTTATTCTTTTACCTATCATAAGGGGATAGATAGAGTCAAAACCTCCAGTGGGTGATATCTGTTTAAGTGCTTTGAAATATATACATTATTAAAATTGGAAGTTATTTCTGATGGGAAGAATACTTACTAGTTATATTTATAAAATATTAGGGTAGGAACAGAATTTGCAACTCATGTTGGGTTTTTTTGTTTTTTGTTTTTTGGGTTTTTTTTGGTGATTATTGAAAAGTAATACCTTGATACATACCATTAAAAATGCTTTCAGGATTTGGCTGTTGTTTTAAATATCATACACTCAGGATCAAATCAGATTTAAATTTACATAAGACAACTTTTCAAACCACACATTTGCAGGTAGGGCAGAGCACACACACGCACACACAGAGGATTGCTTTAGTCTCAAATACTTTCCAAATCCAGAAAGCTAATGACATCTTTGAGAATTTCCAAGGAGCCAGGAGATTCCAGTATCATTAGGATTCTACTGAGTAACAGAGATGCTTAATAGAACTAGATAAATGAGATCGCTTGTTAATTTCTGCTATTTTTTTTTTTCAAGACTATAGCTTAGGTCTGAACTTCATTTTTATTCGGTCTGAAGTTTGGCTCAAACCTATTACTTGGGTTTACCTGTTCTATACCCATTGAGTTCTGATTTCAGAAACTGAATTTGACTAATTCATTTTAGTTCCAAAAATGGAACTATTTTTATGTATCTCCAGACTAAGGATTGAGAATTAGTGCTGTTTGCAGGACATTTTTGGAGTAGTAAAATTCTGACACTTTGAGAGAACATCTTGATATAGTTTGAGTATTTGTATAAACAGGTATTTTTTTCTCTTTATGTTATCCAATAAAAAAAGAGAAACCAAATAGTGTACAATTCTAATAGTTTCACCAATGCACAAGGGGTGAGACAGAGAGTGTTCATATTGGGAAATACTGCCAGCTTTTAGGAATTGCCATTGAAAAGGAGTCTCTTTGGGCAGGCAGGTGTTCTAGAATATAATTAAAGAGAACTTGGAGAAAGAAGGCCAGGAGGTTATTTTTCCCTTTTTTTATAAATTAAAAAAAAAATGAAAAGATGTTGAAGTAAATTGTCCAAAGATTATGTGATACAAAGGGAGAAGGGTGTCCTTAAATACAGTTCTACAATATAAAGTTGAGGAAATGCTTCTGTAGCTAAGTATTTTTTTCATGTACAAAAATAATCATGTCTGTTCACTACATCCGAATGAAAGCCATGTGAGGTTTAGGGCAAATTCTATACAATTTGACCATGAAAAACCTCAAGGTTTCTAGATGAAATGAATGCTAAACCCGCCCAAAAGCTCATAGGAGGCTTATTGTATGATGTTTGCAGTGAGGCTAGCTTATAGGTGAAAAGAAAAATTCTCAGGCTGGAGCAAATTTATCCATTCAGATGGATAAGTTTATGTTTTATCCATCCAAATACCGGCATCTAGATGAGTGGAGAGAATAAATATCCTGGCTTCACAAGGTCTTCACTACAGATTGACCCCATACCTTAGGGTAATTTCTTTTTCCTTTATCCCCTGCCATATATGATGTGAGAATTTGAATAAATCATACCCTGTTCCGAAACACCACCAGAATATAACTATTATTCAACTTAAAAATAAGTACATAAAGCATGACACGTTAATGTAAAAACAGATGTACACAAGACTATTCAAGTGTCCCTTTTGTTGGGTTTGTAACAGTGTCTGCTCAAAGAAACAATTCTTTACTCATGTTTGTTTTACTTCTGATTATATCTCATTGAAAGGTGTCATCAGCCTTTCAGTGATTTTAATCGGTATTTTTCAGGGAGTCAATGACTTTTCCTTTGTATTTACTTTATGCTAATTTACAATAAAATGCTATAGCTTAGTGTTTATCATTTTTATCAAGCACTGGTGCTGGGCTGATTCAATAGCATAATACGTGGAATTAATATAGACCTGCGCAGAGAAAATTGGTTTAATTTCGTTCCCAGGAATATGTACCATTCTTTGTTTTTTTTTTATTCTACTCAACAGAAATCGTGTGAATGAGAGTGAGCACCTCTTTAAATGTGCCCTCAGTGCCTCATCCTTAGGAAGGGTCTTGCTGTCAGGGAAACAAAGGGCAGGGTTAATACTTGCCTAAAACTGAGAGTGAGTTTGTCCTTAAATTGTGTGTCCTTAACTGCCTTACTTGTTTCCCTTTAGGCACAGCCTTTTGGCAGAGAGGCAAATAAGAGGGCTTTCCTCTCTGTCTCTAATACTGATTCAGTTGCACTAGGCCGGTCCCCATTTGAGTCCCATATGGTCCTCACCAATGCTTTTGGAAGTCAGTGGAGCTATAAAGTACAAGCAAAGAACTGCTTAGGATGTGATAGAATCGGAAGAATTTACAGCCTCTTGCAGTGTTCTGGAAGGAACATCTGCCAAGCTTTAATTCAGACTCAGGGCTACACTATTGAAATTTTATCAGAGAATTGACATTGAATCCTCAGATTTGATGGTGGTACTGGTGCCCTTTACTAAGATTGGCCCAGTTCAACCATTTGTTTTCTTACATATTTCAGATGTGCTGAATTTTCTGGCAATGACAGTTAGTAGATGATAAAAACATAATTGAGAGGAGAAACATTGATTTAGGTAAGAAATCAGGTTAATAACATTTAAATTTTTCTCTAAAATAGCCTAATATAATCTGACCATACATACAAATTTTATGTAAATATATGCAAATGTGCATATAACTATTTTTACTGTAAGCATTTTCTGTACTACTTGAATGTGGTTTCTTGGTACAAGTTTAGAGCTATTTCACAGGAGAAAAAATAATTTTGTGTTTACAAGTCAACCTTTCAGACGTTTTAAAAGGCGATGTTTTCACAAGGAAAGAAATACAAAATAGAATATGCATTTCAAGCTCTTTTTTACTTTTACCTTTCCCATTCCTTTTCTCTCTTCCCTCTATTCCTCTTTTCCTTACACTTCCTCTACCATATTTTAATATCTGACACTTAAGAGGAGGAACTACTTTCTTAAATAGGGCAAAGGAACTTTTTTTCCTATTCTCTTGGTTGATTTTTATCTGTAGGTAGAAATTGAATTTAAGGATAACAGAAGTTTTAAAGTGGAACAAAATTTTCTGTTGGATGAGCAGTTATGCATGTTCACCTAATTCTTATTATTTATGGTAATTATGTTCTATAAAATTGCCATGAATGCTGAATTAGAAAATACTAAGCCAATGCTCCTGGGGGAAATTTAGGGTTAGCTTCTTGTGAGCCTCTGGTCACGTTTTCATCCTGTGATCAACACATAGCTTTGTTTTATGTGTTTTTGTTTGAAGACTTCTAGATAGATTGATGATCCATTAGGATTGAACACCTGGCCAATGGCACTGTAACTCATGCCTTAACAAAGCTTAACTAACACAATTTTTTTTCCCTACAGCACCTTAGCCTTCTTGCTAACACTAGATAGCACTTCAACAATACACAGGGTGGTGGGGAGTGGGTGTATTTTAAACAGCAAAAGCACCAATAAAAAGCATAAAAATATGAACATATGGCATTGCATAGTCTTGGAAAAGTGCATTTTACAATATGAGAGCTGAAACAGGAAGGCAGAGTGTTGGGCATGGATGAACAAGGAGACTCAAATTTTTTGCTGCTCTGCACATGTCCATGAATGATCAAAAACAAATACATTTTAGTGAGTAGGCAGGTTCACAAATATGGATCTGGGATATTGAAGAGCCACGTATCTACTTTAGCAAAGAGGATATGCACGAGTCCTAATTTGAGCGTTTAGAGAAACAATGCATGAACAGTTGAATATTAAGTTATTAGACAACTAATCCCTGCAAGTAAATAAACCAGAGAAAAAGTAAATTGATAATGATGAAGATAAATTAAGAGTAAGAAAATTATGGAATGAGTAGCAATAGTTGAATATTCTGAAAAGCTCAAAAGATCACTGACAATATAGCATCCTTTCTGAAAATGGTATGATTTTCAGTTAATTGCGCAAAATGGCACAAGAGGCTGGCAAAAACATTGTGCTGTTTCATGGCAACCATGTTTCTCATAGAATGCTGAGTTAGAACCCACAAATAATAATTGCATTCTAACTTTATAAATACCAAATTTATTTAGGTACTAGTACCCATCCTTAGTGGTGCAAAATTCTATGGACAATTTAATGGTACAGAAATTTCTATGGAAATTATGACCCATCTCTTTATGGCCACCCAAAAGAACACTGGTGGGCTGAAGAAAACACCTTGAGGATCACTAACTTAGACATTGCAAAGAGTGCTCACAGATGTCTGATGTCATATTTTATCAGTTTGGTCTTTTTTATGGAAATCCTGAGCAGAATAAGTTAGGCAACAGTGGTAAAAGCTGAAATTGCAGATGGAGAAAGGCACCAAGGGTATAATGGAGCTCACACCTAGTAGGGGACACAGGCAAAATGAAATAAATTAAAATAAAGAGTGTGGAAAAAGCTGATATATCATGTAGAGAAAAATACATAAGGGGATGGGAGTAAAGAGTATCAATAGAGAAGTTATAAATTTTTAAAAGGGTGGTCAGCTTTACAAAAAATGACATTTTTACAAAGTCCAAGGGGAGATGCAGAATGAACCCAGTGGACACCCAGGGAAAGTAAATTCCAAACAGAAAACAGCGAGAATAGAGACTCTTAGTTGAATGGCTGCTACGTTTGTGGAAATAAAAATGACCAATGTGGCTGATTGGAGTGAGCAGCATGTGACAGCAGAGAAGAAAGGGGAATCAGATTACCTGGCTGGGCATATAATTCCTGTTAGGTGTTCTTTGGTATAACAACAATGAACCGCAGGTCAAGTATACTATGAGAAAATAAGTCCTAGGAAACCCATCTCTCTGTCTGCTGTAAAGAGATTATCTTGACCTGCCAGAATCCTTAGAACTTGATTTGTTCTCAAGCTTTGGTAGCATCTTTTGACTCCTTATTACTTAATCCTTTTGGGGGCACGTTTGGTATTCTAATGCTGCCCTTGCTGTTCGTTCATGCTATCTCATTGTATCTCCTATCTTTATGAGTCACCAAAAGTCTCTTCTAGAACAGAGTACTTAGTACATAGACAGGTAGAGAAATAGATAATAAGGAAATTGAACTTGTGTTCTTTTATGATATATGCAGCAACTGCAGTTTGATTAATGGCTTTTGGATTGATCTTTGGTTAACTAGAATTTGGTTAATTTATTACAGCAATTCAGTTGCAAAGCAACCCATTTAAACTATGATTTGACTGAATCTAATATGTTGTATGTAATCTAATTTTTATGAAACTGATTATTAGTGAACCCTGAGTACATTCAAAATAAGCCTATGTGTCATATATATGTCATTTAAAAATACATATATTTATATTGGACCAAAGGAACATTTATAGTTCTCTATAGAAACAGCATGAAAACTGGATCGTCTCCTTAAGGTATGCTGCCAGTCTTGTAGAGAATATTACATTCTATCTTTAGCTCAATTTTGTTAAAATACATTTGGTTAAAGTGATAGCATGAAATTCACTATCGCATTGTTGAGGCAAAATCTGGTCATTTAATAACCACATTTTCTAACTCAAAATACGTATTTGTAGAAATTCAACAGTAAATTCTTAGCCAGCATTTTAAGACAACTGCACCCAATGTAGCAGATATTATATGTAGGAGAAAATATAAAACCTCTGGGGGAGGGGAACAAATGACAAAACTTAATGAGAAGCTAATGGTTTAGGGAACTTATTATATATCATTTTCCTAGTGGCATTAATTTAAGAGTTCATTGTATACATTATGGGTGGAGTACTTATTAATTTTATTCTGATGTTGACACTGTCTAAGAAAACAGGAAAATTATGATGGTGAAGTACTGTGGTTTAGAAGGAGATTTATTTCTGGGGCATATGGGTGGCTCAGTTGTTTAAGCATCTGAATCTTGATTTCATCTCAGGTCATGATCTCAGGGTCCTGGGATAGACCCACGCATTGGGCTCCGCCCTGGGCATGGAGCCAGCTTAAGATTCTCTCTCTCTCCCCCTCTCCCTATGCCCCTCCCCACCCAGCTCATGTGCTGTTTCTTTTTCTCTCTAAAAAAATTTTTAAAATAAGAGATTTATTTCCTACACAAGGAACCAGAACAAAGATTACAACAAAAATTAACTTTTACTAATGCAAAATAAAATTTGTAATCATAAAGAGAGTGACAAATTTTTTTTTTATAGATTTTATTTATTTATTTGACAGAGATAGAGACAGCCAGTGAGAGAGGGAACACAAGCAGGGAGAGTGGGGGAGGAAGAAGCAGGCTCATAGCAGAGGAACCTGATGTGGGGCTCGATCCCATAACGCCGAGATCACGCCCTGAGCCGAAGGCAGATGCTTAACCCGCTGTGCCACCCAGGCACCCCGAAAGTGACAAAAATTTTAAATACCATATTATAGTAAGATACTGAACATGCACTTTAAAATGTGCTATAAATAATTGTAGTGTTCATTGCAACTACAAGTTTCTCCTCCATCGGCATGCAAAATCTTTGGTTCCCTAGGTCCAGAGATATGACCTAGCATAAAGTAAATGATGGTCGTTAATCTGAGTTAAAGCTGCCCATTAATATGGTTATAACATGCATAGGTAATGATGAAATTTTCACTGTAACGTTTAACACATATTCAGGCTTGTGTTTCTACAGTGAATGTACCTGATTGAATAATGGAGATTGATGAGGAAATAATTTTCAGTTAAGCATTTTGATATGACCTATGACATTTCAGGAGCGTACCTAACATTCAAAAACAAGTGATAACCCGGAGAAAGATACGAGTTTTGTGGGTTCTAAAGCTTTAAATATATATATATATATTTATATTTATATTGCTTTTGGGTATTTTACAAAATTGTGATTACATTTCTGTTCCAACTTCCCCCCAATGTCTGCATCTTGGGCATGGCTTGTACAAGTACAGAGCCCTAAATCTTAAGGTGCATTAGCTTCAGAATAAATCCACCTTTGCATAGCAAACTGTAAATCTCTACTGAAAATGTTTAATTGAATATATTAATATATGTCTGTGAAGGGACTGCTTTCTTGTTCAAAACGATGTTGTAAAAGGATAGTTTTAAGGATTGATACCTCTCTGGGCCAGATAATTTCCTTGGTTTCCTGCCCATCAATGAAAACCTATTATTTCTGACCCAAGACTGTCATATTTTGTTTTTGCTAAAACAAATTAAGGGTCATTATCATAAGCAACATTTTTTTGACAATGCAGGTCAAGAGTCATGCATTAAATACTTAGGTAATTTTTATCAAAAATTATTTTCAATTTTAGTAGAGATTTGATATGTATACATATACATGTATATATAAATATGTAGGAAGAAAGAACTTTTCTGGCAAAAGATTTTGTGTAATTGATGTTTTGAATTAATTGAATTGTGCCACATATTTAGGTGCCTAGGGGTCCAAGAAGGATTACTGAAACTTGCATTTAAGCAGCATTATCGACTGTTCTGCATTTCTGTGGCTGTTACCACTGCGGCTGCTGCCACCGCCAATGGTAGAGGTGATTCTGGTGTCAGTTCAACGTAATTTAGTAAGAATTTACAGAGTCTTTGCCATTCCTTCTACAAGATATACAGAAGATGGAGAGGAGTTTTCAAATATCAGTAACACATTTTAAGAAATTCGTAGTCTGAATTTCAGGAGATTTGGGGTAAGTGATCAGGATATAGACAGAAGGATAATAAAATTAGACCTGCTTTAGTTTTGAATTCTGTGCCGTGAAAAACTGCATACGCTGTCCAGATATATAAAGGCAGGAACAACAGTGTTATAAGGCAGAGCTATAATTACCTGTTTATTGGGCTGGCTCTTCTCTTGGATGAACTCTTTGAGGGAGGATCTGTGTCTTTCATTTTTTGCATTCTCAGCACTGAGCAGATGGTCTGATGTAAGTATTTTTAAAATACATTACACAGATGAATATAGCTAAGAAACTACAGTTTCTAAGTCGACTGAGACTAATAGGACTGTGCACTCAGGAGATATATAGGTAATATATTTCCTGAATAAGTTGGTGAAATTCAAGGCAAAAGAAGTAAGCAGTTAGTGTGAAAAATGGAATAGAGTAAATCACTTTTGGTTTTTAGCAGGATACATCTTGGGAAGACAAAAATACTGAAATCGTGCGTTAAAATTAAGTAAGAAGAAAGGCAGATATTAGCTGTAAGGATTTTGGGTTTTTTTCAATATTTTTACTGAACTCTGTCCTTTTGAACACACTGAAAATAAGCTTGTATAATCAGGAATTGATCCATATTCATTAAGTGGACAGTGCATTAAAGTTGAACCATCTGGGCAACGGCTGGTTAGGTGCAGAGGCTCAGCTAAAACAGGCACCCAGCTAATGGGTGGTTATTTCAGTAAACGTTTATTAAGTACTACTAATGCACACAGTCCTATGCCTCAAAAATCCTTGAACACGGTGGAAGTTTTTATTACTTACAGCTATTTCTACCATGTGCCAAATTCTACATTATTGGCTCAAACCATTAAAGAGGCTTAAAGACCAAAAAGCCGTGAAAGCAGGAAACTGCCTGGGATCATCATCACTTCATACCTGGCTTTTGGGTGCTTTATGGAATCCATTCATCCTATATAGCACATATAGTATCTGAAATTAAAGAACGCTGGCAGCGGAGGGGAGAGAGAAAGAAAGAAAGAGGAGGGGAGGGAGGGAAGGAGGAATGACCGAGGAAACCCTATCTGTTGCATCATATGTAAAGTTAATTTGTGTAGCTGTAAGCCATATTGTGTGGTATGAGCAGGTATATGTATAAACGCTCCAGTCAGAACTCACAGGGGCCATATGTCTTCTGCTCAACTAATACAAAAGCTCGAGTTTCTAGTGGCTCACAGCCTCCTGACGTCACCACCTCACTGACCAGCTAGACTTTTCACATCATGCCACTTGCAAGACACTTGTGTAATCCAGAGACTAGCATAGTGAAGGCTATTTATGTGTGTCCTGAAATGGGAAGGAAGAGAGTTGGACCCGCTTTCACTAAGATGAAAGTCTTAGTCTAAGATAGTCAGGAAGTGACAGACTCTTCAATAAGAATCTACTCACCCTATCCAAGTTTAGATTTTACCTGTAGCTAAGAGAATTTGCCTGTTGAAAACCAAATTTGATAAGGAAATACAAAAAAAGAAAGAAGGGAGGGAGGGAGGAAGGAAGGAAGCAAGGAATCCATGGTTGTAATGGTCCTGTAAGAACTCATGTCATCATGAGATTTTTCAGGGTATGCATTAATTTGCTCTTTGATCAAACATTTGTACATGGGCTGAACACCCATGTAGCTCTATACTGGGGACACAAATATACAAAGATTCTTGTCCTTTCTGCAGGCCACAATAACATGAGGAAACTTACACATAACCTCAGTGCTGTCTGATAGTGGATTTTATAAATGTGCAATGAAAGATTAAAGGCGAGAACACAAAAATCAGCCTGGGGAGATCAGGCAAAATCTTTAAAGAGAAGACAATATTTCAGCTGAGCCTTAAAGGGTGAGAAAGTGGTCCCTAAATAAACGGGATAAGAGAAAAAGATGTTCCTGTTCCAAAGGAGTAGTTTGCGCAAGGCATGGCTTTGTGAGATAATATAATTTCTTTAGGGGTCTGGAAGTGATTCAGATGCCAAAGAGGACAAAAGAAAGGTGGCATCTGTGAATCGAGAGCCACGCCATGAAACGTTAACATACTTGCTAAGGAATTTGTTTGTTTTCTTTTTGTTCTTGTTTGTCTTTTGGTACATTTGAAGGTTGGTTTTGAGCCAACTGGAAGTTCAGAAAGGCCCACTGTGCCAGTGTTAAAGGCTTTTAAATTGATGGAGGCAAGATGGGAGGCAGAAGACTGAAGGCTTCAATTCAATAATGATTAAATATTCCTGGCAAGAGATGGTGGGGACTGAAATATGGTAGAATGAGGATAGAAAGGATAGAATGAATAACAGTTATTTGGAAAGTGGAGTAGGTATGGTGCCGATTATAAATGTGGAGCTGAGGACGTCTGGAGGGATACAGAGGGGAGAAGAGGGTTGCCTGCCTTATCACAATTCCATCTACAACTTCAGCAAAGTTACCTTCCACTAGTGTTATACGGTGAACTGTAAATCCGTGTTTCTGGCTCAAGACAGGAAGTACCAGATTAAGTTGCAGTTTGACATTGTTGAATTTGAAGTTGCCTGAGGGATATCTACATGGAGATGTTCATTAATGAAACCTTCAAATCCCTACACGTAGAAGGTAGGTGAGAAAAACAACTTCTTGAACCTGGCGGATGGTGAAGCATGTAGGATTGACGACTTAGCGAAGAAGAACTGACTTTTAAGATTGGTCATAAAAGGGCCCTCTGGGAGTGAAGGGTAAAGGCAAGTACTCTACAATATGCTGATTTTTACATTCTCTTGCTTTTCTTCAGCCTCTTTTCCTGTTCGACCAAGTAGTCAGAAGTACTTCTCTCTTTTTTTTTTTTTAAATACTGCAATAAATGATCTTAGTATGATTTTAGAAAAGCCACTGTTATGGACTAATTGTGAAAGGTGATTGATTAGTTCAAAACACATCCACTAAATTATGAAGTACATACTATAGTGAGTGACTGTGTGTAATATAGTGTATTATTTAGACACCTTGAACAGATAACTCTATTTACAAAAGTACATTCAGAACTATGAAGAGGTTTAAAATCTCATTAATGTTCTCCCTTTTAGAGGCAATGATCTTATAAATTTGTGAAATGCTTCAAGAAGAATCTAATCTGAGGGGCGCCTGGGTGGCGCAGTCGTTAAGCGTCTGCCTACGGCTCGGGGCGTGATCCCGGCGTTACGGGATCGAGCCCCACATCAGGCTCCTGAGCTATGAGCCTGCTTCTTCCTCTCCCACTCCTGCTGCTTGCGTTCCCTCTCTCGCTGGCTGTCTCTATCTCTGTCAAATAAATATATAAAATCTTTAAAAAAAAAAAAAAAAAGAATCTAATCTGAAAACTAGGAATGAAACATCTTTAGTCTACCCAGATCTTTAGTCCTTATCTCCATTTGAAACATAAAGTATCTATGAGTTTATGTGTGCGTGTATATGTGTATATTTATATGCATATATTTATATTTGCATGTGGATATCTCAGTATTACAGATCTAATCAGCTTTTTGCATTCAATTACACACACACACACACACACACACACACACAATAGCACACATACACAAATTGGTAAGATATTTTGGTCCTGAGGCACTGTCCTTTCTACATGGAGTTCTTAAATAGCACTAACACAACAAAAACTGCTATTTATTAACTATTTTGTAGTTTGTAAGTCATATTCTTTTTAGCACATTATCTCACTTGAGTCTTACTAAAAGTCTTCAAGGTTGGGGGAAAACATTATCACTAGTCAACTTCCTTATATGAGAAAATTAAAGCTGAAAGTTGCATACTTAGCGAATAAGTTATGGAGTCAAGCCTTGGCCCCGAGCATTCTGATCACAAAGTTCTCCTTTCTGCTGTTAGTCACTATCTATTTAGACTGATGCCAGACGTTCCACTAGAATTCTTAGGGGCTATGTTAAATGATATAATATATAATAATAATTTAATGTTCGCTCTTTGAGTCTATCCAGTAAATCCTATCACGAGTTTTGTAATTTGTTTAGAATATGACAGAATTATTGGGAAAACACATACAAGTTGACTAGTCTGGATTCCTTCTGCCCCAATAGTTGAATGAATTCTCCAATCTTCCTTTTCTTCATCTGTTTCTCTTTGGCCTTTATTTTAAATTGATATCTCTGGCTTTTAATTAAATGACATTTAACTAAATAACCTTTCTCTGTGTAGCATGCTAATTTGTTTATATGGTACTTGGATATTGAGGTTTGAAGATGACAATAACCCTTTATTTTATGGTAGTATGTTACATATTTTTCTGAAGTACCCCGAAGGCTGACATTCTCTGCACTAAAAAATGGCTCTTAGAAATTCTGGCTGTGCTCTATGGAGCCCCAGCATGGCTGGCTGCTGCGGCCAGTGTTTTCTGAAGAACGACGAAGTGTATGGAAGACCTCTTAGAGAATTTGGAAGAGAGACGAAGAGGAAAAGGAGAGTTTTCTGGGTTTTGTACTCCCAGGCACTGAATGGATGTGCCCTCTAGGGCTCAAAAGGAGGTCAGTGTCTGTTGAGTACAAGTGAAGAATCAAATACCTAAACCTTGAAAGAGCTCCATTGTCATCCCCTTGACGGAAGCTTGTAGGTGGAGCAGCGGGCAGTATTCCACTCTAGGGCTGTGTGTTAGCCATCTTACGTTTCAATTTTCTGGCCTTGTATTAAAAAAACAAACAGTACAGATTGGAGAATATGTCTATCTTCTTCCCAAGGTAAATAGCATATGAATAATATAATATCATATTTTAGAATACCACATTTTTTAGCTTTTTTCTTTTTTTCTTTTCACGTGGCCGCAGAGTTGCATTGTGCTGTAGCTTTGGGCCCCTAGAATGGCTGACGGGAGAAGGGCTCTCTTCACTGTGTCCATTGCCACTCGGTTTCCAGGACACATCTCATGCATGCAACCTGATTTTGTTTGGCCTGCCTCAAAACTCAGCTCTTCATTAATAGCCATCCAAAAAAAAAAAAAAATCCTCCAACAGTTAAAAATCATTTTTAAAGTTAAGTGAGGCCATGGAGAGTGCTGTATCGCATTCCTCTTAACAGGTCCCCCTCATGTGATTTTCTGTCCTTGCCTGTGCCATCTTTGAGACCCTGACAACAGGCTTGAATGGCTGTTCTTCTCCCTTCCTCCATGGATCATCCTGTTATGACTTCTCCTTCTCTTTTATTTGTATTAAAGGTATTAGTAATTATTCTTTACAACTGGAGTGTTTGTGAGGAAGGGGTGAATGTCTCCGTCTCTTTCCTACAAATGTTTTAAGACCTTTCTTCTACATAAAGAGATGTATGAAACATTCCAGTGAATACACTTATTTCCATGTCATTACAAAACAAACATTTTCACTGGATTAAATATAATAGTATTATCACAGTCCATTCTATAGATTGGTACCCCAGAAATCAGATCAGTTTTTTCGTTAATGGTGGTAACTGTAAGTTGCTTACCACATCACATCACACTGTACTTGTCACGGAAGTACACTGTCACTCAGCGTGATTGCAATGGAGACTTGATTTTGTAAAGAAAATAAAAATAAGATTATCTTAAAAGATGTTCTAGAGAAAACGCATGCTGTGGCAGTCCTGAACAAAATGCTGTCATTTATTGAAGCTGTTGTCATTACGTTTCTTTGAACAACATATAATATTCAGTGCTTCGTGTGCTCTTTTCACTTTTACTTGGCTTTCCTTGATTTTCATGTTAGATAAATGTAAAATATGGGTAATTTTGTCATGGAATCCTATGGGTTTGATTGTAGAAAGCCTTAGGCAATGTATTCTTGCTTTTGCAAAGCCTGTTGCATTTCAGAAGGGGGACGTAGAATATGGGAGAGTTAGAAGTGGGAAATAAGAGATAAAAACCAAAGGCAACATGCTCTGCCTGTTATACCTGCATTTTCTTTTCACATTTTGCGCTCAAAAATTGGGATGCCAGGTACAATTAATGGCATCTTAAAATTGTAATATGTCTTTTTTTGTGTGTTGGAATATATGATTATCGTGCATATCACAGCCGTTGAGGTCATGCCACTGGAGACACCGAATGCTAAGCTGATCTTTAGTATGGAAAGTTGTAGGGAGCCATCCATAACTCTGAGCTGGAGAGCAATAAAATGAGTGTGGTGTAGTAAGGTGCGTAGAGATGACAGCCATGTAATACTCTGTGTTAGAGATGTTTAAGGAGGGCAGAACAGTTGAAAGTCCTCAAGTTTTTCATAAAATTGAATTTCTATGCTGTTAATGTATATAAGAAATAACAAAATCCAATTCAGGGCAGTGATGGGCAGAGTAGTGACAAAATGACACAATTGGCAGACTATTGATTGAGGTGGAACGTTGAAAGTGGACAACTGGGGGAGGGGGCAAAGGACAAGGAGAGATCAGAAACAAAAACTGGAAATTTCAGTCGCTATAAAGTCATGTTTTGACTCACTGATGGCTGGATTTTTCATACACAGGAGTGCAAGAATTCAGATTCTTCCAGGTCGTTCTTCTCTCATAAGAGGAGATGGGCGAGCACAGTGCAGTCTAAGTAAGAATAGGTAGAATCCAGACTTTGTTGTTAGTCTGACCTAGATCAAGTCTGAGACATTATTCTGGGAGCTTGAGCAGAGTATTTAATCCTGTTAAAACATAGTTTCCTCATGTATAGAATTAGGCCAGTAATGCCTACCAGAGACAGTTGTCGAGAGAATTAAAGGCCCCTTTACCACACTGTCTGGCACATAATTACACTCAATAAATATTAGTTCTCACTATTAGCTATTTGAATAAGAGAGCTATAAAACAATATGGGAAGCAGGGTGGATAAAAGTCAGGATTGCAAACATAAAGCAAAGAAATACAAGGCTACGGAAAGGAATAGAGGAAACATGTTCTTTAACAGGAGTGATGGGATTTTGAGTTAGACTGGATGAAGCCTGCAGGAAAATTTTGTCACAACTTTATGGTTAAATTGGTCCCATTTCACATAGTATTGCAGTCCAGACTCAGCTAGTCATAGTGATTGCTGTTTTATATTTGATGCGACAACACATTCCTGTTCCGTTAAGGGATTCTTTATTTATTTAAATCACAAGTAGTTGAAATGAAGGCAATTCAGTCAGCATTCTTTTTCTTCTTCTTCTTTTTTTGGGGTCCACAGTGAAGGAAGTTTTAGCTAATAGAAGCAGCATAGAAGGCAAGGGGTGAAATAAGCACCCACGATGATGCGCTCCAGGACGGCTTCTCTGTATCAGTATCCATCAGTGGCAGGCTTCTAGGAAATCATCGTCACAGTACAGTCTTGTGCTCTTTCAAACTGAAATATAATAATACATCTGAACCATGTGTCTGTAATGTGACAGGGTGAAGTACAGAGAAAATGTATAACATTATAAATCTCAGGGAAAGGAAGAACAAGTGGGTTTCCTTCGTGTCTATATTTGCAAGTGATACAATTGAATTTTGTGCATATCAGACAAATTATAAGTACCATGAATATTTCCTTTTAAATAAGTGCACTTGTCCAAACAGTTGTGTTTGGATAGCATGTTATTTTGACATACCCTTTAAAGATACCGTACTTGTGTATGTTCTTAACATAGATTTTTAAATTAAAAACTAATTCTGTTGAATTATTTTAACCAAATTGTGAGCTGTAATACATATGCAAAACAGGTCCTCCCAAGTGCCCAGAAATAAATGTCTTAATACCTTTTTTCCCCCATGAGCCACTATAAAACAGACATTTTGAAATTATAGAAAAGAAGCTTATAAATCTATGGGATTTTCTGAGGATACAATAGTCTGAACGTGTTCTAAGATACTCCCCGCTTTCCCAAGGTGGCATAACTACACAATTCTTATATGTGATTTTATAAAGTAGTTTAAGCTGAGGCATTGTCATACACCGAAAACTTGGCCCTCAACGTCGTATGCTGTTCCTGGAGTAAGACAGGATACAGCAGGAATCTGGATGGACGGCTGTGGTTCACCCATGTTTACTTAAAGGAGATGTATAGAGTTCCAGGGATAAAAGTGAAGCTTTTAAGACTTCCTAGTTCAATCCATTTTGTAGATGAATGAAGTACGAAGAAGGTCCCAGTTCTTTAGGGCTGTCCAACATGGGAGCCGTGTCCATGTCCCCCGTTTCCCTGATTCTTGTCCGGTCCCTGTGCCCAGGTGCTTAATACAGACGTGAATCAGTTTCAGGATGATTCTTATTCACTTTAGCAACTGTGATTGTGCTGCCAAAGAGCTTATTTTATTCATTTTAAATCCCAGTTCTGTGAATTAATGGATAGCCGAGTAGAGCTCTAATATTTAATACTCTTTTGAGAAGAAGGGACGGAGTCATACTATGAAATAAATGTGCTGTTCAGAAAGTACTCAGATAACATTACATTTTCAAAATTAGAGCGTCATCAGTTTAAAAGCTAAACAGAATTGAAGAAATCATTCTTAAGCAATATAGTCACTCATCTTCCTTTGCCTGCACCTTAGCAGGGGGAATGTGGCCATTTCTGTTTCTGATACTCTTGGACTCCTGCTGCTAATACCAGAACAGCCTATATACAAAGCTAGATCATGAGCAGTCCTCCTGGGAAAACCAATGGTGCCATTCTGGGCTCTGCGAGATGAGAGCTATTTGAGGATGTCTCACTCTTGTATCAACCAGTTATGACTTTGCTTTATTGCTGCCCGTCCCTTCCACTTCACTCTCTTGCTCCCTTTTCCCCTCTATTCTTCTTCTAGCTTTACTAATTTTATTGCATTTGTTTATGGAAACTTTTATCCTTAGGGCTTTTAAACACTGCAATCAAGATGCGCAGTGGTAGGAAGCCTGGATTTTGCAGTCACTCGTGGTTGTGTTGGGCACTAGCTAAGAAGGCTCAGAAGGAACTTTGTTTTTCTCATTTATTTCTAAGTGATATCTTGCTTTAGAGAAGAAAACATGGCTTAGCTCTTCTTAGGTCACCTGAGCCAGAATATGGTCTTTTTATTTCTTAAACCTGCTGTATTTTAGATGAGGCAATTACATATCCCATGGAGAGTCCTGTCATGTGAAACAGGTTTATTTTTTCATATAGGAAGCTTTTGTGTTTATTGAAATTCTGCCAGGGATTTTTTTTGAGGTATGATTTTAAAATCTGCACCCTTTAAGCAAATTATTGGCTAAGCTCCACAGGCATGCTTATTCTCTCTCTCTCTCTCTCTTTTTAAGCTAGCTAACAAACCTATATTTTTTCTCTGTCCTTCAAAGTGATATTATCAGTAAAGTGCAAGAACATTTCCATCAGGTTCTTCTCTCTTTCTTTCTTTTAGGCCAGTGATTCTTAACACTGGGTATATAATAGTATGACCTTTGGTTTAAAAAAACAAAACAAAACAACCAAAAAACAAAGAACAAAGTGCTGAGCCCATGGACTCATATTCTGATTGAACAGTTGTGTAGTAGGGCTGGGCATCATCCCCCTTGAGTGAACATAAGACACTCACCCTGAGTGTGGAGAACAAGGGTGTCCTATGAGGAGAAATGCACGCAGACTTAGCTCTGGGCTCACTGAGTTAAGAGCATTTTGCTTCTTCCTCTTCTCAAATGAAAACACCACAGTGAATTCTCCTCCCTCTGGTGACTGGATCACGCACAGGATGAAGTTTCTAGAAATCAAAGCGGTTGGGAGCATGGGAAAAAAAAAAAAAGAGTATATCAGGTGTGGACTGAAAGAAACAAGCAGCGCTCTGCCCAGGGTTATGTCTTTTATGAGTGTTGCCACCCTGCAGCTTTTTCAGCAGCTGCGGCTTCTGATCTACAAGGACACACCTCTCACCAAATTATGTAAATGTGCTTCTCACTCTCCTAGGCCTCTGTAGGAGACCGCCTGGTGTGCGTGAGGACAGACATCCACGGAGAGCCAAGCTCTGTCACTCGTTAGTTACTGATTGTTCGTTACCTGTATGCGTGCTGCTGGTCAGGTCCGCAAAAACAGACTCTGAGACAGGGATTTGCCTGTAGGGTATTAATTGCAGTGCATTCTTGGAATTAAGGCTTGGGAGGGAGGGAGGGCAGCAGAATCTGGCAGATTTCAAGTATCGAACATGCAATCAGTTGCAACCTAGAGCATGGCTAAGCTTTGGGGAGCTGTGGAGCTGGAAAGGTTCTTCGCAGTTTTCCTGAATTAGGGGAGAAGGAGGAGCTTTAAAGCCCTGCATCAGCTAGTTTGGATGTGGGATGCCCCCAAGAAAGAAGTCTTACCTTTGGCAAAGTGGCTCTTTTTGGCAGTTTCGCAACTTGCCAAATTTGTAAATGTCTCAGAAGTGACAATCTGGGGGAAAGACTTAGCTGAGAAATGTCGGCCACCAACACTTCCAGTGTTTCACTGGTTCGGGAAAGGAGTGGACCTGAGAGGCTGCCTTGACATTCCCTAGAGGCCCCCTCCCCTGCGCCACTAATATCCCTTTACTTCATGTAATCCATTCGGAGATGAGCTTCTATGGAAACCTCTTTTCTTGGAGGAATTTTCAGTGCAGCCCCTGTTGTTGCGGCTGATTTTCAGATTACAACTGATGCTCACCAGTTTTCCTCTATCCATCCAGCCTGCCTCAGGCTGGGGTCTTGCTCTTGCCCACTTACCATCAAAATGGAGCAAGGGAGTATCCAGAGACTCCCAAGTGTCCAGCAGCAAAACCTATTCTTCCCCACTGTGTGGGAGAAGCCCACCTCCTCCTGGTGAGCAAGGCCAATTACACCTACAGGGATGGTGGTCCCTTGGTGCTGGGGGTTCAGAGACAAGGAGAGAGCACGAACCGGGTGCAGTCGCCTGCTGTAGGACTGGGAGGCACACAGTCCACAAGTGGGGCAAGAGAAGGGACAGATAACTTGGACATGCCCACTCTACCCTTTTATTTCCTGCTCCTGGATACTCTACCTACCCTGGGAGGCTCTATGACATTAGATGAGGCATTTCTCTCCGGAGCAGAGCAAGTTTTCACAAAGCAAGTGGGCATGAGAACCGGAGGATTCCAGCACCCCCTGCAGTGGGGGAGGTGTTTCAGCCCTCGGGGTGAAAGTGGGGTGGGGCAGGGGTGCCACACCACAGACGCCAAGAGGAACAACCTCTGAGGTTTGAGATTATACACATTTTCTTTCTATTATCGGTTTCTTTGTTTGCTCTAATATTTCCAACCTTTTAGTAAACATACCGTAGTCGAAACTATTAATTTTTTTGAGCAGACATGAAGTATTTCTTTAGGAAAAAATATAGTATACCCCCAGAATGTCTGATTCCAACCAAGGTAAACATGTAAAATATAAGCAGGATATTTTCGTTTCTCTTAGTTTATCTTTCTGGCCCCAGAGGGATTCCCAGAACCTAAGATCATTTCCGCATCTCGATAATATAATACGTATCCCAGGGTATATGATGGATACAGAAATCTATCCTGTTTACTTTTCCCTTATAATTTTGGGTGGAGGAGGGACAGTTCCCTTTTGGGTAAAATATATAAACAAATCAACACATAAAATTTTATTCAATAAGCTTATGTAGAATAAATTATCACTGCAAATTAATTGAAAGTGCTGAACAGTTTAAAGCCGTGACCTGGGTCTAACGAGGTTTGTATGTGAGGTATTGTATTTGTTAGACCAGAATTTCCCGTCTGGGATGCTGGCTGAAAATTCATATTCCTGGTTCCAACTCAAAGAGGTTCTCATTCTGTGCCCTTAAGACCAAGCCCAGAAATTGGCATTTTTAACCAACATCTCAGGTAACGTCCATGCAGGAAACCTACATTCTGAGCTTCAGCAAATAACTTCAGTAGCCACCCAGTGGGTTAAGATCAGTGAACTGTTCTGTAGTCTTTAAAACAGAATCTATTTAAACAGATGTTTACACAATATAGATTGTGATATATTTACACTATAAAGTCTCTTTTTGTATGTCATATATAAAACGTAGTCTCTATTGTAAATTAGTGCATCCTGTGTATTACTCAGCCTGAAGATTCCTAGAAAGGCATTTATTCCATCCTCAGTCAAGTGCCTTCCTGGAAATCAAGTTCTGCCCTTCATCGTCAGACCGTTTCTTAGTAATAGGTTTCTTGTCTCAACTTAAATATCATTTCTTTAAAAAGCACTTCCCTGAACCTCTGAACTCGGTTTGATTTTCCTGTCAGATGATTTCTTGGCATTCCGTGGGTGCTTTTTTTTATGGTCATCAGAATTGCAATTGTTTGTTCAACCTGGTTCACTGACAGTCTGCTGCATGGACAGCCTTTCTCTCCGCGAGCTCATGAAAATGGGCACCGCTTGGCCCCGTGCCGTAGGCTGCCCCTCGCTACTCTCCCGCTCTCGTCTTCATTCATACACACCCATCCACCTGGCCTACAGGAGATACTCCGTACTCACTTTTAATAGGTGATTAATGTATGTTGAGTTTCTAGATGGAGACAGAAGCAGACCTGATCCAATCTCTGTTTTTCCAGGACAATCCAGCTTGGCCACAAGGATGATGTCAATTGTATCCCTTTAGTTGAGGTATAATAGCTGAAGTCACCTGGCACTTTCAATAACAGCTAAAGGGATACTTGTGATTTTATAAAGATGTCAGAACGGATTAGCTAAACAAACATTAAATACTTAGTGACAATATTTGAAGCCGAGTTTACCAAAGAGATATCACAAATTACAAATAATGTATATACTTAACTGTTTACTGTTAAAGTTAAACCAGCAGCTGCCCTTAGTAAGATCTTATTAATAAGTGTAAGAATGACCAGTTACTGTCTGTTCTCCTCTTGGACAAGCTCCTTTTCTCTCTTCACCCTCCTCCTTCCGTGTTATCTCTGAAATTCTGTGTGTCTCTGTATCTTCTATCTTCGTCCACTCACTGGCCTCGGTCAGGTCACACTGGACATACAGAATCCTTGTCTCAGAATTGATAAGATAGTGTACAGTAATTCTCTTTTTAAATTAAACAAGCATCAAAGCTTTCTCCCCCAAATGTAGACTCCAGAATCATACTTCTATTAACCATTATTGTTTGTATTTTTGAATACACAAGGTGATACAATGCAACTGACTTCAGGAAGTTTTGGCAAACATGCTATGCTCTTGCCCTCTGCAACATGGACCTGAATGCCTTCTCCAAATGCCACGTACAGAATATCTGTACAAGTCTTAGAGATGGCTTCTTCAATTGCCCTGTGCCTCCCTAGTAGTTAGTAGCCTCATGTCTTGCCTAATGTTAGGACAGGAAAAGAGTTTTGGACTGATTATTGCCTAGAAGCATTCAAGAGATTTCACACGGGTTTTATCCACTGGTCCAGTGCTTCTCAACTCATCGGCGTGAAGGGTCAAGTTTGTCTTGTTTACTTGCAAACTTACTGGTTTTTAAAGAACATAGAACATACTTTTTTATAACCTCCTCATAATTTTGTAGCTATATGAAAAATGACTACTTAGAGAATTCAGTCCTCATTTTCTCCATTATTATTGGGATCAACAGACATTAAATTTCTCCATAAAATAACTATGAAGATTGCTAAGCCTTTCCTCTCAATTTTCTGTACTTACCTAGATTTGGACAGATGGCACCCAGTCCTTGGAACCCATGTTGAGTCGTACTGTGTTTCTCCTGCAACATTTTCTGCTCAACCAGCCCCCATTTAAAAAGCAAGATTGAAAATTATCCTCTTGAGCAAAAAGCTTGATGTTTCCAGGGGTTTGCTTTTTATCTACTTTTGCTTGACTACTTGGAGTTTAGAAGTAAGTGAGCAACGTACTACAGGGGAGCCCTGAAGTGGAGAACAGCATGGGCTCACAATTCCACTGGATGAGGGGGAGATGGACGAGGAAGAGTTTGATCAGGAGGAGTTTTGATCAGTTACAATTTGACTCAAGGCGGATTTCCTAGGTTGTTTGAAAGTTCTGGATGTGGCCTGGAGACAGCGATCAGAGAGAGGATGAGATGAGCGCTGAGGAGATTTCTTTAGGGAGGCACATGCAGCTGTGTGGAATAGAGAATGCTTCTCTGCATTGTTATCACTGGGTCCCTGATGACAAAGATGCAGCTCGTAGCGTGAAGTTCTGAGTAACCACGCCATAGGCATAAATGTAGAACCGTTGCAAATAAAAGCAAGATTCTCCCCCTAAGGGATGCAGATAATTCCATTGTGCTGCTATAGGTGAACTTATAAATATGGACATAAAGTTGTATTTTACGAAATACTTCCAAATGCATTATTTCATTTTATCCTCACTTCAGCGTGCAAGGCCAACTGTACCTTTATGGATGCTGATGTATAACAGATGAATGAACTGTGATTTAAGGGTGATCGAGGCATCACAGTAAAGGGCAGAGTAGAGATTCAGTAGCCATACTTTGGCTCCTTTGCCCTGGTGACCTAGCAATTGTACCTCTCAACTACTAAGTTAGTGAACAAAGACCTTAGAATGCGTGTTCATTGCCAATGAATGAGTGTGAACTTTTTCTCAGGGGAAAAAAAAATCAAAGCCATCTGACTGGTACCTCCTTTTTACCCATTGTTGGCTAAGAAAAAAAAAAATAATAAAGAAATGAGACCTTTTTTTGACAGTTTTAACCTTACCTAAGCATGTCCTGGATTGCATCCCTTTCCTGTATTACTCTCTGTGTCGTAATTAATACTTTAACTTTTTAAACCATGCTTCTTCATCAGAGATGCATCACAAGTAAATTGTGTTCCATTACCCTGGACCACAATGATAATTAGAAATTAGAAATACTTCAACCAGAAAGAAATGACTCATACCCTTGTTTTCGTCTATAATATTTCTTTAACAACTTGATAATTACATGGTACCCAGTGGCATGTGAAAAATATCTATTACAAAGCATAATGAGAAAAGAAAACTTGCATGGAATGTGTATACACGAGCGGTTGTATTTCTACCAGTTATTGTTTAAATCTGCCCTCTATACTTACAGTTTTAACCTAGGGAAGTTTAGTCAATCACATGAGTTTCAACAATCTGTAACGTATTTATGTATTTTTAAACTTTAAAAAATCGGGAATCTGTAATAAGTAAGCTAATGGTAGGAAAGTCACCTTAGAAATCCTTTGCTAATATTCAATATAAATCATTCTCAGATTGATTAACATGCTGCTCGGCCATCATTACTCCATTTCTGTACACAGATGTAGTACTAGTGTGAACTTTTATATTTTTGTAATAATGACTTTTTGCATTTTTCTTACTCAAATGTTCATTACAATGAAAACTGAATATAAACTAATTATTTCCATCTTCACCTTACGTAGGTCAGTGAAGATCACAGAGACCTTTGTTGACGTGAGTTTTATTTTTTAGTGCCAAAGCTTTCATGATAAACATTATCTCTTTCCCTATAGTATCATCTTACGTCTAGATTTACTCCTCTTTTTGTCGCATGAAAATTTGTATGTTACATTACAAAGTACAATTGTGGTTATTATAGTGCTTTACCCTAATGAATTGTGCTCTACTCTGTCACCTCAAGTAGTTGTCACAATTGTTCAGTGAAGTCCCAGTACAGGTATTTTTTACTTCCGTTTTGCAGGGGAGGTGACTAAAAGACAAGGTCATCAGTACGATCGAATAACAAGCAGAATTTAAGATGTTCACAGAGGGAAGAAAAGTTGATCAACATAGTGACTTGATTTTTTTTTTTTACCTTAGTCTTTACTAAACAGATTTATTCACCATATTCAGACTCTTCTTTAAGCAGATCGATTGATGGTACTAGACCAGGTAGTTCGTTCGTATCAGGCCCTAGTTGATTAAGTAGTTGTAAGAAAATTGTCAGAACTGCAATGCATTGATCTGTTTTTAGTTTTGGTCTTTATAATCTTAAATTAAAAACTAAGTAGTAGATAAAAAAAGTTAATCAAGGACATGGAGATTCTTCCATCCAAGGGCATCCAAAGGCCTATAAAACCCTCCACCAGCACGTGTGTGTGTGTGTGTGTGTGCACGTGCGACTGCGCACTACTGCATAAGACTCGGGAAACAGGAATAAGAAAGGCTGTCTGCCCCTCCAGGGTTCTGTCTCCTGGGGAACACAGATGTGTAAATATGCAAGTTCAGAGTAATTGCCAAATGTTACCACAGACATACAAAATGGGGTATCTGAGCTCTGTCTAGGCAGGTCAGAGGATTAGGGAAAACAACCCAGAGATACAAGATGTTTTTTGTTTGTTTTCTTTTTGCCTAATGCTATTAAAACTTAAAAGGATAGAAATTGAAGGAAAACAATAGCACTGCTATTTTACAAAATGGATTATAAATTTACTAAATTTAAGACAACTGTTTATTGAGAATGTGGAATATGGTGATAAAAAAAGAACCCAGCTCTTAAGGAGTTTATACATTAAAGAAAGGGTTGGATGAAAACAAATAAACCAGATTTTCAATATGAACCAGAATTAAATGCCTCCTAACGGAGAAACGCAAACAGCATGCCATCGGAGAAAAATAGGAAGATTGTTAAGACGTCAGTGAAAGGGTGCTTGCATTAAGCTGAGCTGAATGTCGGTTGGCGGCAAGATGAAGGACTTGTGCTGAAAAAGATGGCACAGCTTGCTTGGTTTGGGCGGTGTGTTCCTCAGCCAACGTGGCTGGAGCATGGAGTGACTTCTGAGATGTGATGGAAAAGAGAGACAAAAGAGCTAGCATAGGGCTGCGTGGAGCCCCATGCTTAGAATTTGGGGTAAATCCCTAGACCATGGAGAGCCATTAAAAGTATTTGATGAGGGGTGTGATATAATTCGATGTGCATTTTAGAGACATAATTTCTGACACACAGAAAATGGAGAAGAACTGGAGAGTTTTATAATAGCCCTAGTGAAAGATTTTAAGATTCCAAATTAGAGCTCTTGTGAAAGACTGGAAAAAAAAAAAAAAAAAGAGTTGCTCTATTAGAGGTAATGAGTAGGTATTCTGTCAAGCAGGGAGTGAGAGAGCCATAGTGGGTTACTAAATATACTACAGGGGTGCCTAGGTGGCTCCGGCAGTTAATTGTCTGCTTTTGGCTCAGGTCATTATCCCAGTGTCCTGGGGTCGAGCCCCATGTTGGGCTCCTTGCTCAGCAGAGAGCCTGCTTCACCCACCCCCTCTATGGCCTCCGCCTACTTGTGCTCTCTCTCTCTCTCTGTCCAATAATTAATTAAAATCTTAAAAAAAATAAACATAGTACATTTTAGGGTGCATGTAAAGGGTGCTTTCCATTCCTGGCCTGTGTACTGATTAAGAGTCCAACACAGTGTGATATTTCCTTACGCTGTTACCATACACGGTGCTGTCATAGTGACATAGAGGAAACACATAATGATTGTATATCCTTCTCTCCTGATTCTTTTGTCTTGAGCTAGACCCAGCTAAGAGGCATGTGTGTGCTCCTCACTGTTTGTGTTTATTTGCAAAATAATAATAATAATGATGATGATGATGTAAACATTTACCTTGGAGTCACAACAAATATTTTGAAGAGGATTTAGGAATCTATGCAGTAAAGGTGAGTTTTGTATGGTGATTAATGAATCAAGGTTTTATTGTTGTTACTGTTTAGGTGACTCATAAGACCACGTTTATATGGGTATTTGTGAATGAAATAGACATAACATTGTAAGTTCTACTCTGCCCAAAATAAGAGTACAAATATTTGTTTTCAATTGTATATTTAATTTATTGTTTATTCATTTGCCATATGGTGGGACCATAGAACACTTGTTTATTTTTCACTGCACAGAAGTTTTCGCTGTGGAGAATAGTGTTTCTCCGCTCTGTCATCGTCATTCACAAAGACGGTGTGTACCTGCGTATGCGTGTGTGCCCGCGTACGCCTACACAGACGTGTTTTACTTAAGGTCGCTATTAGGTAGTTCTGCACTTGCAAGTTTTTCTTTGCTGAGCATTTTTTTTAAAGCAGAGGAGTATAATAGTTTTTCGCTAACAGCATGGGTTTTACTCTGCCTATTAAGATTAGAGTATTAGTGCACATGGCCTCAGATTAAATGTCTGAATGCATCTGATAATTAGGAGTCCATCTTAGCATCTCAGAGTTGGTCATCCACTTTTAAATACAGATGCTTGCACTAACCTTGCAAGGACCCTCAAAGCAATTTTCTGCTTGTGAATTCTAGCCGTGATTACAAGCCTAATGATGGTCCTAGCTGGTAGAAAAGTGTCAGTGATGGAAGGATGAAGTTCAGGGCTCCGGAGACAGAGGGCGGTGTGTGTCTATGTTTGTATGTGTGTGTGTGTGGGGGGGGGTGGTTGTGGTGGGGGCTAGTAAAGAAGCCTGATCCTCAGATGATTGGAGAAACAAGCAATATGAACCTTTTTTTTTTTTCCTTTGAGCCCTTATGCCGTCAGTGATGGAGAACAATTAACAATACCACGAATGTGAAATACAGTGTCAGAGCTCAGGCAGAAGATCAGCTCAGGATTTAATGTGTGTTGTGTCCTCTCTCCCTTACCTGGGTACTACAGGAACATTGTATCACCAAGCAATGGAAACGGCAGTTAGGGCTCCTGGGTGACTCGGTTGGTTCAGGTCATGATTCCAGGGTGCTGGGATCTTGCCTCACGGCGGGCTCGCTGCTCGCGGGGAGCCTGATTCTCCCTCTCTCTCTCTGTCTCTCATGAATAAATAAAGAAAATCTTAAAAAAAAAAAAAAACAAAAACCAAACACAGCGATTAGTTGACAGGAATTAGTTAAATGAATCATAAGGACTGGTTCTAAAAATGGTAGTCCCTAATGAGACTGAGAAGACATAGCAAGCCTTTGATTAAAGACACAAGGTGTATGTCACTTAAGTGTTTCTGTGGTCATCGGATCGTCCTCTAATATTTCACACCAAGGTCAGTGGTAGTGTGAGACTCTTCTAATGCTGAGAGGCACGGATGGGGTGAGGAAGGGTGAGGAGAGTACCCGTGAGAAGTGCGTGCAGGGGTGGGCGTCCTTGAGATGTCAGCAGCTTAAAACAACATGTTTTCATCCATCATCTGCACTTGTCTCAGGAGTTGTTTTTTGCTCTGTGTTGTTGAAGGTGGCGGAGTGTTTTGCTGTTGTGTAATGCCAAGAAAGGGCCCTTCTGTCAAGTCATAAAATGTGTTGATGGAAACCACTCAAAGCACCAAGCTTCTTTGAGACTTGGGGGTGATCGGGGGTGGGGGTGCATGCACCCTTCTTTCTCTGAATTTTCCTCTGCTGCAGCTTTTCATGTCCGCACCTCACCGGACCACGCACATCTCCCGAGGCAGGATCTTGTTGCTGGCAGTGGAGATAGAGCATTCTAGCAGTCCCCGTTTTTCATAATCCTGGTACAACCACAGAGCGCTGGTCATGTGACCTCAGGCGAGGCACTCAGCCTTTCTTTACTTTAGTTTCCTTATCTGTTAATAGGGATAATGAATTCATTTAATGTGAGCATAAGCTGAGTTACTATATAGAGAACATTAAGAACAGTGCCTGGCACAGAGGAATCTCAGTAATCCAAACTGTAGTGATTTTCAGCTTGCTTGCTTCCTCGAGGGAGCTATAGATGCAACAGTAACCCTGAGAGTGACTTAAGAAAATTAGGCGATTCACCATATTTCAAGAATTCAACCCTTCCAGATGGGTGGGTCAACATGCGGCACAGTGATCCCCTAGATAATTCCACACTGGACAAATCTACATTATAACTTGTGCCAGTAATGAATTTCTTGTATTACTGAGCCTGATAAAAACTACAGAAACTAAAGGAGAAATCAGGTCCTGAAGTATTCTGGAGCAGAGCATAAACACAGCGGTGACGGTGAGGGGGAAGAACCGCTTACAGAAACCGTGGTATAGAAGGCGGTACCCTCCACACCTACCACAGGACGAAGGAGCGTCCTACGGCACCCCTCCCCCAGTCATTTCCCATATTTCATGTTTGTAGCACCTCATCTTTTAAAGAATGCAAACCTAGTTCTGTAGGACGGTGTGGAGCCTCTATCATTTGGTAAATTGGGTTTTTGCATTCGTCTTACTCCAAGTCCAGATGATGGCGGTTGTAGGGGATGAAAGATTGTGGAGACGACAGATGGAGTCCTGTGTTTTTCAGGTTATGAAGTTCAGGAAAATGTGTAATTATGTCTGAGTTTCCTTAGGTTCCTCTGTTCAACATAACGTGCTGACATACAGCAGGGGACAGTTCCAGATACGAAATGCAAATCAGTAGGTGCTGGCCCTGCTGCCGATTGCCGGGGTTAATCATGCAGATCTAATGCAGTTCTTGGTATTTCAAGAAAGGTTTGAGTTGAAGTCTCAGGCACATACTGATTTAAAATTCCTACTTCAGAGAGCAGTGTAATTTTTCTCGGCTTCACGTTTTAAAATACAGAACAGGATTTGGGGGCGGATTTAGTGACTGGACATCCATCCATACTTGTTAATCATGAGAGGGGGTGGGAGGGAAGGGTGTCCTTAAAGAATGTGGGAGTTTCTAAGCATATTAAATGCTTTATTAGATGTAAATTTGCCAATGTTCTATATAGCAAGTCCCTTTGCTTGGAATAAGATCAAATCAACCGATTATACGTGTTTACTGAATGCTCTGTTCCAAGAAGATGGCTAAAACTGGCAAGGACAGACCAGATAAAAATTAACACCACCACAAGTTCCTAACTTTGGGAATGATAGAAAATACCATTGGAAATGAGACTGTTTACAGGAAGAAATGAAATTGTCTTGCTCACAAGTGCAAGCTGACACATTCTAATAGCCTTTCTGCTGTGCACAATAAGCATCAGCTTATCTTTCCAAGAACAATAAAAGTCCGGGTACTGCTGCCTGACATAAGAATTATTTTTACATATCTCCATATCGCTGACTCTCTTGTAAGTTAATCTCATCTCACATGAATTTTTCACCAGCTTCACTCTGATGTTGATAAAGGAGATGGTTCCATCAAATACATCTTGTCAGGCGAAGGGGCAAGTTCCATTTTCATTATTGATGAGAACACTGGGGATATTCATGCTACCAAGAGGCTGGATCGAGAAGAGCAGGCCTACTACACGCTCCGAGCCCAGGCGCTGGACAGGCTCACCAACAAGCCTGTGGAGCCTGAGTCCGAGTTTGTCATCAAGATTCAGGATATCAACGACAACGAACCCAAATTCTTGGATGGCCCATACACGGCGGGAGTTCCCGAAATGTCTCCCGTGGGTAAGTAAAGGACATGCTGCTTTGGCAGGGTCTGATTTTAGGGGCTCTGTATTTAAAAGTAGATCATCATCAGTACCGGAAAAAAAATCACATTAGTGTTGGCACGGCACTTCCCAGGGAGGATGAGGGGAAAGTTTGAGATGCCTTAAGAGCCCGTGTCTAAATCTAGTTTTTGAAATCATTATTTTATTTCTACAGAAAATTAGGAAAATTTTCCTTTTCCACGGGGATCTCAATGTCTTTAGTACATTGCTCATGTCTTACATTCTTGTTTCAATGTAATATTTAATTAAAAAAAATAATTAAAAGTACCCCTAAGAAGTTAAAAAAGAAAATCCTTGCAGACACTGGCCTGTGGTCATCTCTTCTTTCTCCTGAGTAGGATTAATGATTCCCTTTTCTAAGAATCTTTCTGTGGCCAAGGTTATCAGGGAGACCATCTAACATTTAAATCAGCGGGTCTGTATGCTTGTAGAGTAGGTGTGAACCCACAAAGTCCCTTCATATGCCACCACTAATCTTTGTGTAATTTCTCCAGAAACTTAGATGCGTGAAAATTTATATTGAATTGATAATAATGGTAAAGTGATACTCCATTTGAGATATATAAAAGAGTCATGAGGACTTTTATTCAGAGGGCTTTTCACATTGCCCCATTACTGGAAAACAAGAAAGTAAAGTATTTCCGGTATATTTATTTCTATCAAATGATGAAAACTCAGTTTTAAACAATTGATTCTTTGGAATAATTTTCAGCCAGTATGCAATTTTAGGTGATCTTACAAAACAATAAAAAAAAATATGGGGCTTAAATAGACCAGTTGATTTATATATTTATTTCCTATCATTTTTAGTCTTGAAGTAAGACAGTTATTTAAAGTAATAATTGAATTTGTATTTTAACAGGTGAACATTTTACCTAATGTGATTTGTTTTATATTAAATAAAGGTCCCTTCACTCATTCCAGCTTTCAGCCAACAGATCGACTATCTTAGGAAGTGGAATTGCAAAGATATGTGTTATATGTGCCCTTTAGGGGAACCACAGTTTAGTGACCCTAAGTTTCTAACAGATGGGAGAGTAAAAATTATTTGGGCACCACTGCTCTGGCTGCTAAAGAAATACAAACAGAAAATCAACCAGAAGAGCGGGTGCTCGTGGTGTGGAAAAATTCAGAGCCACGGAGGCAGCATTTTCTACTGTAGTTAGCTTCGAAGTGAGCATTTCTTTGACCAAACAGGCTTATTCACACTTTCTCAACACTGCCTGCATCTTCAGTGGTGCATGCTGTTGCTTAACAACAACTAGGAGGGCAGCAGCCCCAACAAGTTTTGCAGGTTTTAGAGAAAAGAGAAGGCACTTTGTCCTCCCCAAAGTAGTAGTGTTTGGAAAAACAGGAAGCTTTGAGGTGTGTTTGAGCAATTCAGCTCAACTCTATAATTTTCATGGGGGCGTGTTGGGCATTCTTCATTGGCTTGCTACAGTGTTTCCTTTGCTACATAGAATGGAGCCATGCAAATTGGATTAATGTGAACTGTGTTCTTTCAGAGGCTAAATAACACACTGTCCTTATGGTTTCAGTGGTACCACTCCATTATCAAACGGCATGATTATTATGCACACATGCAAGTTATTTTAGTTATTTGATCAATTGCAGCTGGTTCAGAACTTTTCAGAAAATGATTTTCAAGTGCCTTCAGGATTTAATTGACATTGAGAATTCTGAAATAATATCGAAATTTGAACTAAGAGCAATGGATGTCTACATTAAATATGTGGATTTATAGTGAGTTGTAGTTTAATAAGGTTTAATTCTGACCAAATAGTTTTAATAGCCACTAAATAGTAGCTGTAGTTTAAAAGGGTATAATTCTGACCAAATAGTTTTAATAACCACTAAGCAGTATGGCATATACAACACAAGCATTCAGTATTTATTTTTCAGGGCACTGTTTTTCATTGGATGCTAACCGCAAGATTGAAAACACACTAATAAGCCCTAGGATAGTTCATTCATTTCCAGGAGAGCATAGATAAGCACGGACAGTTTAGAGTGGTTTAAATATATGTGTGCATGTATGTGTATGTATATATAAAGTAAATTTCTTAGTGAACACTTCAGAAAAAAATTATATACAACCAAATTTACTAAAGTAGTTTTGATTATTTTGTTTAAAGCACTTTCCTTTTCAAATGAAGTAGGAAATCAATACTTAAGCATGTCACCAGAGTAAATATTGCTGTAAAGATGGTGCATTGTGGAGAAAATAGAGAATATCAATGCCATTAATTCTAACATTTTTAATTAAAATAATCAAAATTTAATTTGTAAAAATATTCTTAAATATGCATCATTTGCTGTTTGGTCCTACCAGGCATCTACAGGGCACAATCAATCAAGTCTGTTGAATAAAAAAAAAAAAAAAAATCAGAATTTTTAAAAAAGTGCCAAATACATAGGTTCATAACACACACCCATTTTTAAAGAAAATGGCACAGGTAAGGAAAATCGTAGTGTGGAAAAGACAATAGATTTGTAACAAAATGGACATTAATGACTTATTTAAGGGACTTAGGGAAATCCCTTTAGAAATATATTGAAATGAGATGTTAGATTAAAATTATTTTTGATAAATTACTAGAAACAAATTAAAGCCTTAGACGAATACAAAAAAAAGACTTGTTCCATTCCCATCAATAGGACATAAATGATAAAATAGCTTGTGCTTAAATATGTAAACTAAGTAAATGTAACATTTTTAAGATTCTGCTCCAAATGGAAATAAAAAGAACACATCACAATAAATGCTTTCCATGTGGAAAACAAAGAAGCAGTGGGACATTCTATCACATGAAATATAGAAATATAGAAAATATAGAAAAAAATATAAAATATAGAAAATATAGAAAAACAACTAATAATGCAATTTTTAGAGTTGCCATGCTTTTTTCCCATTGGGGGGATGGTTTAAATTTTCATTTTATGCTTTTATTTTTAAATCAATTCATAGAAACAAATGAAAACTAAAACTATTCCTGAAGAGATACCACCTAATATCCAGTTAAGTGGATCCATCAGATACTTCTTATTTGGTTAATGAAGCTTCATTTTCTGTCTGGCTCAACTCCGCTATAATAGTGAGATCCCCTCAGTGACTTGGGTGTCAAGATGCTGTGACTTGTCACATTGCCTTTTGGACAGTAATTGAGACTTCTAGAGATGGCTCTTGATAAAAACTTGTTACCTGACCCTGATGGATGAAATGCCTAAAATTTGAGTCCCTTCCAATTCTGAATCTCCTCCTAATGTGCATCATCGATCTTATTTTTTCCCCTAACATATTTTTGTATCCCTTAAATCTTTCTGAGGGCTTAATTAGCATTCGTCTTCATTTTGGGTTTGTCTTTTATAGAAAATACGTCGATTTTTCATATGCCTTGAAACGTGAAAAAAGTAATTAAAAACCACTGTAGCATGTTCAGCATTTTGTGAATCGTTATGTTTTGTGGCATTTGGAAGTTTTTAATTCATTGGTTTTTGGCTTGGCACGTAGGGACCTCAGTGGTACAAGTGACAGCAACCGATGCAGATGATCCCACGTATGGCAACAGTGCCCGAGTGGTCTACAGCATTCTGCAGGGACAGCCGTACTTCTCGGTGGAACCAAAAACAGGTAAACGGTGAAATGGGACTCTTCTTGTAATGTCCTCGTTTATATCTTGGCACAGAATTCATATTAGTTATTTTTATTTGGTTGGCACTGATCACAGACACCACATGGCTATTGTGCTTCTCTCAATATGTGAACCGTGCTGATAAACAGCATATTATTTATAGAGGCATTAATATCTTCCAAGACTATTTTATTACATTTATCTGAATTTCTATCGAAGTTAAAGTATCGTAAAGTATCATATGTTAAAAAAGTATTTCAGTGGCTCTCTCCTGACTAGATAAGAAATATTGATTAGTTACATCAAGTTTTCTTTTGGTCTTGCTTTCTTTAATTCACGTAGGAATCACACACAGTTAAATTTCAGTGTCAAGCAAAACCCTGGCTGCCATGCAACAGAATAGATAGTAGGTCCAGCTTATCTTTTCAGAGTCTGGTTTACTTAGAAGAATTAGTTTAAACGTAAAAATTAGGATGATGATCTGCTAAGTCAAAAACTAAATTGATTTTTTTTTTTTAGTGTTAGAAGAAAACAACATATTTTTTATGAGTTGCCTGACTGCCTGCATAGACTGTGTGGTTGGTTGGCTAGATGTTCTGTTTTGCTCTTAAGCTGAACTAGTTTACAGTAAGAAAGACTCTAATTTGGAGCAGTGTTGTCGTGGTTATAAAATAACATTTTATCTATTGTGCTTTTCTGGCTCTGAGTGGAGGGAGGAGGGGCGAGTGTGGAAATGGATAGTTTGTGCCACTGGTCTTCCTCACCATGAAATCAAAAATTTCTCCATGTTGTAATAATTTTGTCTTTATTGTGAAGAAAATTATTCTTCGACGTGCCAAGTTTATGATTATTGGATAGTACCTGTGACCTTAAATGATTATTTTAATGGTACTTACACTGTTTTCCATATAAATGGTAATATTAATTCATTTTCAAATCGCTGTGGAGGATAAATATTTTAAGTGTCTTTTGAAAATGATAGTTGTAATGTGCATGAATGGAAAAATAAATTCAATCCGAGCTCACCATTAGAGATTTTACAGAGACTGCTTTGCATAATTTATACCAATGTAGTGGTAGAGTCTGGAAGCCACCTGGAAAGCCTAACAGAGAAGAAACAGTTCTGATTAAGCAAGTATTGAAGGAGAAGTAAACAAAAGTATTTGATTTATGATATGAATCCTATGAATGTGGAACGTGTGCTTGTGTTGATTTAATGATAGATCTGAGAAGCCTAAATTCAAACACCCACCCATTCCCTTATAAATCTACCCTTTACAGCCTCCAAAGACATTGACAAGTTTCTGACAATTTGCTCACAAATTATACACTCCTGCATTATATAACCTGTCCAGAAATAGCATGCACTAATCCCTAGGGTTAAATATTTTGCTGGTACTAATGATTGGCTTGTGATTTTAGCTTTGTGGTAAGATGATCATTTTTTCTTAAGTCCTGTGGAGGTGAGGCCTCTGATTGAGAAAGTGGACAGCAGTCTATGTCATGAGATCACAATCATTAGTACTTCAAATTCTAATTTCAGAATCTTGAGGATTGTGTATTGTAGGAGATGAAGAGGCTTACTTTTGTTTAAGTTTTTCGTACTGTAATTATGGCAATCATTGGGACTTCTCTTTCTAGAGTCATTAGTGCAGAGATATCCTGGGAATTTTTGTCCCCTGCTAATTTATAATTTGGATAGTGTAGTCTTTGCAAAAAAAAAAAAAATCTATTTTTTCACCAAAATGGAAAGTTTTCAATCCTTAAAGTCATGGATATCTGTGAATCAAGTTCAACTTTAGTCTTCATGGTTGGTGTCAGTCTGATTTTTATCTATGTGAGAACATCAATTTCTAAATCTTTAAGACTTTTTGAGAAGAAAGTAAAATTTTTGATAGGAAAAATACTGAAAATATGTTAAATCAAGATCTTGTAAAAATAGGCACAGGGAATCACTGTTAGGTGCATTTCTATAAGTTTAACTTCTGGTTTTTTTTCTATTATTAATAATACCCATTGCCATTTATTAATCACACATCATGAACCTAGCATGGCTAAAACCTCCAGTCACATTACACCTGTAATACTACTCACAGCCCAAATGGCCAGAGGGTAACTATATTTTCCACCTTCATTTCTCCGTCTATAAAACAAGAATGTGAGTAGCTGCAAAACCCAATGCTAAGAATTTGCTCTAATAAGCAAACAGAATGGCACCAGAAGCACAATAAGGCAACATTAAAAGGACTGCAGAGGTTCCCATCCCTTATCTCCATAATGACCACAAGCTGCTGGGAGGCTGGTGGTGGGTTACTCTAGGTGTTCGTCTACTGTGTAACCTGCAAGCAAATAGACCCCATGTTTTAGTCTATTTGATACATGGCAGGACTGGCTACGTAATTTGCAGTTCAAAATGGAAATGCAGGCCCTGTCTTCTAAAATTACTAGGATTTCAAGTTATTATCAACAGAACAAGAAACTGAGCATGGGACCTGTGTGCCTGCACAGGTCATATGGCCATGAAGTTGGCCCTGAAAAATGGATTGAATGATAAAACACCACTTGTCATTTACAAGTTCCTTCTTAAACGTAAGAGGTGTGACTGCACGATACCTGCATCATATATTACATACCCACTTGTTACATCGTAATTTTATGTAAGTAATATAGTCATAACAAAGACCCCCCCATAAGCCCTTCAAATGCATTCCATTCTGTGGAGTGGCTTATGGTGTGGAGGACCCTCACTCCTCTCGGGCTTGCTGAGGATGTCCCCTCAGAGGTTACAGGAGTACCTTCCTCAGGGACTCTTCATTGATGCCAACTCTGAAATTGTTTAGTGTTCTAGAAGCTTCCATGTTTGCTATCATTGGTCCTCCTCTGACATTATGGTTCTATTATATGTTTCACCTACAGGGAGACAACCAAATATAAACATGGCTTAGATCCAAAATTTAGAAAGAAATATAAATGAATAGGAAGAGATTCACCATGTACATCTAATGTGTCTCAGATCCACATGGCATGAAGCCTTGTAGCCCTGTGTTACCTGGGTCATGTGGTTGCCTGGACCCCTAGACCAGTCCAAGACGTGAGTGTGTAGATACCAGGCCTCAATGGTTGTTTGGTTCCCTAAACTGGGGTGGATTTTAGAGCCAGCTCTTATCTGTTACATTTAGTACAAATATACAGTCTTAAGAAGTTCCATGGTAAAAAAAAAAAAAAAAATGCTTTAAAAAAAATCGTCAATTGCTGTTAGGAAATTAAAGAATCATCTGAAAATTTATTCCCAGACTTAAAACCTGACAGCTGTTGAGCAATAGTGTTGATAAATTTATGTTTCATATGCACAGTACTTTTTGTGACCATGGATTATAAATAAATGGAAAATTCTGGGTTATTGGGTCAGATGATACATCTATAGAAAAATTATTATTCAGGAAGCTTAAAATCTGAGCTAATCTCTTTTCTAAAGAGCTATAGGAAATATTCTTCTCATCATAAGTGGCTTAAAATGACTGATACTGAAATTAAATAATGTTGTTGTCTTCCATGAAAATCTCACAGAACTGTGGGGATCTGTCTAGACAAAACTGGCCTAAAACTTCAGACATGTAGCGTTAGCAATTTGCTGTATGTGTGTTTCTCCATAATATACAGCAAAGTGCAAATCAAATCCAGCACATGAGAACTCTTTTTCCAAATGTAGACAAATGTAGACAGTTTTACTTAAAAGTAAAGAGCTAGCAAAAGTCATGGGACTGGAAATCTATTATTTTTGAATGTCCTTATTTAAATTCACTTCTCTCCCAATTATTTCATTCTTGTCAAAAATATGTTTAATATTTGAGGTATTTGGAAATTACCTTTGCCACCCGGTTACTTTGCAAACAATGTGATCATTTTTACTTTGGAAAAGTGCTATTTATAGGATAACTTGTAAAGAAACAATTAGAGGTGTGAAAAATAAGTGAGTAACCTTGACTACCAGACTTCTTTCTTAATAATGTTGTGTTTCCTTACAAAAATAATGCCACCAAGCAAAACCATGAGAGGATGAGGCAACAGTGTTTTCCTTGCTGATTAGTTGAGATATTAAGGCCTCTCTCCATCATTATAAAGGTGCAAAGATGAAAGCTCACTTGTGCCTATTGATTTTGGAAGGAAAAATAAGAGATGCATGGAGTTAAAAAAAAGAAAAGAAACTGAATGAATAGGAAATGATTCTAAACATAACTCATTAATATTTTGTCATCTAATGATACACTTAATGATCAAATATTCAAGACAGCCAGTCCTCAGTTTATTAAAAAAAAAGGAGTTATAAATAAATAAAGGATGATGAACATCTGAAACGAAAGGAAAAAGATGGAGAGATGTAAGTCCCAGAGCTCCTAGACAAAGACTGTTTATGCTCAGTAATGTTGTTACTGAGATCAGCACTCGTATTATAGAGTTAGCAGAAATATTGAAGAACAAATATGAAATACACATGGAATCATTATGACACTAAGAAGAATATGTATTAGACACTGATCAGCCAAACCAGATTACTATGTGACTGTTTCTTATGATTTTCATGTTCCTTTAATATTTCACATATTAACTATAAGCAGTGTGTAGATAGCCAAAAGAATTCAGGGAAGGAGTTACTTAAACTGACCTTGTATTGCTGTGCTTGTAGCAACACTGCCCGATAGGAAAAGTGGTCAATGTTTAAAAACAACAGAACTGTCCTAACTCAAAGAAGCATAATTTAAACACTTAAAATACTGATGTGTTGTTGATGTGTGTATGGGTGTGTTTGTGTTTGATGGCTAGTGCTCAGACTAAACAAAAATAGGTTGCTTAAGACAGTATGAGTGTTGTTTAACTTGGAATCTTGGGAACTAATAACAACTTGCTTAAATTTTTCCTATGCTATTGAAAAGATTTTCTCATCTGTTTCCCACCCCTAGAACAGTTACCCAACTGTAGAAGTATACTTATGAAGTATAAGGCGGGCCTCGTATAGTTTCGCCTAGGCTTATGCTTGGTGCTGAAATATAACATACACTATAAATAAAATATAACACACATTATATATATTATATAAGACCATACATGTGTACATCAAACAGTCTTTAAACATTTTAAATTGGCAGCTTTTAAAAAATTATAAAATTATAAATTTGGAGGATATAACATTTTTATGCTAACCATGAGGAAAGAATGAACCTCCATCCCAATTTAAACAATTCTTTGCAATTATTTTATTCCCGAAGAACCATTCTCTATCAAGCAACCAGGTTTTGCTGTTTTGCTACTGAGAAGTCCATAATACCAAGTTTCTCTTCCTCAGGTCTGAGTCAATGAGGATTTAAGTCCCGACTTCCCCATAAAAAGTAGAATCTGTTTAATAAAATAGATTAGACTTCTTTCAGGCTATGGTCCTAGGTGGATAGGTAAGACATAGTCTTTGTTGGAAAAGATGAAATTGCGAGAAATAATTGAGTAGGATTCTGAACTCTTTATATTTAATTAGTAAAGATGACCTCATATTGCTAGTTCAAGGTCTTATATAGATCAATATTAAATACGTTTTTATTTGATATCACCTCTATGTACATATACAATGAATATTAGGTATATACATCATTTTATATATTTGCATATAACATTAAACTAAATTTCAACCCATAATGAAATATTATTGCCTAATATACTTAAGCAGTAATTAAATAGTTATAAAACAACTATTTTACCATACCAATGATTATTCTGTCAAGTTTCCCCATCGAGCAAAATGAAACTCTGAAATCAATTTCTCATACATATAAAGCCTTAAGGGTGATCAATATTCAATGCAACTGATTAGAAACAAACAACTAAACACATGAATGTTTTCAGTGTTGCTGATTTATATTAACATAGTCATTCTCATCTTTAGTACTTTTTCTCAGATCTTTTGATACCGCATAAGATCATCCTGCATCATAACCACATCCACAACCATAACCATAGTTTGAAATGGTGTTTTTCTTGTTAAACATAAATCACTCTCATTTTTTTCTTGTAGACTATTTCAGCCATTTTGCTCAAAGAGAGGTAATAAGAACCATAACTGAAAGGGTATAGTGATTTCACATAAAAAATAAAACAACAAAAGGCCACAACTGAGGAGGGACTTGCTACCTGTATCAGTGTTCTTTGCTAGTATAAATGCAATGATTCATGATGCGTTTTACTGGGATTTGAAATTTTACAGGAGTCATCAAGACCGCCCTTCCAAACATGGATAGAGAGGCTAAAGACCAGTATTTGCTTGTTATTCAGGCAAAGGATATGGTTGGTCAAAATGGAGGACTGTCAGGAACTACGTCGGTCACCGTGACCCTGACTGATGTCAACGATAACCCACCACGCTTTCCTCGAAGTAAGCTGCTTTGCTAAATGCTGCAAATGCCCTAACTTTCCTTGGCAGTCTATAAAAATGTCTTTTAAAAAGGAATCTTTCCAAATACTTTCTCAAAACTTCTCTTCCTACATTCTCCCACAATCTTGTTTTATCAGGGGCATGGTTTTAATTCAGAAGTGTGGAATAATAAGGGTATTGAAAATGAAGAGGCAATCATATCTCTGTATTACTTCTGTCTTCAATATAATATGGTTTTTCTTTGGTTCACATTTTTAATGCCAACTGTTATTAAGTTTATTTATATATTCATCTTTTCATTCTAAGATAATCTTTGTACACGTTCTGTAAGTTATAAGGTTGTTGCCTATTGTAACATTCAAGATAACATTTCATGCATTCTGTACACTAAAGGTATTGATTTATTTTTAAAGATAAAAATTGAAGAGCACTAAACTTTTTCATTTTTTACTCCACACTTTTTTTTTTTTACCACTTCGTGCACATTAAACATTCCTTTAGCAGTTCTACCATCCCTTTCTTGTGCAAACATTCAGTGTTTCAAAAGAAGTAAATTCAAAGAACCAGAAAACCACATGCCCTCAATTTACTTTCTATGACCAAAGTGGCTTTTGACTTAGCCAAGAAGAAGGGGGAAAACATTCTAGGTAGAAATGTCTTGATTATAGAAAAGCATTTCATCTCACTCTCTTGTAATTTTTTTTTCTTCTGTAAGTGTGTGTGGTATTTCTTTACAACGCTCAGGAAAATAAGGAAATTGTATAGACTATGATGTCTCTAAAATGTTTGTTTGATAGACACGGATAATGAAGCTCCCTTACAAAAACAGATCTTAGAAGCGAACAATGTCAAGGAAGCTTTCTCTGCAAACATGAAAGTCACTGTGTTTTCCTGCAAATACTCCATCTTTGGATCTTTCATTTTTATTTTACATATTTTTAATATGTAATATTATTTTATGATATTGTTATACAACAGATATTTTAATACCTCCTAAGAATATAAAGTGAAATTACTCCAAGTTTACCATTCATAAAAAATGAACTCATCCTTAATTTTGTCCTTGATAGCTTATAATGGGAGATGAGAGGAAGGCTGTAGAATAAGCAAAACCATAATGTAATTATATTTAGCTCATAATCAAATTCACTATTTTTCTTTAAGCCTTGAGTGGTAAGAATTGATACTTAGAAGTTTTGTTATTTCAGTTGTCATGATTTGATAAGACACAGTACAGGGTTTCTAGCTCACGAGATACTCACTCACCTGCTTATTAAAGGGAGGGAAGCCAAGGGGTATGTCATGAGGTTTTTCATTTTTGCTGGGATTCTCTCTACCATGTGTCGTTAATATTCTATCCTTAAAATTTCTGGATTTTACTAACCATGCTTCTGGATATGTGAAAGGGATCACTCAAAAGTCATCAGCATATCTTGTAATTATTTTTTTTTAATTAGTGACTGTTCACAAAATTTAGAAAATTGCTAACAATAATAATTCTGAGCTGAAAATGTGGTCCCTTCATATGGATACATTTTCCTTCTTCAGTTCCTTTGAAGAGAATCTTTCTTTTTCTCTTCATAAGAAAGTGAAAATACACCACATTTAACAACCAGAAGGGAATGGAATAGGTGGAGAAAGCAGGAAAAAACAGATGATTAGAGAAAAATGGTTCTGAGGAGTTTTCTAGTTTCGAAGGGATGATTCATGGTCATCTGCTTTCCAAGCTTTTTTTTTTTTCTTTTTTTTCCCCTTGATTTGCAGGATGGTGAAGAGGAATTTTTACAAAAGAAAGTTAAAAAGCTTCTCTATTTTACCCTTCTTTCCTTCTATTCAAATAATATCGCCTCTGCTCTTGTGCCATTGTGTCCCAAATCAGTTCTACATCCAACCCACAGAGATAACTCTTATTCCTAATAAATTTATGAGCTAAAACAAGGCTAATGTCTTTCATTAATGTCCTTGTCCAGTTGTCTGAAACTTTCTTAGTAAAAGACACTGTTATGTAAATCCTAACAATAAGTAATCAGAATTATTTAGGCTTGTATTTGCCCATTTGTAGCTTAAGCTGTACTGTTTTTATTGTTTAATACTTATATTAATTATATTTTAATTATTTAGATTCAATGGTTACATGTTAATCTTATGTTTAATTATTTTAAATCTATTCTATTATTAAAAATAGCTTATTTCTCACCACTAGAAATACAGGAATGGAGACTCTTATCATGTCTTCCTCAGGCTGTTTCTGCTGTCACATATTAATTATTATTAGATCACCACCAAGAAATGTCTTGAGTCTATATAAAACTTGTCATTTATCTCCTATTGCCTTAGCATCTTTTTAGTAAAATAGAAAAACAAATTAAGCAAAGATGTTGCAAAACAGCCAAATAGTCAAGTATTTATTGGTTAGCTTTTGTGTAGTTTGTTCATTCCTTGATGTGACTTTCACAGGGTCTTACCAGTATAACGTCCCAGAGTCATTGCCAGTGGCCTCCGTTGTGGCTAGAATCAAGGCAGCTGATGCAGATATAGGCACTAATGCTGAAATGGAATACAAAATTGTGGATGGTGACGGATTGGGGATTTTCAAGATTTCTGTTGACAAAGACACTCAGGAAGGAATCATTACTATACAGAAGGTAATATTTCCTTTATTTTTATTTTCTGTGAAGGTAACACCGCAGCGCATACTAAGAAGCCATATTTGCTTTGATGGAAGAATGTGTTAGACAAAATAAATGATCGTGTGGAACTATTATTATTTTCACTTTAGGAAGAAAAGCTATGCGTTTATTTTTAGGTGTCAGAATCAGAGAGAATTGTGAATGACATTTGGAATCATGCCCTAACTGGTTCCAGAGTAATCCCACAGCCCTTATCTGTAGCTCTGTGACAGTAGGCACACTGGCAAACGTACTGTTTTAATGACCTGCGTGGAGAGAGGACCATGTTTCTTTGTTGACTCTTCCAGGCCTGAAACCCCTAAAATCAACTAAGAGTCTTTGTTAGCAAACTAGACAAACACTCCACATATGTGAAAGCAGTGCAAAGTTGGACATAGAAACCAAAACGTTGAAGACTTGCTGCTACATTATCAATTATTCCTTTTTACAGTTTATACTAATTGAAGTGTTTGAAGAATTCATACACAGCATGAAAAGTTGTGAAGCTTATCATAATCCCCTAAATATACGTGCAAAGGAGATAGAAAATCCCTATAATCCAAACTAAATACTCTGTCATGGTATATTTAAATTAGCTCCCAACACTAATAAGATATGGAGAGAAATTAGCTATTTATTCCCTCTGCTTTGTATAGACGTGATCTTTGAGAAATGTTAAATTAAAAAAAAAAGAATTATTGCAGAATATAATCTTACTTTCTCAACTATTTGAAATACTAAAAATTAAAATATGTGAAAATCCCCACCCCCTAAATAATGGAATTTTATGCCAGTCTGACAATCCAGGTGTATGACTCTATAATTAACACTCCTCAAAAATTAACACATGTCAATAAAGAAAGTTGTATTTTAGTTGTTACAGGAAAACATATGTTTGATTTCAGGCCAATGGGCAAAACATTTCTGCAATTATTTCCAGTGGACAGCTGCTATTTTAGCTCAGCTGGTAACAATCTGTGTAAAAAAGTTTTAATAACTAGGATAGGCCAACTGTTGGCAAAATGTTTTGTTTTGTTGTCTAAAATAAAAGGAATGCAATAAGGTACAATGCTGCTCAGAGATTTCAAAGATTCATCTGAAATCAGTCTGTTCATATTGTAGAATTTTAAATATATATTGAAATTATTTTTATTGAACACCTACATTTCATATATTATAAAGAGAGCATAAAGCATTGAAGAAACATATACACAAATATATATATTTGATATATTTAGTTCAGTAATAAAATTTATCTTCAATTTCTTATTATTTTTTAAGGTTTTAGGGAATTGTTAATTCTGGTCATAGTCAAATAGCACACTTTTTTTTTTTTTTTAAGTTTAGAGCTTTGAAGTCATTTCTAGCTTCTCGCTCCTCCTTGATCCATAATAGCTCTTGGCTGTATGTTTTTTCTTTTCTCTCTAGCATTATCCGAAGGTTGGTTATCATTGCTCACTCCAAAACTATTTTAATAGCTTCTGAGTCCACAACCTGTTTCTAGCTTCTCAAATCCATCTGTTCTTTAAATTTCTGTTCAAAATTCAAAAATACTTTATTATTCCAACTAGATTGAAAGCAATCTACTTTATACTAAGGGAATAAGAGAGAGGGGTACAACAAATTGAAAGGAAGCAGTAATCATTAATGAGGTTATATACTTAGAAATTCCAAAGGAATTCACTGAAGGATTGTGAGAATTAAGAGTTTTCAATAATGATAGCCACAAAAGTGAGTTAAAAATCAGTAGCTTTCGGGGCGCCTGGGTGGCACAGCGGTTAAGCGTCTGCCTTCGGCTCAGGGCGTGATCCCGGCGTTATGGGATGGAGCCCCACATCAGGCTCCTCCGCTGTGAGCCTGCTTCTTCCTCTCCCACTCCCCCTGCTTGTGTTCCCTCTCTCGCTGGCTGTCTCTATCTCTGTTGAATAAATAAATAAAATCTTTAAAAAAAAATCAGTAGCTTTGCAGTAGCTCATAAGAACTGTTGTATGAACTTTCATCTTCAGTCCAAGGACAGTGTCTTCTACTCATGAAAAGTAGAGTATCCGTACTTAGCACCACTACCCCTAAAACCCTTCCTCTTAAAGCGGTGTAGTCTGCTAGCCTCATAAGGGGAATCTTTAACCCCAAATCCAAGTCTTTTTCCATCGTGAAGCCGACAGGATCTTGAGTCTCTATTTCAGAAGAGTGTTCTTGCTTAATATTTTTTTTAAAAAATTAGTCTCTTTTAAGTTTTTTATTTTTTTTCCCCCAGAATGAAACAGTTCTGTCCTTAAGACTTTCTGATTCCCCGTCAGAACTCACAACTGCATATGGTCCTCAAAGACAGAATTTTGATTTTCAGTTTTATTTATCACGATTTCAGTGAAATGGGGTTCTGTATTTCATTCCAGGTAAAATGCTTCCAGAAGCTCCTCACAGCGAGTGGAGTCAGCAAAAACATGTATGAGTCCCATAAATTCAGTATTCGTTTTGTGCTGGGGAATAGTGGAATCATCTGTGAAATCCAGAATGGATTTTGAATCTGAATCACAAGGGCATTCTCACTAAAACCAAGAAATTCTGAAAGAAAACAAATGAAGCATTCTTCCATTGTTCTTAGAATATTTTTAAATTTTCATTTAGATATACTGTAGAATGCTATGGGCAGTCAAAAAAAAAATGACCCATTTTTTGATGGGTTTCCTAGTCTTTCCTAACTATAGGAAAACATTTACAACCAGGCGCTGCTAGGATGTTGACATAAGTATTTGCTGTGATGATTATGAATGTCTCTAAATACTATTTCACATTTGGATAACAGAGTTCCACTGTTTATTTATATCTTCATTTCTCTTGGAAAATGGGTATTTTTTACCTGTGGACCATGCTTGATAATCATGTGAACTTATTTTCTCTCTCCTCTATAGTATAATAAAAGTTTATTAGTTCATTGGTTTGTCATCAACAATGCACTGTCATGGTTATAATGAGATTTATTCCAGTTTGAGCAAACTGTTATCATATTTTGAAACATTTACATATGTTATACTTTGCATAGAGTGAACTTCAGAGCAGAGAGAGAACAAGAAAGCAATCTTTTTAAAGATATGTTAGAGAAAGAAAAATAAGTACAGAATTGTGAAAGATTACTTTCACTTTTTGGAGCTATTGCTCCAAAGTCTTATACAAAAAATGTTTATAAATATGACCAAATAGGTGGAATCCCTAAGGCTAAAGGCTTTTGTAGGTATTATCACAGAATTATAAACATGATTATGTAGTTTAAATATTGTTTCAAATTATGATGACAATACAGTGTTCTCAGGTAAGGCAAAGTACAAGCTGTTGCTTTGGCCATTTATGAATGATTTAATGATACCTTCTCCAACCAGTTACACAGCGCTTCCAGATTTACAAAGTGTAAACATAAGTTTTATCCCATGTGAGTGAAAACTGTCTTTCCACCCAGACTTTTTTCTACTTATATTTTTGCATCATAATTTACAATGCGGGAACTTTAGTTTCCTATTTTTCCTTTGAGATATGACAATCTTTCCTCTAATGTACTTTAGTTTTCAATATAAGACCTCAGTAGGGATTAAATATGGGATTTTGCTTTTATAAAATACATTACTATGGAGTTACAGTACAGTAAAAAATGAGCATTTTCAAGATGCATTTCCTGTGAAGGATAAGTACACATTCGTCTCTGGCATATGGATGGTGTTTGGAGGCTTACACTGTCACTGTCAACTAGTGCGTGGAAGCTTTTCCTGGCTGATTCTATGCTATCTTCGTAATCTTCTTATATTCATACCTTTAAAAATTCTTAATGAAACCAAAGCCATCAAATAATAGAGCATTATTGTTGAAGTATTGATAAGGTGGCCCACATCCCTTCCATGTGAAGGAGGAAGAGGTAGAATTTAGAGTTTCCTTTCAGCCTTCAACTCTGCCCCGAGGATTTCTAAGCTCTGGGGTTTACTCTCTTGTTATTGAAATGTGTCCTTTGTCTACTACTTGCAGTAATGAGGGGCTAATTCCCAGAGTCAAGTATGTATTTCAGCATTTGGTAAAATGCTGCTGATTGGTGGAGGTATGTCAAACCGACAATATTTCCAATTTATTTTTCTTCTTATCATTACATTTTTCTTTCAAAAGATTTCATTCAATTAATCCTGGTGCTGTGGAGGCACATTTTTCAAAATGGAACAAAGGTATTTCTCTCATTGGACTGTGAAAAGGCATGCATTTTGGATTATTTTAGTTTTAAAGGCTGACTGTGATAAGATTAATACAGTAACTCTAGTTAACTTATGAATTTCAAACTATATTTTCCAATTTGTTCGACCCATTGTTACTGTGTATATTTAAGTAGATCCTTAAATAGTTTTAAATAGTTTTAATCTTTATGCTCATGTATGTATGTATGTATATATATATATATATATATATATATATATATAGGCTGTCTGCTTATTAAGGTATAAACTTAGCCTTGTTTGAATAGCCAAGATTAGGGATGCATTTAAGGGCTTAAAAAGGAAATAATAAATTGACACTCTGAAGGAAGTTGGTAGTAATGTAAATGTCAACACGATAGTCTTGATCAAAGAGGCAAAGGCCATGTTTGCTTAGGAGTATTTTCTGTTTGCTTTGATGTTGACAGTTATCAGAGCAGTGTTCTTGGAATATGTGGATGTCAAAGACATTTTCAGTGAGTCCATTTTTTTTTTTTTTTTTTTTTTTTTTTGCTTAGTACAAGTCACAGATGATGTACAATTTTTTCCTTACTTCTGTCTTTTTTCCATTGTGTGTTGTTTCCTAAATTAGTTTTGATGGGTAGGCTTCCAAGAAAGACATATTTAAGAAAGAGATATATAAGAAAGAGATAAGATTTAGTGATTGTATAAGAAAGTTGGAGAGAGAATTTAAGGACAAAACTTAATGTTTCTAGTATGAGTAACTGGGTGAATAATTGTGTCATTCCTTTAGAATGGGAGTGTGCAGATGATTAATATGGTTTGGAATACATGTCAGGTGCCTGTGATATCTGGGTAGTAATATCTAGGAGGTCATGAATAAGGATTAGAAGCTCTAGGCAGAGGTCTTGAGTAAAAATTTAGGTCTGGGAAGCCTTACCATATGCGTGATAATTAAAATTAAAGGGACACTTGAGAATATCACTAAAGCATGTATATAAAGTCAGGGAAGGGGGTGCCTGGCTGGCTCAGTCAGTGGAGCATGCAATTCTTGATCTCGTGGTCATGAGTTCAAGACCCACCTTGGGCATAGAGATTACTTAAAAAAATATAACAAAGTGAGGGAAAGAATGCTTTAGACATTGCTCGGTGAAACTGAAAAATTTAAGTTAGCAGGGCAGGGAAAGATTCAGAGAAGGGAAGTTGCTTTATTCTTTTAGGATTGAGGTATTTTAAGAGAGTTTATAAATAACTGATCAACAAAGCAAACTTAAAATATAAATATATTTGGATAAATAAAATAAAAGGAATTGCATATATTATCAGTAGAGGAGGGAACTGATGGATCCTAGAATCTTTTTTAGATAATAAAGACAGAATATAAACCAATAAGGAAATGATTAGACGAGGCAAGGGCCTGGAATTCAAGGAAATTCACGTGTCTACATATGACCTTTCTCTCGCTGTTTCACTTGGTCATTTCAAAGCATTTTGGTTCAGTTTCAATGGATATGCTGCCGTCACATGTCAAAAACTGAAGCCACCAACCTTGGTTCTCTCCACAGCTGTGTCAATTATTCATTGCTACTTAGCAAATCACCCCCCAAATGGACTACTTTAAACAACACTTTTTCTTTACGTCATGATTTTGTGGGTGAGCAGTTTGGGGGGGGGGGGCTTCAGCTGGCTGATTTTCCTGCTGGCCTTAGGTAGCTCACACATGTATCAGCGGTCAGCTCCTGCTCAGCTTGGTGGCTCTGTCCCTATGGAGGTGGCTGTCTATCTGCTGGGACAAGGGGGGCTGGAGATGTGTCTCATGGCATCCAGTTGGTAACTTGGGTTTGTTCAAAGAATGGTAAGAACAGAAGCTACAGGGTCTCTTGAAGCTGATACCCAGAATTGGCACATCACTGCTGCCACGTTACATTCACCAAAGCAAGAGAGGCCAGCCCAGATTTGAGGACTGAGTGGAAAAAGCTCATGAAAAGAGAGGAGCTATACATTACTGTGGATGCTGGGAAAGTAGAAAAAAGATTTTGAGTTCCAGCTGTGCTCCAAAGAAACTAAAAAATCTTCAGTTGACGCATATATGAAATGGCAAAAGTAAGACAGACTCTCAGGTCAGCTGACTTATACTGTAGTCTTCTCTCCTGTTTCAGCATTATTCACAAAATAATTGTGTGGATCAAAATAAACTAATATTTGCTGCCATTTGATAAAGGCTCCCAGGAAAATGTAAGCTAAAGTGCCTTTGGGTCATAATCTGGATTCAGCCTGCCTGAAAATGTGTGAGACCCTTCCACAGGAAGTCACTGGGTCTAGTCAGTGGTGCATGCTGGGAAATAGGGACCTCTGCCTGAGCTGGTGTGTGAATGACAGTTTAGAAGCTGGGCAGGAATATAGTCATTTGCAAGACTTGTTTTCTATTTTCTGCATATGAAATCTAAAAAGCCAATGGAATGCACAGGGGAAGGGGGTGGTACACAGAATGGTGTGCCCCCTCCCTCGTCCTAATCTCTGGAACCTGTGAGTAGTTTACCTTACATGACAAAAGGAATTTTGCAGATATGATTAAGTTAAGGGGCTTGAGATGCAGAGATTATCATGGATGATCTCACTGGGCTCAGGGTAATCACAAGGTCCTTCCTTATGTGAGGGATGCGGGAGGATTCAGTCAGAAGAGAAGAGATGCGGTAACAGAACCAGAGGAAGAAGTGATGCATTTTAAAGATGGAAGAAGGGACTATGAGCTAAGAATACATGTGCCTTCCAGAAGTTGGAATGATTCTTCCCTGAAGCCTTGAGAAAGGGACACAGCCCTGTCAACACCTTGATTTAGACCTCTGAACTCCAAAATGGTAAAACAATAAATCGATGTTTTTGAAGCCACTACATTTGTGGTGGTTTGCTCTAGAGCAGTAAGAAATTAATATAGAAGTCATAGTCGAACATTTCTGTGAGTGGAAAAACTAATCCAGACAACAGAACATAAAAGAGAAAGCCAGACATTAATTAACTAGGTATGGATAAGAATCTTGGGAAATTCCTGATTTAGGCATTCTGTGCTCAAGTTGAAATAATATGTGATGGCAGTGGACATTTTGGTGATAACAGCCCTCAGTTTCTCTCACCACTACAGCATGGACTGCTTGTTTTCTACACCACTTTTATATGGTTTGTCCCACCTTCTTCCTTTGTCGTCATTCTGAGATTCACTACTACTTTTTTTGTTTGTTTTAGATTATTGGATTCCTACTTCCAATTCATTCTGGTTTTGTTTTGTTTTGTTTTTTTTAGTCTGTGGGGAAAAAAGACACTGGGGCCACCCTGTGTGATTATAAGCAAGGAACTCAATCTGTGCTTGGCTTAGTTTCCAGATTCGTCAGAAAGATCCGTTAAGAGCTCTATTGTCTTACAGTACTATCTTGTGAGAACCAATGAGTGTGAGCAGTTAATTAATATTATAAAACTCATAGAATGATAACCTGTATATGGGAAGGCCCATATAAATGTGCATTGCTAATGAGGAATACATTTAACAGTTTATGGTTCAACCTCTTTGTAGATAAGTTCAACTAAACATCTGAAACACATGCGTTTAGTTGATGGTCTTAGATTTTTTTTTAAGTTAGAAAATGGAGACGTGTTATGTCTGCTTAATTGCTTCCTTTTTCTAGTATCTAGGGTAAGAGATGTTAATTTAAGTACTCATGGAAGCCAGAGGACACTGGTGTGGCTAGATAATGGAAATAATTATTCCTGATATTTCTATCCTGACTTTATTTTTAATATGTTGGCATAATGTTTCAGGCTTAAACATTTCTGCAATTATTCATATCTTCGCTAGGGTCCCAATTTACCTATAGAGCACCAGACATTTTCTGTGTAGTGATAATAGTCTATTTAAAAAATGTGAATATTTGTATCAAGTCCCTGATAACAAGTTGCGTTAGAGTATAATTTTTTGAAAAGTTAAAATAATGACTCTCATAGAAATATAAACAAGACATGGAGGTACCCAGTAATCTTTTTTTTGCTTATTCCAAATTTGCTTATACTTATTTTGCTTTTTTAGATGAGCTGTTTGTCCTTAGATTTTTTTAATGCATCAATATGATGCATCCAAATATAGATGATATATACATTACAATTGGAACGTATCTTTCCTTTCTCTTATCCTCTATAAAAATAGCTTATTGCCCAAATCTGGATATAGGTGTTATGATTCGCAAAAGTTTTCAAGACAAATAAAAGCTTTGGAAGATGCTAAAATCACTTGCAACTGTCAGCAAAAATTGCATTGGACAGATTTAAACAGGATAAGACAGACTTCAAGGCTATTGCAATAGGAGAAGGAGGCCAGAATTCAGTCTAAACTCCAGTCAGGTGAGACAGGGCTGGCGAGTTAAGAGCTAGAGAGTGTATGGATGGGTGGGGGTGGGGGGTATAACAGAGCGTTGGTATATGCTGATTGGCTTTACCTAAAGGAAGAGTAAATTTTCTTGTATCTTCATGACAGGAGGTAGTTTTACAACTTGGAGCAAGGCTCAGGCTGAAGGTTGCCTCCTACCCTCCACAGGAGCTAGGGGGAGGCTCTGTCTTCCTTGATGATGACATTTCAAAGAGATGACAACCCATTTCTTGAGGAAGACATTACTAGGCTGTAAAAAATGGCAGGAAACTTTTTAAAAATTTTCCATCTCAAAGGGGCAAAGAATGGACTTAGCAATACATGATTTCTAAACTGCTCTAAGAAAAGGGAGGTCGGGGCCAAGAGCAGGAAGAAGTCTGTCTATATTCGGGCAAGTGGGAGAAACATTAAGACTTTCTGGGGCACAACCCAGGGAAGGGAGAAAACAAAGGCAGTAGTGTACTTGTACATAATAAAGGTATGTTTTGCTTTTGAAAAGTACTTGGGGGAGTCACTTTAGAGCTCTTATCATTGTATTTCGATGTACAGAATTATTCTTGAGGAGAGACCTTTTTCAAGGTTGTAGGTCACTTTTAAGTTTCTGGATAGTAGGTTTGTTTAGAGTAAAATAATTGTGAAGGGAAAATTGTGATTGAAGGTTAGTTTTTTCCATAGGTATGGCCTCATTTAAGCCCGTTTACTTAGAGGAAAAAGATTGATATTGGTTTGATCAACATGGAGGGAAGATATTGAAAGCAACAGAATATGTGTTGATCCGAAAGACAGCTGGAAGCTCTAGAAAAAGCAGTGTTTTTAAAAATGACAAACAATCTTAGTGCTTTTGTACAAAATCAACATTATACATAGACGCTAAATATATAGACAGGCACGTGTGTGTATGTGCGCATACGCTCTCCTTCTCTCTCTCTCTCTCTCATCAGCCCTGTTGGTACCATGCCATGTTTAGAAGAGCAGAATGAACAATTTCCAAAAGAGTTTAACTTGGATCAATTCCTAAACGTCAACACCAGTGTTGCCCAAAAGTGCAAGATCTAAAAGGAGGCCATTGAGCTTAATGAGAGCACTTTTGGCTATAGACCAGAAGCCAAGCTATATGGAGAAAGAAAAATGCAGAGCAGTGATTTTATTAAATGGATTCAAGATTACGTTATAACTTATAACTTAGGTTTTACTATTGAAAAGGCTAAAAATAGCAGGGGGAACTATTCAGACCCCACTATTAATGATAGTTTTGTTTTGTTTTTAAGTCAAGCCACCATATTATAAACTGACTTTACTGAAGATGTAGGCCTAGTGTCACAGGGGAAACATAGAGGAGGAAAGCATGGTTTTAACTTCCATTTGATTTGCTTATAATCTAGCAGCAAATAATGGCACTAAGAATAATATAATAGTAATAAGGCGGATGTTTATACAGCAATTACTCAGTGTCAATGTTCTAAGTGTTTTAAATTGAGGAATACTTTACAGCAAACCTATAAGGTTGGTGAGGTGGCCAGGTGTGTTTCATTATCTAAGTGTGATAATGTCTTAAAATAAGAGACCCTAATTGCTCTTGGAGCCTGCTTTTTATAGCAGGAAGGGAATAGGTGGCGGGTGGACATGACCTTGACTTTACATAGTGTGTCTTCCCCCTGTACACATGTAACTTTGGACTTGCACTGGAACTCTCCGCTGTTTGGTTTTCACATCAATTAATAATACCAGCCTTGCATCTTTTTAAATGCATGTTAAAGATGTATAAAAAAGCTCTTGTTTATGGTCAGCTTTTCACATAAAGACGTTTTATTCGTTAGGCAAGGAGATTATGGAAACTTTAATAAAGAAGGGGATAGTGGGTCTCCATGAGATTTCGGTAAGAGAAATGGAAGACAAATTTATGTGAAAGAAGGACCAACAGGTGATACGAACTGAAAGACACAAAGTGTGCTGCTTATAGTGAATAGTTCATTTTAATTGGGGTAAAAGTGATGGGAGGAAGAAGGGTGGGCATCTACTCTGGAAAAATAAGTTTATTATCTTGGGCTCCTTACATCAGGGGTTGACAAACAACTGCCTGTCTGTTTCTGTACAGCTCAGGGACTACGGATGGTTTTATATTTTTAAATGATTGAGAAAAATGGAAGGAAGATGGATGTTGTGTGATACATGAAAGTTATATAGAATTTCTGTTTCATCGCCTGTGAATGAAGCATTATCGGCACATGGCCACACTAATTCATTTACAGGTGGCAGAGAATGTACAGCCTGCAAAGCCTAATTATTTAGTATTATTTCCTTACAGGAAAAGGTTGTTCACCCCTGCCTTGGTTATAATGCTTATTTTTTAATTGTTTTATTTGAATTCCAGTATAGTTAACATAGCATTATATTAGTTTCAGGTGCACAACATAGTGACCAACTATATTGTCCTATGTCCTAGTCCTATGCATTACTCAGTGCTCATCAAGATAAGTGTCGTCTCCATCCCATTTACCTGTTTCCCCCATCCCGCACCCACCTCCCCTTTGCTAACCATCAGTTTGTTCTCTGTAGTTTTGTTTTTTTTTTTAATCCTGCAGTTCATCATCTCTGATGGCAAAAAATATAAACAGCCCTATTTTACAGTCTAGGAAATAATATACCAAGCAAGCTGCTTCTCTCTTTCAGTGTCTCTGACATACATGTCACTTGACAAACGAAAGCACAGTTTCTATGGGTCCCAGAATGTCTCTGTGGCATCACTGGCTTGGGGCTGCGTGACTCCCATTTGAATCCAAGTTCTTATTCACCCTACATATTGCTTGCTCTTGGGGGCCACAGTGTGAACAGTGTTTTGGTTTAATTTCCAATTAGATATAGTCTCCAGTGATATGTAATTCCAATATTGGATAGAATCTGCTTAGACATTACCTTTATCTTCTTCCTTTTACTTTGTGTTTCCTCAGTGGTTATTTTAACTTTTTTTTTCCCCCAAGTAAAACCCTGTTCATTAAATCTAATAGTTATTGAACGTATTGCTTAGATAGAAGTCAATAAGAAAGAGAAATAGGAATTAAAATTTTACTGCAAAAGCTTTCTCTTCAATGTGTTTAACAACCGTATCTATCACACCACACCCCTCTTTGAACACTAGATGTCTGGCTGATTCTGATTTGCTCTGAAAATCATTTTGTGTAGCAATTTCTTTTGTCTGTAATCTTGATTCATAGCCTTTCATATGAATTCCTTTATTGCTTTATTTTCATAATAGCTCTTAGGCAACCAATCATCATGGGTGATACTGTGTTTCATTATGACTCAGTGGCATCCAGATGTCTATACCTCATGTTGTTGCCTTTTAGACACATTAAAAAAAAAAAGTTGCTATAAAATAATCGCATTCATTTGTGCAGTAAATTTTAAATTTTTCTTTCATATGCCAGTCAAACTTTTACTTGAATACAGAAATACTTGTTATCCCTTTTGATAGAGCTGAATGAATATCTCAAAAGTGGCTGTGGTTTTGAATTGATTTAAAAGGAGATGGTAAACAGGATTTTTAAGATACCTTCTGTCATACATAGACACACGCTATAGAAAAATAAGATTTCTCTCATTATTTGTCAGTTTTATAAGTAATATAAGAACAAAGTACACAGGTTAATATCCAAGCTATTTGTATGTTTAGAGTAAGTAAATGCATTTAGGTAAACAATTTTTTATTCTTAGCACTACCCAAATTAAATATTGGATTACACGTATGGGCACAAGACAATGTTAATGCAGAGGTCAGCCTTCTTACAAGAGGCTTTGCCTCACAATTACCCAGTGAGCCTTTTAAAAATACATATGGTTTTGCTTCATCCTGGATCTGCTGAATCAAAATCTTTGAAGGGGCTACACATCAGAAAACTCCCCTGGGTGGTTCTGAGCCTCACATTTGGTTGAGAACCATGGGGCTGGACATATTTTTAGGTAATAGGCAAAAAAGGTAGCATCATCAGAATATCACTGAATTTGTTAATAAGGTGGTGTTTAGGGCACTGTGTACCACATGCCTTGCAGTTTCATATGAAAGCTCAGAAAGAATTAAAACTGCATTTTCCTGTAGCAATTCGAAGAAGTGCTTTGTGATAAAGAAAACCAATATGCCTGACTGTTCCTCCCCCCACCCCCTCCTTTTGGCTATCAGGATTCCCTGGGGCAAAGGTATAGTTCAATTTTAAGGCTCTGTGTCCTGGATATCTGTGGTCTAGTTTTTCTAATTCAACAAGAATTTATTGAGCCCCTTCTATGTACTGAATTCATAATAGGCCCTGGGAATGCTAGTAATTAACAAAACAGTCTGGAGCTTGCAATCCATTGGATGAGACAGATGTGAAGCCAGTAAACCTTTCAGTAAGTGCTCCCTGATTTAGATATTGTAAACCTATTTTTGAGTATTGATTTATATTTTTCCCTCAGTATTAACCAGAAATGAACCATGGAAACGTTTTATGTAACATATATCTTATGTAACATATATCTGCCAATACACATCTATATTTTTATATTTTGTATGTACATGGGTTTGTGTGTGTACATATTATGTTTTATATAAACAGTACATCTGTTTGTCATGTAGACATACATATGGCATGTATGTACATACAGTGTATCTATGTATGTATATATACACACACACACATATATATCCTATTTTCTATTTATAGGACTACATTGTTTTGTTTATCTTAGCATCACACCTTTGGGGACGGGTTGTCATATATGCATTCGTACATCTGTGCACACATGGGCCCACGCACATGAGATGAAGTTGAATTACAATTCTCCACATTACATTTTAGTCCTTTTCCCCTAATACTTTTTTTTGTAACATAACCATTAGGTAAAAAGTACAGTTAAGTAAATCATGCTTTATATTTGGTAGCATTTCGGTCCATTTCTTTACTTTTTAAAAAATTATTTCTCTCTCATTGGATGTAAGGAATATTTGGGGACAGTTTTTCAGTGGTGAGATTGAGATCAAAAGTTATAAAAATCTGTGACTCTGTATTTGAAAATAGCATTTCTCTTTCTCTTCTCTCTCCTTGAAAAAGAGAAGCATTTTATTGTCACAAACAACTTCATTATATTGTGTATATAATTCTTTTTTTTCACAGATAGTGCTTTCCTAGGACAACATTTAATTGCCCTTACAACTTTCTAAAGCTACCAAATGGTTTAACTTGGGTCACTATTTTTGAGTAAAGTGTTGGCATGCTAATCCTCTTGGAAAGTTGCAGAACTGAGATTTTGGAATATAACTCTCAACCATCAGATACAAGCAGAGACACAGTGTATACTGGTAGAGGAATTGTGGAGAAAAAAACAATGGGTTCTTCATTGAGAATTGGCTTTGTTTTCAGACGGCACAAACTCAACATCCCACCTATCCTGTGTGACTGCCTTTGGTGCACCTAAAGGCTCAGGATTGTAATGGAGTCCCTGAAATCAATAAAGATGACCTTTTAAATGAGAAATCCAGTGGAAAGTTATATTTTTCTTTCTTTTTAATGTGCACCCCTGGATAGTGCAGTTAAATTACATGGTTGAAGGATATTATACTGATGTCCCTGTTGGAAAGAGTTTTCAATCTTATCAGTTGTCTTTCAAATAATATTCTAAAGACTTGCATTTGCCCATGCAATGCACGGCAGCAGAGTGGATTAAGTGAGCTCCAAAGCACTTGCCGTTGTCCATGAGCCAGAAAAGCAGCAAGGATTCTGATCGGCATTATTATTTATTATTTGTGAATGCTGATGGTGCCTTTTCGTGGCCGAGTCCTTTCTATGCTTATTGACATTCATAAATGAAAAGGCTCTGCTTAGCTGACTATTTAATCGGTAATTTAATTTCCCTAATAACTTTCTTTACAGGACCTGGATTTTGAAGCCAAAACAAGCTACACACTCCGGATAGAAGCTGCAAACAGAGATGCCGACCCTCGCTTTCTAAGCTTGGGGCCATTCAGCGACACCACAACGGTGAAGATAATTGTGGAAGATGTGGACGAGCCCCCTGTGTTTTCCTCACCTTTGTACCCCATGGAGGTGTCAGAAGCTACCCAAGTTGGGAATATCATTGGCACTGTGGCAGCTCATGACCCAGATTCTTCCAACAGCCCTGTGAGGTAAAAGCTCATTGCTCTTCTTTCTGCAGTTTACAACATTTCTCTATTTTGACGCTTTTGGTTTGTAGCAAATGAAGACCAGTCTGTGTATGTATTGAGCCGTAGCAGCAGAAGTGAAACAGGATCAGAACAACTCGGCATTTTACTAATTTAAAAATATTTCAGGGGCGCCTGGGTGGTGCAGTCGTTAAGTGTCTGCCTTTGGCCCAGGGCGTGATCCCAGCGTTCTGGGATCGAGCCCCACATCAGGCTCCTCCTCTATGAGCCTGCTTTTTCCTCTCCCACTCCCCCTGCTTGTGTTCCCTCTCTCGCTGGCTGTCTCTGTCAAATAAATAAATAAAATCTTTAAAAATAAATAAATAAAAATGTTTCACCTGATTATCCAAGGCCATTAATTATGTAGCAATATTCTTAGGCATTCATTATCATCCACAAGCCATAGCTGATGTTCCTATTGAACCAACTATCCTGAGCTCTTTCAAAGCAAACTGTGTTCAAAGATGAAGTGATGCATGTCCTAGTTGTAGGATATGGACATATATTAGAAAACTAATTTTATAAACAATTAAAATTAGGGATCAACTTTTAAACAAATCATTTTTTTTACATACTGGACTATTTGGATAGTGTATTTTTTTAGTTTATTGTTTCCACTTATAAAAAATTAAATAGGGGTGCCTGGGTGGCACAGCGGTTAAGCGTCTGCCTTCGGCTCAGGGCGTGATCCTGGCGTTATGGGATCGAGCCCCACATCAGGTTCTTCCACGATGAGCCTGCTTCTTCCTCTCCCACTCCCCCTACTTGTGTTCCCTCTCTCGCTGGCTGTCTCTATCCCTGTCGAATAAATAAATAAAATCTTAAAAAAAAAATGAAATAATACTGTGTCTATATATAAGGACTGTTTTTCGAATGTTTTATCAATAGTCCTGTATCGAGACTAGACACATGGTTCTAGGCAACTGATCTCTTTACGACTAACAGAATGATGATAGGTAAGCAGTTGAGAATTCCGCAACATTCAACTTCATACTTTTTACTTCTAATTTACAACCTGAGATCTACATGTATGTTTTTGTGTATACACGTGTTAGTATGTGTGTGCATATGATACATCTTTTTAGGTGAATATTCTACAGAGAATATACTTGAAATTACTTTGTACTACATGTCTTAGTTTGCATTCATAAGTAAAACTTTTTAATGTGACATTTTGGACTTTGATTACAAAGTCTAATAAAATACAAAGATCAGTGAATGTTTTGTATTCAGATGTATTCGGCTTATAAGCTAACCACAGCCTTTTAGATTTAACTGCTGTCTGGCAGTGCTAAGTGCTTTTGAACTAACTTCTGAGCTAAGTTTGGACATTGACGACAAAGTGTCATGAAAAATTTCTGTAATTTAGACAATGATTCTTAGTTAAGAAAAGCATAATCTTTTACCTCCCTAAAATAATAAGCTTATTTAGGCACATATAACTGCTCTCCTTTCCTTCTCTTATATCTGACATTAATATCATAGACTATTGATGAATTTGCATAAAATAATTGTTCAAAATGAAGTCATACTCATCATTTCCCTATCTCTACGAAATTCAGGCTATATGGATGGCTATATTATTTTTAACACAGTGATCATAAACTATTCCTAAGAATATAGTCTTCTGTGTAATAGAACATTTGAAAGTCACCAATTTACCAGATAGAGTAAGCCTTCCTCTTCTTCCTGCAATAGCCCAGCCTCATTGTCAAAACAGTTTCTTAACGTAAGCTCAGCTCCATCCCCCAAGTCTTGCTGACTTGTGCACCCTGGAGTTAGGGTTTTGTTATAGCATGGAATCTCTTCCAGAAATACATAAGTCTCCTCCCGTTATGATCAGACACAATGTGACTGTAGGTATAGATTAGCTACTTGGAATAGTCTGACTTCTGCTAAAATCATTTAATTTCATGGGGAGAAAGAGAATGCTTTCATGAAGTTGGGGGTATGCAAAAAAGAGACACACATAACATAGTTCAGAACTGGAATGAGAGAAGAAATCTTGTTTCTTCTTTTTCCTTTACCCATTTCCTTGTGTACCATCCTGTTAAAGCCTCTCCACATAAAAATTTCACTTTTTATGAAAAAATTCATCATTATATAATGATTTGGGGAAGAAGGAAGAGTAGGACCAAGTGGGAAGTGATTTGAGTTAGAGATGAAGTGACCTCTAGGTCTCCTCCCTGAAGCACAGAGAGAGAAAGGGTCAGAAGGAAAACTCTGTTGACTTTGAAGGTAGAGAGCTCTGTGGCTTTCATCATTGAAAGAGGCCGGTCAGGAATTTATTTTTACCTCATTTTCATTTTCTTAAGGCTAATGAAAGTGACCTAAAATTCAGGTTAGTACTTATATCAGTTTTTGAACACCTAAATCTCACAACAATTAAAGAGGTACACCCTTTGTTCAAAGTGGACTAAAAAGTGTTGTTGGTGTGTGTGTGTGTGTATTTCTTTTGCTTTTGTAAAATTAATTAATTAATTAATTTCTTGAATACTACTTGTATTCTTGAAACAACATCTTTTATACTATTTATTTATAGGGCGCTCAGTCATTCATAGCTGGGTTTTTTTTCCTGGATTTTTGTTTGATATATTTCTCCTCTCCTATTTATTTGTGATATCCTTTAAGAGGCCAGGTGCCTCATCTTGCAGTTTGATGAGTAGGTGTTTACTCCTGTGGATTAAGACTGGTTCTCTTCTCAGCACTGCTATTTGCCAAATGACCTAGGGGATCCCACTTAGCCCCCTAATTTTCTGTATGCCCAGTAAAAAGGAAAAGCTTTATCCCAAGTTTTTTGAAGATTAAGTAACAAAGGGAAAGGAACTGATGATTTTAAACTGAGAATTATGACTTAAATATTAGAAAGTATTATCATTGTGCATTGCTATTATTATAGTTTATTGTGTTTCCATCCCATTTTTGTTTCAAGGTCAGGAAGTCAGCGAAAGGAGACATACTTTACAAGCAACTGTATTGGTGATCTGTATTGTGTTTTGTATCCACATATGTTCCAAGCAACTGTATTGGTGATCGGTATTGTGTTTTGTATCCACATATGTTCCAATATATAGATGATATTATGTAGTTTAATGGACATAAATATGTGTTTGCACTGGGCACTCAAGTGCCTATCAAAGTGTCAGCCCTCCTTCAACAAATGCCAGTGGATAGGCAGGGGGCATGGTCTGCTGAGATCCTAGGATAAGTGAATTTCCAGATTGAGATAGAACCTGAAGAGTCTTAGGGTTGTGAGTTTTGTGCTCACACCTTTAGAAATATTGTGGTTCTTAGAGGAATGGAAAAGTAGTACTTATTTCATTGTAATTAGGCCAATAGTATTTGAATTGTAGACCAGGATGGAAGTTGGATAATTAGTATTTAAATTTATTGACACTTTTTTGTAGTATAATACTAAAATCTAGCATATGCTATTTATATTTGGAATATTTACCAATATGTGGAGTGAGAGACTAGAATTCTAGAAGGAAATACATTTACTTTCCTCCAGCAAGGCAGAATTGAGAGCCTCTTCTCACATGATCCCTGCCTTGCTCAGCACTTTCTATTTTTACCTACTGTTGACACCAACCAAAGCTATGAGTAACTCTTCTCTGTGCATCTGCCCTTTCTTTAAAAGAGGACTAAGACACCTACATCATCATGAAGTATTTTGGCCATCTAGATGTATAGTAGCAATAGGTGGAAAGATTAAACGAACTCAGAGCCCAGTGCTTAGCCAGAGTATGACACTATTGTGAACTGTTATATCTTCGTTATAGCTTGTCTCGCATCCAGGTATGTTACCTCCCCCACCATGTCAGGTATACATTGTTTTCCTCTTCCCATATGGAAACTAGAAACCAAATGTGGAAATTAGATGATAGTTGAGATTACTTAGCAAAAAACAAAACAAAACAAAAAAAAACAAAGAGGAAGAGGCATTCTCAAAAGCAGAAGTAGATAATTGAGGTCTAGCATGCTTCTGGCTCGTTATGTTTTTGTAGTTGCTTACTATTTCATGTAAATGTTTGCCCCGAATACCAAATACCAGGGTTTATCTATTGAAGTTGGAAGGACAGGTCATGTTCTGCTGCTGAGTTTGATCATCTTTCTGAATGGTAGAGACTTCACTTCTGTGAGTCCTCAGTGAGATGGTAGACACTGTCAGAGCAGCCTCGAGTCTAGAGCACTCTTCAGTCTTTGCGTCAGCACTGGGAGATGGAGCAGCGCATCCACACACGTTTATTAAGAACCTGCTGCATGCACAGTACTGGGGAGAACACTGACAGGAAAAACAGAGATGAATAAAACATTTCCTCTGACCTCAAGGAACTTACAATCTGGCTGAAGACATAAGATCCCATAAAAGTTAAACAAAATGAGGGGAGAAAGTGTCAGAACTGTAACATGGCCAATTGTGAGATAAATTGTAATCGCTCTGAGCTCACCGGACAGGAGGCTTCATTTGAAGGAGTGATAGCATAAGCAAGGCTCTGAGGGATGGCGGGATTTGGACAAACCAAGAAAACATTATGCAAAGTCTGTCTATGTTTTATTTAGTTATATCCTAAGAGCCTAGTGCTGTTTTATGAAATCAGCAGATTTACTTCCATAGGCAGCACAAGCCCAAAGTCCCTACGCTAAAAATAGCCAATGGATTAAAGCATGGTATTATTACAAATAAGATCAGATGTGAAGAGGGTTTCATAAAAATTAATGGGGATTATTTTCAGCATTTATAACAATTTAAATACAGAACATTTGTATTTATGCTCAAGTATATTGCAATAATAATACTTACCTGGTGGCTCTTTTGGCATTCCTGTTATTGTATGTTCTCAGATCAAAGGTGATAAAATGGTATCAGATATTACATTATGTAGTGTGACTAGTATGAACACATTTGGGGTGTTTGAATAATTCAGTGTGTAGTTTTTTAAGGAGCTTGGATGCATGCATATATTTGTACATATTATTTTAATCTAAATTATTTGTTACTATCTGATTTTCTAAGAAACTTAGCGACATACAGAAAAATGACGATTCATGTGAGCAGTAGCAGAAATTAAATCTGTCAGGAAAACATGAGATATTATCCATTTCAAAATGCTGCCCAATTTAATATAACTATCACTAAAAATGAAAAAATATATATATCTACATATATCTATGGTGAAAATTTTTAAAAATGTGTTTTTGTTATATAATGTACTTAATATCCAGAGATAATTTTCAAAATGGGTGAAGTAGGAAATTCCTAAGCTATGTGATCCATTTTTCCATCCTTTATTATATTTTTCTGAAATTAGAACTCTGCTCAGAGCAAAGGTCTTCTGAGTTAGCTTTTTTGAAACTCCGGGTAAAATGAATTTATTGAAGATTACGTTTCTCTTGATTTGTCCCTTATAGTATTTTCTCCATTTAAAATGCTTATTGAAAAGCGTGATAAATAGAAGAATACAAAATCCATAATGTTTTTGGTGTGAGTCCTTGGGAACTGTACATAAGGCGGAAAGATTAAGGAGCTATATTTACCTTGAACTGTACTGTTAGCATTCTTTAACAGAAATCGGCATTGGTAACTGAAAAAAAAGGAAAAGGAATTTATGGAAATAATAGGGGATAGCTCACAGAGTTAAAGGAAAAATTGAGTAGCTGGTCTTCAGAAAAGAGAGGAGTAAGGTTTTTCTATAAATATGAAAGCAAGAATGAACAAATAGTTTTTTGAGGATGCGGCAGTGGGACGAACCCGTGCCAACCCTTTTCTTTTCTCGTGGCCCTCTGTTCAAGGTTCACGGTTTCTTGGAAAGTTTTTTGGCCTGTCTTAGGACGTGTGTCCCGTCTCTTACCCAGGAAGTTCTGGGCATCTTGATTGTGAGTACCATCAAGATTGCATGAGATTGGGAAGGTTTAAATCACCAAAGGAATATTGAGTTGCCATTATCAGAAGGGGGTGAGAATGCAAACAGTGGCATCACTAAGTACTGAACTCCGTAGTTTATTTTGAAGAAATTTCTTGTTAAAGTCCTATAAGGCAAGCATTACCATCCCTTTGTAATAATAAATCTGCCCCCGAGTCACACAGTTAGAAAATGTGGTCCCAAGATTTTAGCAAGGTCTGTATCAGAGCCTGTCTACTCCTTGCAACAACAACAACAACAACAACAACAACACACACACACACACATACACACACACACACACTTCCTAAGAGATTAAGGTTTCAACCCAAATCATTCAGCTATTCCTATTGTTCAGATTTGTCCGTGTTTATCACATTATTTTTTGCCATTTGGGGAGTGGCAGTGATACATTGGTGTTAATTTAGCTCACTCACCCACACGTCCTATTTTAGAGCATCGGCGTGCATGTCAATAGCTGGGCAATAAGAATGCTACTGGGAAGAGAGTTTGGATTGATCTCCATAGCTTATGGAACAGCAGCAATGATAATAACAGGAGTGTATTAAGGAATTCATTTTACAGCAGATGTACAGAATACTGAGCATATATGGATATTTAAGATGTGGTCCCAGCCCTCCTGTCATCTAGCTGTAGAAGATATTGTATGCAAAAACGTATTTTAAAAAATCTAACATTAAGTCTGGAAATGAGAAATCACCTTGTAAAACCTTCTCATTTTGCAGCTAAAAAAACAGAAGAGTGATGGGGAATGGAAATGGTGAATGGAAAGCTCAAATAAGTACAGTAGGTTAGTGGTGGGGTCGTGGCTATAAATTTTGTCCTTTCATTCCTACTATGTGGCTTGTGGTCCTGAGCGCGAAGTCCACAGATCCTGCATACCACCAGGTTTCTTAAAAAGGCACAATTTGTAAATTGTTTTTGCTTTAGTTTTTGTTTTAAGTTTAAATTAAAATAAAATAATTTTTTAAAAAAAGTTATAAGATCTAAGGAACAGGGAGATCCAAATATGTGTCCTCCAACTGTTCACTACATTAAACATTAAAGAATTTTAGTGGCAGCCTGTATTCCTTATACAAACCAAGAAAGGCCAATTATGGATTATATGTGTTTGTTATATTTTTAAAACAGAATGGCTTTAATGAACTAAACTCTAGGGATTTTTGCTTTGACTAAGAATTTTTTTTTCTTGGCAGTATACTGTAGGCATATCCTTTATTTCCCTGTACTAAGTGCCCTAATTTTTGGTTTGATCTTAGGGAAATTACAGTTACAAAAATATGCAGTGACTATCTGTGATAATGTAGGACAATTGCTAAGATCAGACACGTACAAAATTTTGGAGATCTCTATTTCAACTCACTTTACTGATTAATAAATTTGAGTGGGGGGATTAAATGACTGGTAGTTCCCACAGGTAGTCAGATCGAGCTTGGTGCTAACATTATCCCACGGTCTCCTGACTTCAAATCCTGGGGTCCCATAGTCACATCATATCATACTACATTATTTTTTATGATATCTTCCAAAATTTTTGCTGGTGTGATATAAGGGAAACTTGATACTGGGGGGGGAGGGGGGAGGTGCATGAATTGAGGGTGAAGAAAACTTTTGGGTTGACAAAAATTTAAAAATCATAGCTTTTAGGTGTAAATATTTCTGCTTTCTGATACTATTCTTGGGCTTTCTTTCTAAAGCCATTACCTATTTTCTTCAAAATGATGTATGGCGGTACCCTGTCCCATGAGCTTTCCTTTTCCTCACAAATAAACCAACCACATTCTGAACCATTTGCTCTTCTCCACAAGCAAAGCCCGAAAACTCTGAGGCCTGAGGGTCTCTGATTTTAGGCAGGAGTGCAGTTCCCAAAGATGGCAATTAGATCTCAGGTGTGAGGGCTCTGAGGGCATTCAAAAATGGGAAAGACGGAGATGAGTTAGAGAAGGCAAGACAACGCCTCTGTGCCTGCTCCATATTCAGGGCCTTGGAGACTCCCTGAGTACCAAAACCAAAAAAAGAAAAGAAAACAAAACAAAGCAAAAAAGGCCTTTTTTCCTTAATGTAATCGAAAAGGCTTGTTGCCTTAATGCTAGAGGACTGTCTTCAAGGAACACAGAATTAAAATAATTGGAAAGGAGGAAAAATGGAGTACAGGAGGACCAACATGAAGAAAGTCATAGAAATGGAGATACACATGATCTTTTTATTAATCAGTTAAAACATCAGTTTGACTTACAGTTTTAGATTGGAGAGCATTGGGAAAAAGCGAAAAGAAGCTGAATTGTAGAGTTGTAAGTGGCAGGGACTAAAAGCTTGTTTATAGGTAATGTGGTATATAATGGAAAGATGGTTCAGATGACATTGTTCTGAATCTTGGCTCCATCGACAACCAACTGTGAGACTTTAGTATCCAATACTGAAATGCCATAATAATAGTACCTGCTCTCCCTAGTTAGCAATTTTGCTTGGCTAGTAGCAACAAAGCTTAACACTAATGACTTACTAATGAGAAGTCTGGAGCTATACACCCAAGGACTGACAATTTGGCAGTATAATGTCATCAAGGGCCTTGGCTTCTCATATCAAGCACTCATCACCTCATATTTACAAGATGGCATTTGGATCGTTTCCCATTGTGTTCATGTCCCAGGTGAGATGCAGGGGAAGGGGCAGAAATCAAACGTCAGCTGAATTAGCAGCTCTGTCCTATCATTTAAGGAGCTTTTCAGTGACGCTTGACTCAGCAACTTTTATCTCATTTGCTAAAACCTCAGTATAAGGACACCAATACCACATCTACATAGGAGACTAGCAAATGTCATTGTTCACCTGACACATGGCTGCCTCTAAACAAAATCAGGGTTCTATTAATAAGACTTAAGGGCAATTGAATATGAGATATGTAAATAGAAGTCTTTGTCATGCATGACCTTTCATGGTTGAGGATTCAGAAGAAAATGTAAACTGCTTTAAATACTCAACTCATTTGGAAAATGGGAAAGTTCTGAAGGAGGGATGGTTCGGGGGAAAGGCTGATAAATCTGCTTTCAGATAGATTGAGTTTGAGCTGAAGATGTTGCAGGTACCTGGAGCAGTTCATAACTCTCAGGAAAAGGATGGAGGTGGCATATTAAGATTTTGAGCTGACTAGTAAATGGATAGACCAGAAGCTTTAATTACTGTAGCAACAAAAATACAGAGGTGATCTCTCTAATTGGTTACTCCAACATCTATTGAAAGAGGCCAAGGTTTTTTTAGGCTGTAATTTGCAGAAACTAGAGGGATCATTGTGATTCCGCACACCACTAACAGCACCAGAAGATGCACTGATGTTCACTTTGGCATGTGATTAGAGAAACACCATTCCTCTTCCTTTCTGCTCAGCCTCTAGTTGACTCAGGCCATCAGACATCTCAATGCCAAGGCCAGTGGGTGCAGAACTGCAAAGAGTGTGCTCCTCCAAACTTCATTTTTTTAAAGAGAATTATTTATTTATTTATTCGACAGAGGGAGTGAGAGAGCAAGTGTGCACAAGAAGGGGGAGAGGCAGAGGGAGAAGCAGGCTCCCCGCTGAGCAGGAAGCTCATTGTGGGGCTCCATCCCAGGACCCCGGGATAATGACCTGAGCCAAGGCAGATGCTTAACCAACTGAGCCACCCAGGCACCCCTCCTCCAAACTTCTTTAGAGTTCCTTTTCTTTTGGCTCAGTCAGCCCTCCTGAGAGACATGCGGTACCTCTCACTCGAAAGAGTGCCCGTATTTTCTTTATTTTTCTTGACTGAGGGATTGCTTTTCTCAGGTAACTTTATACAACAGTGAATGCCTCATATATAAAATCTAGTTTTTTGTATATCTAGAGGGAATGGTAGAAAATAGGGAACTCCTTTAATCCTGGGTGATCCCAAGTCCTCAGGATTAAGAAGCATAACCTCCATCCAAAATGTTCTAGACAGTTTGTGTCCTCCGTGTCCTTGCCAAGATCTTCCATCTCTTCTAATGCCAACAGCTCATTCTCTCCCTACATCTCTCCTGACTCTCTTTATCCTAGTTTAGGAGACCAATTTGTTGCAGTTTTCTCCTACGTATGTTGATAAGGAATAAAATAATGCAAAATCTAGGCTACAATGTGTGGTCATTGGGAGTTGCTGAGAAACTGAATGTAAAAGTAAGAGAAAAACGAGTCACCAACCACTTCTAGATTTTTGATTTGAGCAATCAAGTGATTGGTGGTATCGTTTACTTGGAAGGGAAAGAGTGGGGGAGGTGAGGGTTTGGGAGATGGTAGGAGTTAGAACATCAATTGGGACATGTTACATTTCAGTTCATGTTGTATATCCATGTGGTGAAATTAAGCAGGTAATTCAATGGATAAGTCTGGTGGGCCAAGGAGATTTTATGTAAATTTGGAAGTAATCAAAAGTATAGAAGTTACTTAAACCATGGGACTGTATAAATTTCAAAGGAATAATATTTTATATAAAGAAGAGTAGAGGACCCACAGGAGAGTTTTCAGAGAGTTTAAGAGAAGTCATGAAGAGGAAATTGAACCAGCCAAAGTGACTGCAAAGGAGCAGATAGCGAGGTAGGGAAAACACAGAGTATATGCAGTATTAATAAAAGAAAAAGGAGAATGTGTTTTAAGGAGGAGTCAGTAGTCAATCATAATATATTTGAGAGAGAGAGCAAGAACAGAACAGAGAGATGAACAATGAATTTGACAATATGAAGGCCAACAATGAACTGGTCACACATGGAGGAAATTTGTTTTTTAAAGTAGAAAACATACTTGCTTTCAATTCAAATAATGTACAGAGGGAAAATATCTTATTCCAAGGAAGAACATTTTTGAGAAGGTCAGAGCAGATGGGATGTGCAGAATAAGTGGAACAGTTTGATTTTGATACAAATAAAAACACTTAAGCTATAATAGAAGGATGGTAAGGAAGAGGGTATGGAGAAACCCAAGCAAGATTATTTATTTTTCTCATATCCCATGTACCCCAGATCTTGGAAGTCTGAGTACATTTTGTTTGTATTGCCATTATCATTTCAAACAATTTCCTTTTCCTTTTCCTTCAAAGCTCTCAACTCTTCTGTGGAATGCATCATCAGACTTAGAATCTTCCATGTTGCTATCAACCACCAAATATATAGTAATCACACTAATTCATGGAGGATTTTAGTCTCTGGATCATTTTATTCCTTTCCATAATAACTTCTGGCATGATGATTGGTAACTGATTAAATTACACCAATGACTAATTAAATATGTTGGCCTTTCACTTTCTTGTTCTTCTTGACTCCAGCGATCTGTTCTTCTGCCTTGATTTAGCCATAGATTTTTATAAACATACTCTTGGCTTGTCAGCCCTCATATATATATTGCTCCTATTGAAAATCTACTTCAAGGATCTCGTTCCCTGTCCACCACCTCCCACTCTAGCAATTCTGCAACCTGATGCTATCAGAATCTTCTCAATATCAGTCTACCTTCTCTATTTCCTTAGTTCTTCCTTATAAATGTCTGTACCATTGGCCTTCATTGTTATCTCTCCTGTGTACATGCCCCTATCACCCGCACCCTCCTCTCTCCTTCCATTGTCCATGACTAGTTAAACCCAACCCCATGCTCTTTGTGCACCTTCAAATACATAGATGACAACAGAACAAGACACCACGATAACTAGTCTCACATTAAACTGATGAACATAAATCTCAAAGTGGCAATCCACAATGTTTAGCCATTCCGTTATGCATTCCTTAGTCTGTGCGTGTGCATGTATTTATATTTTTATATATTTCTGTCCCTTTGAATAAATGACTTCTCTCTCCTTCTCAAACTGCCTTCTCTTCTTTGCTCCCTCAGCTGATAATCACATTTCATAGGCCATCAAAAAAAAAAAAATAGAAACTATCAGAAAATAAGTTCCTAATATTCTCAACACCTAAACACCTATTACTGGACAAAGAGGGTATTTGTTGGTTTATGGTTAATTTTCTAATATTTTCTGATGCCTCCTCTTTCCTTGCTATTTTGCTATGTGTTTAGCATTTTATAATACAGCAGACTAGAAGTAGATGATTTTATTTAATTATAGTAGTTGGAGAACTATGGAAACATAAAATACGTTCTTAAATTGGGTATGTGTTTCCTTTTCTTTTGTTTGTTTTTAAATGAGATTCCTTCACTCAGCTAGAACCACTGGGGGTGGGAGCATGGTGTTTGAAAATAGTCATTAATTGGAGGTGGGTGAATTTTGTGTATGGAACAAATAACAGCATAACGGAATTAGAATACAGGTGGAACAGTCACTTTTCACTAATATTTGGATAGCAAATATTTTTAGAAAATGCTTCAACACCCAAACTATTCATGTAACTTTAAGGGTTTTGTCTTGAAACATATCTATGGAATCCTGGTCAAGATCCTGAGAGAGATTTTTTAAAAGTTGAGGGGATTAAGATCAGGCTGATGTCAAGACAAAGGATGTTAGTAAGCGTATGTGAATGGGCAAGATGTCTGTATCTGTTTCATTTTAGAGGGACCTATAACCCTGACAGGGACTACTAAATCTATTGTAAATGATTTGAGGGAGCCAAAATAATAATAAAATAAATTTGAAGTTTATTAGTTCAATAATCCACTGTGAAGATATCTATATTAGGGTGTTTATTTTTTACTGACAGAAAAGCAGAAAGATTACTGACAAGCAGTTATGAATCAAGTATAATATTGGTGAAGTTTTAAACTAAGCACGTACTTACGTTACTGATATGACAGATTGTGGAGTCAGCAGGATTTGGTGGTTGGCTATGCAATTAATGAAATTAATTTAGCAAACTGTAATCAAACAAATATTGGAGGTTTTTTTCCTTTCTTTTTTAATGTTCAATTAGGTATTCAATTGACAGAAACACAGACTTGGAGAGATACTTCAATATTGATGCCAACAGTGGAGTTATTACAACGGCCAAATCTTTGGATCGAGAGACAAATGCTGTTCATAATATCACAGTTCTTGCCATGGAGAGCCGTAAGTCGTAAGGTTTAACATTAGATTAGGATGGAGGACATTGAAAGTAGAGAGTGGGTTGTCATGAGGTGATAATTTCTGCTTGAGTTATATTATGTGCTTATTTGAATTGAGCAAAATCTTGAAAATCCCTAATTTCAAGCTGTGAATATATTTATATTCATTAACTTTATTTGCTAACATTCACAAAGTTAATGGAAAGACATTACTATAAAATAATGGGCCTGAGTTACCTTCAGAGGGCTTCCTCTTATTTCATAGGCTTATTTCATAAGCTGCATTTATGCTGATATAGAGTTGGTCCAGTAGCTTACAAAAAGTGATAACTTGATCTCTAACCAATACACAGATATGCATATTGATATTGAATTAGCCCCTGATAAGAAAAATATTGAAAGAACGATGCATAATTAGTCATTATGCATATTATCTACATATATATGTGCATAGATAATATGTATATAACATATACATATAGTCATATAAATCTGCATTCTAGCTTCAAAGAATGATATCGATATTGATATTGAACTAGCCCCGATAAGAAAAATATTGAAAGAATGATGCATAATTATATGTCATGCATATTATCTACAAACATGTGCATAGATAATATGTATGTAATATACACGTATAGTCATATAAATCTGTACTCTAGCTTCAAAGAATATTGAAATTCATGGTTTATTGGTCCTTCTTTCAATGATTTTCTCATCAGGGACTCAAATAAATTCACACATGTACTATACATATATATGACATTTGGATCAAATTTTCTCTTGCTCCTTTTGAAGTCTATAGTGTTACGTATCTAGATTTCATTCAGGGTTTGGTCATTTTCTTATTAGAATCGTGATTAAGAGAGGCAAACCATTTTGATTGATTCTAATTGTTTCTAATAGGAGTTGCTTGAGTAAAATGGCAATGGCATAATAGCTTTATTCTCAGAGTAAATAATAAGACATTGTCCTCTTTATTAGAGAATCCATCTCAAGTCGGAAGAGGCTATGTGGCCATTACTATACTCGACATCAATGATAACGCCCCCGAATTTGCTATGGACTATGAAACCACTGTGTGCGAAAATGCCCAGCCAGGGCAGGTAAGAGCTGTCAGCACACCAGGCTCCTCGCTTGTGATTTCTTTAAAAATATCCAGCAGCGTTGCCTTTGAAATTCTGCCAGCTTTAAGAGAAAACATAATCAGCATGTCTCAGCAAAACTAACGCTTTGATGTGTAGCATAAACTAATATTGAAGGAACTTAAAAATTCTGGTTTAATTGGGATGATGAAATTTCTCAGGAAGAAAGGTAAACATTGTCAAAGCCATGGTAAGTGGTCGAGGGCTTTGACTCCTTTAAGGAGAAATCTAGCATAGGAAGCCTGATCGGGCTGTTCCCCGTTTTGCACAGCAGAGCTCGAACTTCTAAGAATTAAGTGTAGTTTAATCTCGGTGTGATTTGTTCTGCTCGTCCGTATTGTTTGGCGTTTTGTGATGTTTACTGGGATGGTGTCATCAGTTGGTACAGCTTTTTTCTCAGGTAAATGCAAACGTGAAATTTCAAAGGGACACGGTTGGTTTTTCAGAGCCCTTTTTAAATTGGGTTCATATTAGTGCATCTGGTCCTTACCCCCAGGAGGATGGTATTTATTATAAGGTATAAAATTGCTCTGTCCCGCCACACAAAACATAGCAGAGCACAGCAACGTGCTTTCATGTTTTCTAATTCTCCATTCCTAGGTTATCCAGAAGATCAGTGCTGTTGATAAAGATGAGCCATCCAATGGACACCAGTTTTATTTCAGCTTAACAACTGATGCAACAAATAGCCACAACTTTTCATTGAAAGATAACAAAGGTAAGGTAGTATTATTGTCGCCAGCAGGTACAGACTCTCTAAGCAACTACTTTTTCTTGCTCGGGAATGCTGATTATGGAGATACACACACACACACACACACACACACACACACACACGCACGCACGCGCACATGCTAGCAAAGACATTAATTAAGGAGCAACGAGCCCCTCAAGTAATTTTTATCTATGGATTTGCTGTCATGAAGAAGCAGCTGCTACTTAAATCATTTCAGGCCTAAATCCAAATAGGGGAGAAGCCAGATCCATCTCTCTCTGACTTTTCTTCTAGACCTTTGAGAGCCGGCTAAATGTATTCATAAGGCTATGCTACACCGGTATAATTTGAGACATTAGGAAAATAATTGGTATTTCCAGTTTGATATCAACCTAAATCAACTTTAATATTTTCAATAGTAGCATCAGGTATTCTTTTATTTTTAACGTAAAAATAGAAGTAATCCATGTGAAGAAATAAAAGATCTATTCTTGTTACAAGGAAGTATAAAAAAGAACAAAATTTCCTGTACTCCTAAATCTCATTTCTCTGCTTCAAAGGTAAACACTCTTATCAGTTCCCTAAGTGTCATTATAGAACCATTTTTACAAATACCTGTAAGTATATTCTGGTTTTGCCTAAAATATATATATATAAAATATATATTTATACACATTCTTGCTTAAAAAATATACACACAGGCACATATATATATTATTTACATTTTATAAATATATATAGACATAGGCATATATAAACAATTATATATAAACATATATAGATTATATATCATTATAGACATATAGACAATTATAAGAACTTTTAAAGGAAGGAGAACTATCTGTTCTCTAATTTTGAATTTATATATTCACAGGTGTTTTTATTCAAGGTATTTATTTTCACAGAAGGGCATTTGCAACTGATATATATAGAGAGAGTATTCCCCAACAAAACAGAAAATGTAATTCCTTTAGTTTGACTATGTGAATCAGGTTTCAGGGAAAAAAAATGTAGAAATAGATTTGCAACACTGGCTCATCTAAAAAAGACTTACTCAGAAGGTGGACATTATAAGTGCTTTTTTACCTGAACCCGCCATCTTCTTTAGTGCAGAAAATCTAACTTTGACCTCAAAAATTCAATCTGAAAATAATATTTTTCCTGATCCCACTCTCTGCTTAAATGAGAACACTATCTTGTCCCTTTAGTCATATAAATGGAAGAACATTCTCTATGTGGGTAATCCCAAACTCTCTGACTTAATCATATCTGGGACAATTCTCAGCACTTCACTTCATCTAGCACAGGTGTCGGGAGGGGATTTTATGACCTTGACGAGAAAAGTCTATTTCCCCCATGCGTCATCATCCAGTACCACCAGGATTGTTGGACAGTACATGCACTAAAATGTATGGATTTATAGGACATCCCCACTGCCCCACAATTGAAAGATTTCCCTAAGTCAAGACCAGAGCTCCATACCATGTACCTTGGAGGAAAACATGTAGAAATAAGGAGATCAGTTCTTATATTGGCTTCCATCATAGGAACTGTATAGAGAACATGATGAATTTTATGATCTCCTTCCTAAGGATAGGGCTTTCTTTCACTTATTGGGCATTTATGCATGTGCTCCACAATCCATTGTGTGTGTGTGTGTGTGTGTGTGTGTGTGTGTGCGCATACGTGTGCATGTGTGCTATTTGATACTGTGCATGTGAGATTACAATTCAGCAGCTCTGAAAAAACTTTGTGTATCAAATCATGAATACATATATCTTAATGATTGGGAGGTAAAGAAATAGACGTGTGTGTTACTATTAAGTGTATAGAAACATACTGAAAACAATATCCTTCAACAACTCCATGTGTAGATTTTTAATGAATACCTCAAATTCATGTCTTAAAAGATTTGTTTACATAAAAACTTACCAGATGGAACCTGAAAATCAAACAGTTTTATTCTTGCCACATCCAAAATTGGAGGTTATATGCTTCCTCCAGTCTCCTGTGAGCTTGCTTTGGATGGAACAGATTTCAGCTTGCTCTTTCATTAGAGCATTGTTAATTCTTTTATGATAAACATTGGATAAATCTTTTTGATAGCTTGGAAAGGAGATACGTATTAAAGTACACTAGATGAAACCATGATCCTATTTTCCTTCTTTATGTTTTAATTGCTGTAAATTTAAAGGATCACATAAATTCTCTAATTAAGATGGGAGCTAGGTAAATTGCTAGTAGATAAAAAAATTATTTCTGATACAGAAATCAGTTATGTGATACAGACTTATTGATCACTGGTGAAAGTTTCATAATTAAATGTTAGATAAAATAGAATATTGAATATAAGTTAAACACAAATGACCTATTTTATCACTGACAAATTGTTTATATACATGGGGTTTGGGTAACGATATATACCAATATTGATTTTTTAAAACTACACAATAATTCCTCTCCTGAATATCTATGTATACTTAATTCAAATAGAGCTGGATTGTCTTAGTTTACTTGTTTCTATATTTGGAACTTGTCAAAGAGAGGATGGATTGGGATTTTTATTTGTGCTGATGATGCTGCAAAAATATTTAATCTGTTAATTTGAATCATCCTCTTTGTAAGTGTATGGTTTGAAATTTAGGAGGAAAGGGTGTATTCTATGTAATTTTTACAAAGTTGAAGTTAAGTGGTGAATAAAACTTTTCATATTCAGTTTTACTTTATAACTCTTTCCTTTGGTCATAACTGTGTAGCATGATGTAAATACATTAAAATGTATTAAAATGAACCAATACTGGATAATAGAGCTGACAAAAGACACTAAACAGAATGACTTAAATCACATAAACGTGTGATAAACTTCTTCTAGAAATTTGTAGCTATTAATCCCCTTCACCTATTTCGCCCATCCCCCCACCCCCTTAAATCAGATCAGTTTGGCTGGACAGTCCATCAGAAATCTTGTGTTATGCGTTTGCTTTCTCCTAGACAACACAGCTTCCATTCTCACCAGGAGAAATGGCTTCCGAAGACAAGAACAATCTGTTTACTATCTGCCGATCTTCATCGTGGACAGTGGCTCGCCTTCCCTCAGCAGCACCAACACTCTCACCATCCGCGTCTGCGACTGTGATGCCGATGGCATCGCCCAGACCTGCAATGCGGAGGCCTACGTCCTACCAGCCGGCCTCAGTACGGGAGCCCTGATCGCGATCCTCGCCTGTGTCTTGACATTGCTGGGTAGGTACTGTTACCAGCGCCTGGGCTGTAAGAGCGGTCACACCAAACAAATACCATGACCTTTCACTTTTCTTTCGCCTTTAGTACCTTTTTGAGAACATATGCGAGTATTCTGTTCGATCGTGTTTTGTTCAATGAGCAACCCGTGTTGCTGGCCACACTTTACAATAGCATATTTAAAATACAACTCAGAAAAAATATCATTTTTAAAACAACAGTGAAGATAAATGACTGTTTAAACTTGATTTTTTTTTTCAAATTTACCATGTCCCAGCTGTTTGTCTTAGAATACCCTACAGAGGAGATCTATTAGACCAGAATCTTTTCTATGTTGTTTTGATAACGTGATTACTTCAGAAATTATGGCTTTATATCCCACCTTTTTTCGGAAAAGATTTAAGGTAGATTTTTAAATTATTCACATATTTGAAAAGATTGCAATTTCAGCAATGCAAAAGTTATAATTTCCAAAGAATTAACATATTGAATTATACTCTCCATGATTACTTTATTGCATGGTTGAATAAGATTTATAACTTATATTAGAATTAGTTTTATAAGAATTTATGCAGTACCGTTTTAAAAATTGGGAGACATCCAACATCAGCATTGGGTAATGGGTTTATTCCTTAGCTACATTGTCTTTCAGAGTAGGACTTCCTACATCAAGGACAACGAGCATTTAATATCGCACCTGAGACCGACCGTACTGTGTGTTTTCTTGGGGTCTAATAGAATTTGAAAACCCATTTATAATGCATTTTTGTAAAAGCTGAATTTGGCAATGTGAGTCATCATTGTGTAATGTTTAAAAACAAGATTTATGAAGTTAGGCAAACCTAGCTTTTATTACTGCTCCCACCATACACTCGCTCTTCACCAGCTTTTTTATAAAGCTGGCTACTTAATCTAGAAGGAGAAAATAATAGAACTAGACTGTAAGGTTGTTGTAAAAATTAAATGAGATAATCAAATGGCTGCCATAGAGTGGACACGCAATAACTTTTAAGTGTTACTGATAAAGTGAATTCTCAACCTATTAACCAAGCTAAGGTCTAGTTACTAATACACTGTAAATGATGTCATACAAATGTAAATTACTGCCTTCAATAACTTCAGCTAACCAAATAAATCTAGAAAGGAAAAAACTTTTTTTTTTCAAATAGCTTTACACAGGTGGCAGAAAGTCTCAGAAATTCATTAGAAACAGTAAGTAATTCTCAGTTAAAGCCTGATTAAAATAGAATACAAAGTCTAGAGTAAATTTTGAAAAAGATGGAACCATTGCAAAGGCAGATGGTACATGCATGACTCTTTTTTAACTTGGCCAGTTTATCACAGACAATTTAGATTATGTCATCTTGGAAAGAGTAAGATAAAATTATATTCCTCACAATTTAATCATACCCAACAATTAATTACCTTTGATTTTTTTTTTAAGGCTGTGTATCTAATGAAGCCTACTTCATCGTTAGAACATACTTTTACCTTTGACCTAAGGATTCCTTGCAAGTTAGGTGGCTTGATGGTTCTAATTAAGAATCATTACCTAGCTGTCACTGAAAATAAGTGAAATAGAGTTCTATAGATTTCATTCTTGTATATGATATATGAAAGTGTGTGTGTGTGTATACATACGTCTCCAGGTAAGATTATAGGTTTCTGTGGATATCATCAAAGTTTAAATTTGAGCATTTTCCTTTAACAGATACCAGACTAGGAATACCTCTAACACTTCTTAGAATAAGCTGTTTATATTTTACTCATTTAAGTTTCTCCAAGTCTACAAAAACATAAGTCAAAACAGGGCCTATTGTACTGAAATTCATTTGGGAATTAATGGCTTTCATTTCTCAATAAGGACTTGGCTCAGTAATCAGTATGTTCAAATACTGGTATTTCTGTTCAGAACTGAGTCTTTTTATGCCTTATTTCCTGAGTCTTTGGAAACAGATGATCAGGGCTTTGCGTATTCTTTTGGTTCCGTCTCCTCAATTACAGACTCTAGGTGTTCATACAACATGTGCCAAAGCCAACCTGACTGTTCGGGTGGGGGTGTTGTAGATGGGGTGCACAGCCTGGCACGGATCATGACTTCCAGTGCACAAGGGACTCATACTTTATACCTCAAGAAGTGAGGTGGATTTTATTCCTAGACATTAGATACCAGGATTTGTAACTCAACCTTTTTAGTCTTCTAAATAAATATTGCTAGAAAAAAAAATCAAAGTAGGGGAGCCTGGGTGGCTCAGTTGGTTAAGTGTCTGCTTTCAGCTCAGGTCATGATCTCAGGGTCCTGCGATTGACCCTCACATCTGCTCCCTGCTCAATGGGGAGTCTGTTTCTCCCTCTCCCTCTGAATCTCCCCCTTGCTCATGCTCTGTCTCTCTCTCTCAAAAAAATGGTTTTTAAAAAAACAAGGTAAAGGGGTGGAAATAGGGGAGAACTAACTGAGAATCTAGTTCAATCTGAGGATGAAACTAGAGAAGCACCTGGGCTTTTAACCCCTAAGAAAAGGTGCGTCCCTGTATGCCAAGTTTGTGTTCCAGTGATGTTTCAAATTAAAGCTATTTGTAAGATGCGAGATAGGGATGCCCTGGTTTCCAGAATATTCATGCTGGAAGGCATCATAGAAATCAGTTGTAGCCCAAACCTTTGCACTTTGCAGAGGGGGAAAAGGAAGTACAGTTGGGTTCAAGGATTTCAGAAGTTCATATAACAAGTTCATGGCCACTATGCCATAAGATTCTAGGTCTCCTTAGTGCCAATCACTGCTTTTGGATTAAACTGCAAAGAAAATACACCTTGAAAATATTTTTAAAATTGTTCACATGTAGCCCTTTCTTTCTCAAAATTGGAGAGTCATGTTGTCTGAAGTTGGTCATATTGACTTCCATGTTTGTGTCCTTCTAACTTTATGGATGAACTCTTTCCTGAGTTTTCTGCCATCCCAACTTTCTTCTCACCCTTTCTAATTTATTTCTACCTGAATTCTCTAATGAAAGTGATAAGGCTATCAGTCAAATGCAATTATTTTGCAAGTAGGAACATTTCATCAATATATGGCAAGATACTTTAGTATTCTAATGCTTGACTAAATATTTTGCCACAACATCAATTTTTTAAAGATATTTATTTATTTAGAGAGAGAGAGCACACAAGCAGGGGGAGGGACAGAGGGAGAGAGAGAGAATGGTAAGCAGACTCCATGCTCATCTCAGAGCCTGATGAGGGGCTCCACCTCATGCCTCTGAGATCTTGACCTGAGCCAAAAGCAAGAGTCAGAGGCTTAACAGACTGAGCCACCCAGGTGCCCTCCCCCAACACCAATTTTGCTATGCATTTTTATCATAAATTCATAATAATGGACACAGATGGTTACTTTTCAACCAAGCTGAATGCATTTTAGAAAAAAACAAATTTGAGGCACCTGAGTGGCTCAGTTGGTTAAGTGCCTCATGACCTCTGGGTCCTGGACCAAGCCCCGTTGTAGTCAGGCTCCCCACTGAGCAGGGAGTGTGTTTCTCCCTCTCTCTCCGTTCCTCCCCTCATTTGTGTGCTCTCTCTCTCAAATGAGTAACTTAAATCTTAAAAAAAAAAAAAAGTATGAATGACATTAAATTATTACTTCAGTGGATTTTGAGAAATGAGCAGAAAGAATTTCAGTTGTTTTAAAATGTTTCAATATTAAATATTGCACATGTATCCAGAGACAATTATAGCTATTTTCTTTGTTAGTCTGCACTGTTAGTTTCTTTGTTAGCCTGTGCGTTATCCTACACACTAAAATTGTCACTGAATTTACTATGTTAAGTTTTGTTTTTCCATATTTGGACCTTTAGGTCCAAGTAATTGAAGTCCTGTAACATCCCCTCTGGCTCCTTGCTCTTAGCCACAACTGGAATTAGACTGGCCCAGCTTCCGGTTTAATAAGACATTTGTGGAAACCACTGTTCACTACATGGAATTCAAGTTCTTTCAGCGTGTCCAGGAGGGCCAGCTTGGCATTCGCTGTCATGTGTCTTTTCACTTTTCTTTCCTGATCTACTGCGTGCTGAATCATATTTGCTCCTCTGCCACTGTGGCCACTCATGATTTTGTTCAACCGGAAAATATTTTCCTAGTTTTATAAGTGATAGTACTACCTACGTAAAATATATTTTATATATATATATATATATATATATATATAAAATATATTTTATATATATATATATAAAATATATTTTATATATATATATATATATAATATATATATATGATTGTGGAGAACAATATGGCACGACACAAAAGATTGATCCCCATCATAATCTGTAACAATAGTCAATAGTCCTAATGATAATAAAGGACAGAAGTGGCTAGTTTATGGTGGCACATGTGTTCCTCTTTCAAACAAGTGTAAGCATAGTAGAAATNTTGTGTCGTGCCATATTGTTCTCCACAATCATATATATATATTATATATATATATATATATATATAAAATATATTTTATATATATATATATATATATATATATATAAAATATATTTTATATATATATATATATATATATAATATATATATATGATTGTGGAGAACAATATGGCACGACACAAAAGATTGATCCCCATCATAATCTGTAACAATAGTCAATAGTCCTAATGATAATAAAGGACAGAAGTGGCTAGTTTATGGTGGCACATGTGTTCCTCTTTCAAACAAGTGTAAGCATAGTAGAAATTAGTTACATTTAATAAGCTCCTACTAAGTGCTAGACATTAGCTAGATGCTTTATGAGCATGGTCTAATTTAATTCTCACAACACATTTTCTAGTCAGGTATTAGTAAATAGTGTTATGCCCACTTTGTATATGAGAAAACTGTAAATTAGGGGAGACATGCACAAAGTTATATGGTGTCACAGCCGGGACCCAAACATAGGTGGGACTGCTTTCTGGATGTCTTTTATAAGGTATTTTCCCTATGTGTTTTCCAATAGGAGAGACTTGTGTGTCTCTAGGAAATGCCTGCAGATCTGTGCATATCACAGCCCAGGTACTGTCGAATTGGAGCTATCAGAATCTTTGATCTGCTTTACAAAGCAGCTTTATCACTTCTTTGGTTAACTCTAATTTACAATATCCTCCAATTGCTTCCAACCTTGAGAGAACACATCAGGAACTGTATGTGAGAAATTTGAGATTATACTTCATTATAACCAAAATATATAGTACACCAGTTGTCTTTGTACACACAGTATTCATTGTACTTAGGTCAGTTTTATGTCTGTCTTGATACTCAAATCATTCTAACTAGCACATTTAATGGAGAGGAAGTCTGTGCTACTTTTTGGGGTGTAGGGGGAAGCTCAGTTTTGGTTGTAATGAGATGTTTCGCTGTCTCCAGACATGGAAAGCAGCATCTTTTCTGTACAAATGAGTTGCAGAACTCTGGATGGGCACATTCATCATTCCAACAGACTGCTGGCATTAGAAATTTGACTAGAGTTATTAAATCCTAAACGATTTTCCTATATCCCTACCTCTCCTCCTGACTTAGTCCCCACTTCCATATGTTTAAAGGGGAATCAATCAGCCTTTACTCTTCTCTTCCATCTCCCACAGCCAATCAGTGCCCCCAAGATATGAAATTTTACTTTGTTGATTCTTGAATCTATGCCATGCTCTCCCTTGGTGCTGCACTTGATTTTGCCCTGGGTCTCTCGTCACCCTCCTGAATTAAGGCAGTGACCTGTCTCTACCAGACCCAATCCACCAGCATCCCAGGCAGACTAAGCTTTTGCAAAGCAAATGTGACTGTGATACACACCAGCTTAACATAAGATTTCCATGGCTCCAGTGGTCTACAGGTGAAAATCACAGACTTTCTATGGCCTAACAGCTCTCTACCATTTCAACCTTCAGCCAAATGCAGAGCTGCTCTTTTTCAGACTCATCCTGCTTTGTCTTACCTGCTCTTACGTGATTTGCTCCTTCTGCCTGGAACAACTTTCTCCCTTTTTGCTTCGGAATCGAGGTTGGGTGTTGTTCCTGCGTACCCCATAGCACCTTGTGTATACCAGAGCATCCTTCGTGGCTGACTCACCTGTTTCATTAGTTTGTCTCTTTGTCTGTCTGCTCCCGTAGACTCCTGCTTTTAGAGGCAGGGGCTGAGTATTATTTTATTGCTATGTATGTAGCCATAAAATGCTGATATGACATGTAGAGGGCATGCCATACCTGTATGCCGAATGAGACCATGAATGATTTGAATGTATTCATTAGTGGAAAAGAAGGTTTGATTTTACTGTTGTCCTTATCCATAAGTAGTTTCTCCATTGGGCCCAGATTTTCCTGTTTCCTAAGATTATATGATTTTAGGGCATTTTGTCTGAAATCCAGCCTGTCTCCTCATTTTTTTTTCTGTAAAGTGGATATGGCACACACTTAAATTATATTTTGGGGTTAATAGCCCTGGAGATCTATAAGGGCTCAAGAAAAAAATAAATCTGAATATGTGATTTTCTGAATCTATCTAAAGATAGAGAAAAATACTGAAGTAGATATTTCAAGGATACCATATTTGTTGTTAAAGTTCTGTTTAAATTTTAGTTTAAAATGCTATCATTGATATCTAGTTTACCTCATTCATATGCTTGGATTTTATCAAATATAAATCTTCATTTATTCTTCGCGACTATAAATAATAGAGCAGGTTCCTAAGTACAAGTTCAAATTCTGGCCTTCTGTGACTGAGGATCTGCATATATCTCTTATTCCACAGCACATAGATCCAGACAAAATGACAAGTTGAATTCTCTCATCCTTTAGATCTTAGCTTAGTTGTCACTTACAATGACCTCCGTCTTTGATCACCTGACTGCACTAGTACCCGTGTATTTTTCCTATCATTTCACTTTTTAAAACATAAATTATTTCTTTGCCTGAGACATTTCAGAAGCATCAAATGTACTTACATAAAATCCAAATGGTTCTCATGGCCCACAAACCCAGACATGTTCTGACACCTGCTCACCTCTTGAAGGTATCAGGCTGTCTAATCCTTCACTCACCCTGTAGGAAGAACCACACAGCTGCCTTTCCATTAGTTTCAAACATGCCACCCTGTTACTGAAAGATTTTTCCTAAATCCCTGTACCTTTTGGGCTCACACCACCCTTTATGACCAGCTTCAGTGTTTCCTTCTCAGGGGGAAGTCTTACCTACTGATTAAATTAAGCATGGCGCACAACCATGATTCTTTGTCTTTTTAATTGAAGTATACTTGACATACAATACCCTATTAATTTCAGGTGTACATTCTAGTGATTTGAAATTTTTATATGAAATGATCCCCATGATAAATCTAGTTACCATATATCACCATACAAAATTGTTACAAAATTATTGATTATATTCCCTATACATTACACTCCCATTTCTTGTCTTATAACTGAAGGACTGTACAACTTAGTCTCCTTTACTTATTTTGCCTATATAGTACACCTATATAGTCATTCCCTATTCTGGTAACCCACAGTTTGTTTCCTAGGAGTCTGTTTCAATTTGTTTTTTAGATTTCACATATAAATGAAATCACTCAGTATTTGTCTTTCTCTGAGATATTCTAGACACATCCATGTTGTTGCAAATGACAAGATTTCATTCACTGTTGTGGCTGAGTAATATTTGTGTGTAGGTAGGTGTGTGTATATATATATATGTATACATTATATGTATAATTATAATATATATATATAGAGAGAGAGAGAGAACATACAGTAGGGAGATTCCTCAAAACATATCTCTTTGAATTGGTGCTTTCATTTTCTTTGGATAAACACCCAGAAGTGGAATTACTCGATCTTATGGTAGTTTTTACCTTTTGAGGGAACGCCATACTGTATTCTGTAGTGGCTATACCAATTCACATTCCCACCAACAGTGTGCAAGGGTTTTCTTTTCTCTACACCCATGCCAACACTTATTTTTTGTCTTTTTGACAATTGTCAATCTGACAGGTATGAGGTAATGTTATGGTTTTGAATGACATTTCTCTAGTGATTAGTGATGTTAAGCATCTTTTCATGCTCATATTCACTATATGTATGTCTTCTTTGAAAAAATTACTATTCAAGTTTTGTACCCATTTTTAATTGGGTTGTTTGCTTGTTTGTTTTTGATATTAAGGTAAGTTTTTATATTTTGCATATTAACCCCTTATCAAATATATGATTTGCAAATATCTTCTCCCATTCAGTATGTTGCCCTTCACTGTGCAAAAACTTTGATGTATTCCCAGTTGCTTCTTTTAGTTTTGTTACCCTGCCTAAGGAGACTGGTCCAAAAAATACTGCTAAGACCAATGTCAAGGAACTTACTATGTTTTCTTGTAGGAGATTTATGGTTTCAGGTCTTCCTTTCAAGTCTTTTAATCCATTTGGAGTTTATTTTTGTTTATGGTGTAAGAAAATGGTCAGGTTTTCCCATCACCATTTCCTGAAAAGATGGTCTTTTCCTTGTATATTCGTGCCTCCTTTGTCGTATATTAATTGACTGTGTGTTTATTTCTGGCCTCTCTTATCTATTCCATTGATTTACGTGTCAGTACCATACTGTTTCGATTTCAGTAGCTCTGTAGTATAGGTTGAAATCAGGGAGCATGACACCTCTAACTGTTCTCTCTCAGGATTGCTTTGGCTATTTGGGGTCTTTTGAGGTTCCATATATATTTTAGGATTTTTTGTTGTAATTGTGTAGAAAATGACATTGGTAATTTGAAGGGATTACATTGAATTTGTAGTTTGCTTTGGATAGTATGGACATTTTAAAATAATTTTTTTTTCCAATTCATAAACATGGTTTATCTCTTCTTTTAATTTGAGTCATCTTCAATTTCTTTCATCAGTGTCATAGTTTTCAGAATACAGGTCTTTCACTACCTTAGTTAAATTTATTCCTAGGTAATTTTTTAAAAGATTTTATCCATTTATTTTGAGAGAGAGACCAAGCTAGAGGGAAGGGTAGAGAGAGAGGAAGAAGCAGACTCCCTGCTGACCTGGGAGCCTGATGCGGGGCTCAATCCCAGGACCCTGGATCATGACCCAAGCTGAGGGTAGACGTTTAACCAACTGAGCCACCCAGGCAGCCCCTTACGTAATTTTTTTGATGAAGTTGTAAATGTGATTGCTTTCTCAATTTCTCCTTCTTGATAGCTTGTTATTAGTGTAGAGAAATGCAACCTATTTCTATATGTTAATTTTGTATTGTGACTTTTACTAAATTCATTTATTCTGGTAGTTTTTGGTGGAGTCTAAGGTTTTCCGTATACAGTATCATGTCATTTGCAAATAGTGACAGTTTAATTCTTTTCCAATTTAGATGCCCTTTTTTTCCCCTTGCCTAATTGCTATGGCTAGGACTTCCTATACCATGTTGAATAAAAGTGGCAAGAGTGGATAGTATGGACATTTTAAATGTATTCTTGTCTTATTCCTGATCTTAAAGGAAAACCTTTTAGTTTTTACCCTTGAGTATGATGTTAGCTGTGGGTTTGTGATATATGACCTTTCTAATGTTGAGGTGTGGCTCTTCTGTACTCACATTGTTGAATTTTTATCATAAGTGGATGTTGAATTCTGTCAGATGCTTTTTCTGCATCTATTGAGATGATATGATTTTTAAACTTCATTTTTGTTAATGTGGCATATAATGTTGATTAATTTGCAGATGTTGAAACATCCTTGGCATAAATTCCACATAATCATGGGGTATAATTCTTTTATATTTTTTAAGGTTTATTTATTTAAGAGATAGACAGTTAGCAGGGGGAGGGGCAGAGGGAAAGGGAGATAAGCAGTCTCCACACTGAGCAGGGAGCCCATTGCAGGAATTGATCCCAGGACCCTAAGATCATGACCTGAGCCAAAAATCAAGAGTCAAATGCTTAACCAACTGAGCCACCCAGGTGGCGCATGGGGTATAGTTCTTTTAATGTAATGCTGAATTTCGTTTGCTAATAGTTTGTTGAGGATTTTTGCATCTATTTTCATCAGGGATATAGGCCTATAATTTTTTTTTATGTCTTTAGTTTTGATATCAGGGTAATGCTGGCCTTGTAAAAGGAGTTTGGAAGCATTCCTTCCTCTTCATTCTTTGGAGAGTTTTTTAATTACTAATTCACTATCATTACTTGTCACAGCCTATTCAGATTTTCTGTTCATAATTCAATCTTGAAAGGTTGTATTTCTAGGAATTAATCATTTTTTCTAGGTTGTCCTATTTCTAGTGTATAATGATAGTAGTCTGCTATGATCCTTTGTATTTCTATGGTATCAGTTTAACTTCTATTTCTGATTTATATGGGTCCTGTTTTTCTCTAGAAAACTCTGGCTAGAGGTTTATTGGTTTCGTTTCTTTTAAAAAAAAAAAAACAGCTCTTAGTTAGGCATTGATCTTTACTATTTTTTAAGTCTCTATTTAACGTATTTATACTCAGATTGTTATCATTTCCTTCCTCTTCTAACTTTGGAATTTGTTCATTTACTGCTTCTCTTAGGTGTAAAGTTAGATGGTTTCTGGGGTTTTGAGGTACGCTTGTATCACATGCTTTAGCTCTCCACATGTTTTATTTTTCTAGTTATCTTGTGATTGATTTCTAGTTTCACACTATTGTGGTCAGAAAAGATACTTGATATAATTTCAATCTTCTTGAATTTATTGTAACTTGTTTTGCAGCTTAACGTGTGGTCTAGCTTGGAGAATGTTCAATGTGCACTTGAAAAAAAAAGCGTAGTCTGAAGTTTTTAGATGAAATGTTCTCTGTATATCTGTTAAGCCCATTTGGTCTAATGGGTTGTTTAAAGCCAATGTTATTGATTTTTCAGTCTGGATGATCTATTATTCATTGATGCAAGTAGGGTGTTAAAGTCCCCTTACTATTTTGTATTACTGTCAATTTTTCCCTTTATGTCTGTTATAATTTGCTTTATATATTTACATGCTCATATGTTGGGTGCGTAGATATTTACAAATGTTATATTTTCTTCTTGGAGTCAGTTCTTTTTAAAGCGTATTTCGTCTGATATGAGTACTTCTCCAGCTTTATTTGCATGGAATATCTTTAGCTCTAAAGTGAGTCTCTTGTAAGCACCACATAAATGGGTCTTGTTTTTATCCATTCAACCAACCTATGCCTTTTGATTGGTTCATTTAGTCCAGTTACATTTAAAATGTATTGATAGGTATATGCTTATTGTTATTTTACTGTTTTCTTTTTTTTTTTAAGATTTTAGTTATTTATTTGACACAGATAGAGACAGCCAGCGAGAGAAGGAACACAAGCAGGGGGAGTGGGAGAGGAAGAAGCAGCCTTATAGCGGAGGAGCCTGATGTGGGGCTCGATCCCATAACGCAGGGATCACACCCTGAGCCGAAGGCAGACGCCCAACGTCTGCACCACCCAGGCGCCCCTTTACTGTTTTCTGATTGATTGTTTTTATAGTTCTTCTGTGTTTCTTCTTCTCTTGATCTCTTGTGGTTTGATGGTTTTTGGATTGTTAGATATATATATATGTATATGTATATATATATGTGTATATGTATATATATATATGTGTATATATATATATATATGGTAGTCTGTTTTAAGCTGATAGTCAATTTCCAATGCATTCTAAAAGTACTACATTTGTACTCTCCCACACACACATTTTATGTCCTGATATCATACTTTACATCTTTTTCATTTAATTTTCATACGATTTTTAAGTGGCTGATCCATTGTCTTTATTTTTTAGTTAATGGCCTTTTCCACTTAAAGAGGACATTTTAACTTTTCTTGGAAGTCTGGTTTAGTGGTGATGAACTCCTTTAGTTTTTGCTTGTCTGGGAAGTAGGGATCTTGGGCACACTGTGCTGGAGCTTACTTAGCGGGACAGCTAGAGCTAGACCAGGTTTGACCTGGGGGGTGGTTGCTGGGCATGCCATGCTTGGGGCACCTTGGCCAGGGACGCCAAGGTATGCTCCCCCAACACCTGCAATTCTTTATCATGAAACCTGTGTATTTCTTTTGTGTCAGTTACGATTTGTAAACATATTTATTTGCTTTGCTCAAATTTAAGAACATCTTGAGAGTACTGATCTTAATCTTTCTTTTTTTAAACCAGTGTATTCTTGGGGCCTAATGTAGGAGGAAAAATATTTTGGAATGAATTTGTAAATAGTATTTATCACATTCTGTTCATTTTCCTATCTTTGCCCCATATTTTAAGCTTCTCTAGAATAGATTTGATATCTCTATTATTTTGCCATCCAATAAATACAATAGCATAGATATCAAATAACTAAATAGGAGTTATCAAAAATCACGTGAGTACAAAGTAAAATTTGTTTCTTTTTGTGTACCTATTATATAATTCAAATTTTAGCAAGATCCAGAGGAATAGGAACTATTTAAGATTTTATTATAGAAGTTTATCATATATGACCTGTTATTGTGCTTACTATATATATATTTTTTAATTTTACAAATATAACTCAATCTTTATAAGGTGACTATAAGATAGTTTCTATGAGTTAAGTTCTATTATCCCCATTTTGAAGAGGAGGAAATTGAGGCAGGGCAAAGTACAATAGCCTATCTAAGCCCACATATTCAGGAAATAGAGGCAAGGAGTCAGTGTAAATGTGGGTTTAGGCAAGGGATTTGAGGTACACTCCAGGAGTTACACTGTATAATAATTGGTTCATTAAGGTAGTGAGATGAGCAAGAGGTAAATACAAGGAGAAATTTAAGTTAGAGTCCAAGATGACCTGGAAGTTTCTGGTTTAGGTATTCTTTTGAGAAAAGAACACAAGATAGAAACAGATTGAAGTTAATGGGTTTAAATCTGCAAAGAGACATTTGGGCAGAAAGTTGTTAGAGTAAAATAAGTGATAATATATGGCAATTATAATTTTCTATTGTTACTAAGTATTTACTATATTCTAAGCAGTCCATATGTTATCAATAAAAATTATGACTAGTCATTTATGAATATGGTCTGACTTTATTCAGAGAGATAGATGGGAGAGTTATATGTCAGAGACCTCACCAATTGCCATATATAGAAAATAGTTGAATTCCTGGGTTTTATTGAGCTCATGTTGAAAGAGTATTGGGTGAAAAAATTTGAGGAAGATTTACCCTAGGTATTACCTAGAGAAGAGAGACCACCAGACCATAATTTGAAAGGAGAGAGTGAAATGTTTAATTTTAAAATTGTAAGAATTCCTGTAATAGTCTATTAATTTAAGAAAACTCACCCATATCATGTTTCCTGGTTGAAGTCCTGTGTCACATATGATAGACATGCCATGTAAACTAAGGGCTGACTGGTGCCCATCAGATTGGGCAGATGTTAACAAGACCATTGGTGATCTTAGTCTGAGGGGAAAAAAAAAAACTCAGATTTAGTTTCAGGGCAATCAGGATATAAGAATGTGGAAATATGAAATAGGCTACTTTTATAAAAAGAAAAGTCAGTAAAATTGAGTGTAGTTGAAGATAAATCATTGGAAAATTCTCAATGACCTGTTTTTCGGTGAAAGTATGGAACTCTGGTATAGCTCCAGGCATGGAGAAAGTGGTGGGAATTTGGACGTGACACTGAAAGGAATTGAGATGTTTCTCTATCATGGTTGTTTCTGATGTGAAGCCATCAAAGTTCAAGTTCAAAATTAAAATTCGTGAAAATTAGTGCCAAATGGAGAAAATGTAACAGTTTTAATAATATTTATGCAAATCAACAGGATCAAAAGACAGTGAAGAGTTAAAAAAAACAAAAGTTATTGAAGAGCTAAGTTCTACTCCCACATGGATGTGGGTAATCACTTATAATAAATTGCTGAACTTGGATACAGATTGTACTAGCAGATTTTTCATTTAGAGTAGGTCATTTTTCAGTTACACCTAGTAGACACAGTAATAATTGTAGTTAATAGTTGTTTCACTGTTCAATATGTCATTTGGCAATAAAATTTTAGAGCAGTATACCTCAGATCATACACAATTTAGATTTTCTAGTATTTTTGAATCTTTCATTTTGTCCAGAGAAATATGTTATGATTCGCAAGTGTGAACCACATATGTAATTTTAAAATTTCACGTAGCCTCATTAGGAAAACTAAAAAGACACAACTGAAATAAATGCTGATAACATAGTTAATGCATTAGCCAACTATTATCATTTTAACATGTAATCAATAAAAATATAGTTTAACAATTGTCTTGAACATCACGTTTATTTTACACTAAAAGCACATCGCAGTTCATGTTTCAAATAGGGATAGCCACACTTCAAATGCTCAATAGCCACACGTGGCTAGTAGCTACCATGTTGGATAGTGAAGATTTAGACAAACATTTTATTGACCAATAAATTCTGATTATTCATAGAGACCATAGAGAAAATAGGTGACAGTGGCTTATCCTTCAAGTCTTACCTCCATGTCATCTCTTGTGAGACTTTCTCTGAGCATCCTGGCCAAAGCATACCATCCCATACATATTTACCTAGCATGTGTTATATTGCTATATAATTTATTGCGTTATATAATAGTTACTTTTTCTTATATAAAATATTGAACTTCACAATGGCAAGAGTTATCTCCATATCTCCAACCCATACTTTATTTTGATCAACAATTATTGAGTGCATATTTACTATCAAGTATTGCTTTTTGTGCTCAAGATATATCTATGGGGAATAAAATCACTGACCTTATAGGGATTACAGTTGCAGAAAATCAATGTCCAGTAAAAAATGTTGAATTAAAGGAAATTTAGGTTTTAATTTTTAGTGAGTCTCTAAACAATAGGTTAAACTTAAAGTGATGTTTAACAAGTATAAGGTCTTGCAATTTGATTTAAAGCAAGAACCTTTTATAGAGTTTTAGGATGCTTCTGGCTTGATAATAGTTCACATGACTGAGTGGTTTTAAATGAATTGACTCAAAATTTGAAATAAAGGAAATAGTTTTTCTTTAATATAAGTAGGCTTATCTAGCAGCGGTACCAATTTATACCACATCTGCAGAATTCTGCCTGCTTCTGGGGACCAAAACTGAATATTGAGAATTCAGACGTTTGCAAGCTTAGAAAATCCAGTGCAAGGGATTCAGGGTGACAATGAGGTGTTGAATTCAGCAGCTGAGAATACACTGTAAGTGCTTCTGGAACAAATTGGATGACTTTTAAAGTGTCTGCTGTCTTTAAGAAAATAAGATACTTGTTGGTGGAAGGTCATTGGAGAGGGGGCTTCTTAATTGTGGGGGCCAATAATGCTGTGGTTAACCTCCAGGAAGTATGTTAGGTGGGACTAAAGTACTTTCAAGATGATTAAGTAAACATGGATACGTATCAGGCACAGACCACAGTGATGTGGAGAATATAGGGGTCCACTACTTTATAGTATGCTATGGATTTTACACTTCTTTATCTTCCCTTTTATTTCTTTCCATTTGAGAGAATGGTGCTCTTCTGGTTTGCATGCTTCTTTGCACCTGTGTATGTCTGTACTTTCTCACAGTGAATTGCATTATGTTTTATACTATATTTATCCTTGTAAATATATAGCTACCAAGTTTGAGCTGCCTGGATGCAGGGATCCTCTCTGTTATGATTTTGCCAATAACTAGCACTATTGCCAAATAACTGGGATACTCAGAAAATGTTGAAGGTTAAAGAACTGAATTCTAAAACAGAAATTTAACAGTATGCTTTTGCTGCCGCACCTGTATTCTAATTGCTTTCTTAACATCTTCGCTTCCCTTCTTCCTATCCTGAGTCCACTCAGAATGATTTAAAAATACATATGTATATGATCATATCATGCAGTCCTTACACCAAGGTGGTTATCTCCCACCTCTTTCTTTACCACCCAGCCTTGTCATCTTTGCTAACTGCTTGATTGTGCCAAGTATAATCTTCCATATCACCTCTCCACCCCCCAGCCTAGCCTCCGCCTTCAGGGACATGTAAATGTGCCTTGTGTGGATCTGTTTCTTCTACTATAGACCTTTAAAAGATCATGTTTCCTTCTTTTGGAATAATTATCACAGTTCTACTTTAACATGTAATTCTCATTATTTAATAGTCTGCCCATTTCATTATAAGTTCTATGAAGAAGTGTGCTATGCTTCCGTCATACCTAATGCCTGTAATAAATGGTTAACACACATTTGTTAACCATATGTAAATTCATGAACAACCAACACATTGTAAGTGCCACGTGTCTAGACTAAATCTTTTCTGTCTCCACTCAGAAGTATCATCCATATGACAGAAAAGACATATGAGAAAAACCTCTTAAACTATATAATCTTGTGCTTACTTAAGCAGAAAATATTCTTTTTAATGCAGGGATTATCGCCATAGACCCTGAAGAGCACTTAATACTTGTTCTACGTAAAGGTTAAATTTTATTTTTTATATGTGCTCATGTAGTTAGAAATTAATATTCTCCTAAGTCATTGAAATGTTAAATTTTCTAACCTTCTTAAACACTTCATTTTTCTCAGCTTCAGGCAAGATTGAGAAATAAACTCTATAAGATATTGAGGTACTTTAATAGGTACTGAACCTGTGCACTGACACACCTATGGGTTCTTTCATGTTTCACTTGAACTGAGCACTGTACTTGTCAAAAAGTAAGTTTATCAGTTACATGAAAATACATTTACAATAGAACATAAGAAATAACTGTTTGTTAAAATAAACATAAAAACATAAAACAATCGTATATAATATATAATAAATGACAAGATTCATTATAATTGGAGGAAGGAAAGAGATTTGAGAATTTTGAAATATTTTGCCTAAATACAGATTTAAATTAAAAGAGTATCTAATTATTACATAATATCTTACTCTCTTCCTAGCCTCATTCACTTTTAGGCCCATTTCATTTCTTGTATCCTCTTGCACTCGTTTGGATATTTGCTCCCCCTCAATTCTGCTTCCAAGCTGGGTAACAGATTTCTCATATTCCTACCTCCACCTGTCCACCCATCATGATTCTCTCTGATACTCATCTTTCCATTCTCTCTGACTTCTCAAGAAGTATTATTTGGCCCCTGTGTCTTTCTGTTGCAATTACTTTTATTTTGGGGAGAACTATGTAAAAAGTTTCGGAAGCTAAAACCATAAATCTAAAATGTTATTCATCCATATGTCTTAAAATTTACTGATGTGTCTTTCTCTGAGCTAGCAAATATCACTTGAGCGCTCAGCTTGTATCTCAGTTACCTTCTATGGAAGCACTGGGCTCATAGCATCCGAGAGAGTGCAGAGGTTTGGGGCAGACGGAAGCGGAGGAGACTCCACTCCCACCTATTGCATTTCATTTCAATGACCACAGGCAGTTCTTTTCACATGCCTAAGACCACCGTCAAACAACAACACACATACCCCAGAGAACTACCCGGAGGGCCCAATGATAGGTCCTATTTGCAGACAGTCACTTTTCACCTTGCTGCCTTTTCTGCCTCATTTAATCTTTAGTGCACCTGCCTTGCCCTGTATTTGCTACACCTTCTACTTTGCTTGCTGACCTAATTTCATTGGGTTAGAGGAGACATTTTGAGTTCACGTGTTTGGTTGGCAGGAGGAGAACAATGAAAATTCTCTTTGGCGCACAGAGAAGTTCCTGCCACTCTACTAACTCTACTTACGTTATGCCCCAATCTCTCCAATTTACCTTGGGAACATTTGTCTATAATTATCACATGTGGTTAGGCTCCGTTAGTTCGAGTTACTTGCCCAAGATCACACAGCTACTATGTGAAAAGGCTGGACTTCTATCCAAGGCCATTTTGACAGCAAAGCTATATATTTTGGTTTCAAGGACCACGCCAGGACATTACAGCAGAAAAGGCCTTATTTAAGTAAGTGCTTAGATTTTTTGTAAGCAGCTTGAGGCAGAGGATGAGATATGTCCCATCTAGTCATTGCTTGTGATTATTCTGAATTACAGTGACGTCCTTCTTGGCTTTATATTTTTTATTTTCAGATGTATTCTTAATGCCAAACTAAGATACTTTAAATATTTCAAGTGTCTTTTAAAAAACAGGCTGAGAGTAATGAGCCCTTTGGGCCTTTTAGATCTTCAAGAAAAAAAAAAAGTTGGCTGATGTAATACAAAGGTAATTAAATATAATTCTTTATATATTTTGAACCCCAAAATTCAAGAACACCTTTTTTTTTTTAACTTAAGTGCCCATGAAATCTGATGTGTTTCCAATTCAGCTTTCAGTCACCCATAGCCTGAGTGAAGCAGAATGTTTCTTTGTATCTTTAATAAGTATACGCTACTAAGAGTGTATTCAGATGGTTTAAACCCAAATAATTGCCAGTGTATCTGGTTTCCTTTGCTTTCCAGTACAACCCTGTGCTTTATTATTTATTAATTTTGATAAACCTCTCTTTGGCTAAGCGGAAAATCTCACATCCTCTCTCTCCAGGTAGACTGTGTAAAGACCAAGTTCAGTATTTCATCCTGAAAGTGAGACTCAGTTTACCACGGAAAAGCTTTTACTCTTCATATATGGCCTGACATACTGGGTTTTATTTAACAGTGGAGTTTCTTAGACAAGTACTAGGCATTTCTTCAAAGAACCTGGCCAAATGCTAAAATCCATTTCCTTCTAAAATTGCAGTTGTTAAATTAGACCTAAAACATTTATGAATGTCAATTTGCCTTACCAGCAATTAAGGAGTTCAAAAAAAAAAGACAAAAAACGCTTTGTGCTGCATAGCTTTGAAATTATTATATTTATCCTGAACTGGCCCTTCGGTTTGCTCTAGCAAATACTTCGGAGGTTGCCTTAAAGAGGGAGATATCAGTTCTGAACAGGTGTGGAAAAAGGTTTCTTGATGTCTAAAAATGTCCTGTTTTAATGGCATTTTAGCAATTTCAGCACATCTGCTGTGATTTCGTCATGCAAGTAGATGGCCAACTCATTTCTCTTTCAAGGGCAGGAAATCTGTCAGTCAGGATCACAGGCCTAGCTTCACCATGATGGGGGGCAGCTGGCGATTCACTGAGACTGACCCTTTGCTGCCTCCTTGTTCTAGTGTTGATCCTCCTGATTGTCACCATGAGAAGACGGAAAAAAGAGCCTCTCATTTTTGACGAGGAGCGAGATATCAGAGAAAATATCGTGAGATATGACGACGAAGGTGGGGGAGAGGAAGACACAGAGGCTTTCGACATGGCCGCACTAAGAAATCTCAACGTCATCAGAGATACCAAGACTCGGAGGGATGTGACTCCAGAAATTCAGTTCTTGAGTCGACCAGCTTTTAAAAGCATCCCAGATAATGTCATTTTTCGAGAATTTATTTGGGAGAGACTGAAAGAAGCCGACGTGGATCCCTGCGCTCCCCCCTATGATTCCTTGCAGACGTATGCATTTGAAGGAAATGGCTCAGTGGCTGAATCACTCAGCTCCTTGGATTCCATCAGCTCAAACTCTGATCAGAATTACGACTACCTAAGTGACTGGGGGCCTCGCTTTAAACGACTTGCAGATATGTATGGAACCGGCCAGGAGAGTTTGTACTCATAGCCCTGGAACCTTAATTTGAAATGTACTGAAGAAAAAGTAAAAGCAAAAAAACAAAAACACCCACTACATACAGAAAACGAGAACTCGACTTACTAGAGAAAACGGTTGTAAATATTTCTCCATTTTTAACTGTTTAGGTTTTTGCCTTGGTGAAGCATATCTTCATTAGACTTATCCAAGGGACTGCACTGACCACAGACGTTGAGCATTTGAAGGCTTTTTGATAAATCGAAATGCTCAGTGGTCTGTGAATAGATAGCAACTCTCAGATATCTGCAAAGCACCTAACCTCGATGAGTAAGTAGTGCCCTGTGTTGTCCGTGAACCAAGCGTGCCCTGTACATAGCTTCACGGCACTGCCGGTGAGAAGAACAGAACACGATGTGCCATTGAAAAGTCCTGGAACTTCTTGCATATCAGAACTTGGGACAAATTTAATTTACAGTGTTGCTTTTAGCTTGCTAGGTCATAGAATCCAGCAGAAGTTTATTGCTGTTGGTTGGCAAATATATTTCATTTAGCAATATATAAATTCTTAGAAAATCCTCCCCAATCCTTCAATACAAGCCAATAAAATTTGGTTTAAGGCAACATAAACCGTTGTTTAGCAAATAAATTATGGAGTGTTCCCAATAAGAAAAAGGTAAATCATTCTTACAGTTTGCAGTCGTTTTGAGATGCTTGTGTAGGTATGAAAAAAGTTGCTGTCTATTCATTGATTTTTATTATCTCTTCTGATTTATACAGGAGACTATCTTTCCTTTTCTTATTTGACACATGGTGTTCTATTTATTTTGGAGCTCTGATCTCCACTAAATTCAGGTCCATCTGACTGCCTCATAGCATTAAGCTCGTCAGAACATGCTGATTTTTCTCTAGTCTGAGCTACATGAAGGGAATGAAGCATGGAAATGGAGAAAAAAATAGCAGAACAGTTGAGCCTTGCCGCAGTTCACATCTCAGAGAGGAGCACAGCTACAAGGACATATAAGTTGTTCATCTGAACCATTAGAATGTACCAAACAGTGGAATAAAATATTTGCATTTTAGAAAGATTTCAGAGAGAATTGAGATTTTTTTTTCTGATGCAAGATTTATTTTTGAAGGTCACAAGTTCTATATGCTCCAAAGACTTTTGAGAATTTGTTTTCCCCAGCCTCTTTTGCTGTAAACATATTGAGTAAAAGACTTTTTTTTTTTACTATATCTTAATGTAATGTTGTTATAAATTTCAAAAATCCGTCTTTAAATTCTGATGCAAATTTGTTCCTCAAGAATTTACCAAGCAATGTATGATTTCTGTGCTGGTTTAGATGGGCCAAAGTGAGGAGAGCAATTTCCAGTGATCACATGTGTTTGAGATGGGCCTCTTAGAATTTTATGATTAAAATGATATTTCCACCTCTCTTTTTCCTAGAATAGTACTAGTTTAATGTGCATATATTACAACAAGAATGGATTTTTTTTCTTTCATTTCTCCTTTTAAAAATTATTTATTGGGTTCCTAATAAATCTACAGGTAGTGGATACTGTATAGGAAATTACATTTTATAAAAGTGCTTTTTTCTGAAAGACAGACACTGGAATCAGACTATCAATATTTGGATTACATGAGGAGAAACCAGGATTCTATAAATCTACAGCTCATCTCTAGAAATACAGTACATGAAAGTGGCCTTCAGCTTCATCAAAATAAATAATTCACTAAGTCTGATTATCTGCAAACAGTCCTTTCATTTGAATTGAGTTTTGTAAACATTGTTTCAGGACTAGATAGATATGCTTCTTGCTGGATTAATATACATATATATGAAAAACTCGTAACAGTAAAAGGTTCTGTTCATGACTTTTAGTCACATGTGTAAGCTTTTCAAATAAAAAAAAAAAAAACGTAGTACACTTACCCAATTCAATAAAAGCAGAGTGTGGTTCAGGAATTATATAGGTGTGAAATCAGCAAGGTGCTGAGAAAACAGTTTTGTAATAATCCCCTTGTTGTCTCCAGGAAGATAAAATAGTACATTCGGATTATGATGTCAAAACTGCTGATTGTTGCACATATCACTAAATGGAGGTTTGAATGTATTTTAGAAAAGAAACATCACATCATTCACCTGGCTTTCTCTTGTTTTCAAGTATATATATATATATAATAGTATATTTTTTTTCTTGTTTTTTTTCATATTTGCTGGTCATAGATTGGGAAAAGAAAAGCTCAAATTTAAATAAAGATTTGAAATTCTTGCATATACCCATTTGTTCTTTTGTGTGTGGACAATTACATCAATACCGTATAAACTTGATTTAATGGTATTTTTTAAAAATGCTTGAGATAGCTGAAAGAATGCCCCTAATTCAGATGAAATTGATATGAAGTACTCTAGCTAAGCTTACCTGTAATGGGGGTGAATTGGTTATTTTAGTTTTCCTTTTTCTTCCGAAATCTAATGCTATGTATGATTATCTCCATAGTGCTTGAGAGGCTGGAATAGTTGATTGATAAAATCAATGTTAAACCTCGGTAGAACATTCTCCAAAAACATTTATATAAACAGCTATTATCTAGTTACTAAAATGCAGTGGTGTGCTGGAACCAGCTAGAAACAACTCCCAAGAACCAATGATACACGCCTCTTCTCAACCCTCCTTCCAGAGAGATCATTTTGGTGGACTGAAGTTAGCCATGGGGTAGTAGCTAGACCACCATGGAAATCAGCCAACACCAACTGTTTTTCCTGGAGAGCCAGTTGTTAAATGTTTACCAACATTTCACTGCTTAAATTGCTTTATAAAGGAAACCTCATGGTTGAAAATATAGTATGAATGTATAGAATATCAGATAATGACATCAAGGAATTTATGCTCTATTGTTCTACAAAGTATAGATGCATGTGATAGTCCCTGGTAGGAAGTCCTTGGAGCTACAAGTAGAAAGGAAAGGATCCACTTCATTGTAGAAAACAATGGCTTAATAATTTCAAAGGCAGACAGTAGTCTGGGAAGCCAAGAAATTTAAATATTTTCCATTTGTCCATATGGGGGCACCATTAGAAACTCAAGATGCACAAAGTAATGCATATTTTTGACACATTTCTTAAAAATGTTTGTATTTTACTTATAACTGTCCATGTCAAGAGAATATGCCCAAGCCCCAATTCTGAATTATCATTGCATAATTTTAGGTCAGCAGAAAGGATATGAAAACTAAGTCTTATCAAGAAAGTGGGCTTTTGCAGATCAAGCCTAAATTATCATTCTGGATTCACCCATCGGTTTCTATGTTAAAGCAATACTCTAAGGTCAATTGCAGACCAAAATTAAGGAGACAGAAAGAAAAGATTACCTCTGTGAAGGCAGTGAGTAGATCTTTCTATAAGCAGTTAGATGAAGCTGGTAAACTTCTTCCTTTGACCTGAAGCTTACACCTGAGGCTGACAGCAGCGTGGTCAGGTAACTGCAGGACACAGGACATAATCGTGTTAGGTAAGGATAGCTGACTTTTCACTCTGCCCTCTGAGAATGTTTTAAGTTATTTTAACTTCATGCACAATTGCATTTACTACACTAGATGATAAGCAGGCACTGGCAATTATTCTCGTGTAAAAAGCATAGTTATATAAGGTGTGAGTGATATTTGTGTCATGGCCCACATGCCCAAAGAACTCCATGCAAATAGACTTGTTACTTATATCCAAATATACAATCTGAGGGAGCTTAAGATAAGTTCAAATATATTGCAAGAGGCAAAAACAGTCTAAATATTTTAAAGTTTTTAAGCACTAGTTGTGAATATTAATCTTCAAACTTTCAATTTTGACATCAATTGACTTACAAACTGTTTTAATTAACCTAATTGTTTTTAAATCACTATTTAAAGGTTTATTTACTGTTGATCTAATTAAAGTTGATTATAAGAAAGCTCCAACTTTTAACTCTTTCTTGTCAGGGATGGCTGGAGGCACATATGGTGTATATGACAATTAATGGAGAAGGAAATTCATTTTCTGTTATTATACAGTTTTTTAAATTATTAATAATGTAGATTATGTGCATATAGGATGGTGTATGAAAGTTTGGCAGGCAAAACTTATGCAGTATTGTTAGCTAATCAATAGAACCAGAAGAGCAAGAAAGGAGTAATAGCATTTACATTTTGAGTGTAATTGAAATTGTTTCAGAGGAGTGGGATAAGCCCTCAAGAAAAATGGGAGTTATTTGACTCTGATTTGGCAGCCATTGTAAAGTACAATTCTAGGGGTAATTTTTCAAGCAAAAACAAGGCAGCCAGTGTGTGTGGCATTCTGGCACTTTTTCATTGTTATGCTTGCTTGTACAGGCTCAGAGGTAAACTGCAAGAGGTCATGTGCCTTTGTGTGTGTGTGCGTGATGGGGAGGCATTGGGAAGAATGTCTGAAGCAACGTTAAAAAAAATGGTCCAAAATTATCTTATTAATGCCAATATATTATTGTCATTTGGCAAATTCTTGACAAGCCATGAGACTAGAGTATCTGTTATTGACTGAAGTAGCAATACTTTATTTGCTTTAAATTTTAATTTAAGGAGAAGGATTTTGGTATTAAGGGGAAAGCATTTAGCCGAACTATCTAAATAATTGCCTCATTTTATTTTTATTGTGTAGATGTGATCTCACTGTTCACACAGACTATGGAATTTGAATTATTTATTACGGAATGTCACTAAGCTTTGGCCTTGACTCTCAGTGTGGTTACTACAAAGTAGCCCTGCTCTGTGGTTATAAAATCTGGGTCAGAAGCCAGTTCTAGCACATTTTTGCTATGCCCTGGATGCCATTCTAATTCTCTGAACCTTTATATCTTCATGATTAAAATTGAGTTAATTACTATCCTGTTGCAGAGGCTTGTGAGCTGATTAAGTCAAAGTGCTGTGTAAACTGCAAAATGCTGTAAAAAATGTAAGGCTTTATTATGGAAAATTATGGAAATTATGTAATAAGGTTGATTATATGTATTGTTTTATGGTAAACACAGATAATATCTGTTTTTAGAAACATGCATTAAGGGAAAAAAAAAAGAACCATGCAATTAGTATCCTAAATTGGGAAAGAATTTTCAGAGATAATTGGCATAATTGAGTGAAACCACTACTCAAAAACAATCATTTTTGTAAAGTCTTTAAAGGTTGGGGTCTAATTCAAACCAATTCAGTCATTCATAAGAATTAAGGATATCAATATGGGCAGGTAAAGAGCAAGTATTTCCCACTCCTAATGCTGACTGAGTGGAAGATGAAGGTCTTTAGCTGACCTCAGCCTTGTTACAAATAAAAAATATATGGGAGCCGAGGAGATCTGTTGTAAGATGATAATGAATATAAGTTATGAGATCTTCCAGACATCCAGAGGAAATAGAGTTTGGTTCTAGGGAGTTCAGAGTTTTTGTCAGTCATGAGTGGCATATGTATCGTTAATAATAATTTATACACTTCAAAGAACTAAAGTACAATAATATCGACTTAACATGAAAACTATCGTGTACCCATGTTTTGATGACTTAAAAGTACTTCCAATATCTAACAGTAGCTTATTTTAGCCTGTTATAAATGAAGAAGCCATCAAAGATTAAAAAGTAATATACTAGGATACTATTGCTTTGTCAGTGATAAGCTACTCATAAAATGAGTATTAATAAACTTCCTACTCAACTTTAGATATTAGTTATCTGATTATTTGAAGCTCATATGAACAAGCATTACAAACAAGCACATTAATAGCTATGTAATTACTGAGAATGTTGAGAAGTATATCATACTCATACTCAAAGACATTAACTCTTACATTTTTGTTGCATTAGTTTATGAAATAATACTAATGGTTTTTATTTTTATAAGCCGTAAAAATTATATGCTTCACTACTGTTTCATGCTGTATTTTTTGTGAGTAAACACTATTTTTTTTAATATCAAGATATGGCATAGACAGTATGTGATCAATACTTCAACAGTAATCAACTTTTTAAAACAGATCACTATACAGCAGTTGCATTTGGTCTGTAATGACTTTTAAAGGAAAAAAATAAAAGAAAAAGGAAAAAGAACTTAGTACACAAATTCAATATTATGTTTCAAATTGCATATATATATTGAGCATACACACACACACACAATCTGTGGATAAATGCTAAATTGGAACTTTTAACATCTTTTTAAAGATAATTATGGCTACTAGATGTAATCTCTACCATTAAATTACGTGGGAATGCTGAAAAATGCTACTGCACATTTGTAAAGCTGTTCTTTACTATAGATTCCAGAATTTTTTTTTTACAAACGTTAGAGAAATGAGCGATTCATATAAGTAAAATACACAGCATAACTTTCAATGAAACTATTAGTGCATATTTAAGAGGCTCTATTATATTAAAAAGAATTGGGTCCTTTTTTCTGCAGTGTTTTTACTCACACAAGAGTCACTTGAATAAATCGACATAAAATCGTTTTTAAAATGCTAATTCAATTAACTGCAAAAATCAATCCTGAGAATGTAGTTCCATTTAGCCTTGGAAATGAGACATCAAGTAAAACCTTGAGTTCTGAATGTATGTCAGAACGTGAAGAGATGATTTTTGTTCACCTCAAGCACTGCCTCTCAGGCAGCCAGTCTGCTGGAGTACTATTTGAGTTTTGGTTTTTTTTTTAGCAAATAAAGGAAAGTACCATTTCATAACTATGCAAGTGAATGGCTGTATACAAAATGCACAACGAATATGAATCAGTTTGGGAAACCAGGCAGTGATAGTATGAGAGCTCGGTTTATGGCCATGATTCCTTGATGTGTGCTTTGCTGTGCTTAAAAATTTTAAGAAATTTTGTTGCACGTTAATTTACTGCAGAATAAAATAACTTCCCAAATTCTTGATAAAACATCTGAGACTTGCAATGGCTAGTTCTTTAGTCCTCATTCTCAACTGTGACAGTAATACCAACTTGGCTTCCAGTTTGTAACTCCTGACCACTTGGCATAGAAAATGAATCCTGTTGTAATTAAAGTTCAATGTTTTCTTCTAAGTGAGTGATTTTTATATAAAATTATCAATAAAAATGTTCCATTGATATGTCACTTTAAGTTTCAGAAAGATCAAATATGTGATTTCAGATTTCTCACAAGCCCGTGGACTGCCCAAGGAAGGCATTGTTATAACTATTTCAATGGTGAAAAATTGAAACTCAGAACAATTTTAACTTATTCAAGGAGACGTGTGGAGTAAGTGGCAGAGAAGAAAAAAGAAAAAAGATTTTGCCTATTATAGTCTCTATTATCATAGACTTTCAAAAAAAAAAAGTAGTGTTCTGGTTTGGGAGGATAAGAAGACAATTGAAGCTCATTTCAAACCAGGCTCTCCAATATTGATTAAGCTTTAGTTTCCTTACAAATAGTATGAGACTTCTTTATTCTTAAAAAAAGAAGAAGAAAAAGAAATCCTAATTGGGACAATGACATTAAATTGTGTTTCAAAGTAGCGAGAAAACAACAAATATTTATATTGCCAGTAATCCAACACTTCAACGCTATGTTCCAATTCATCACCTATTATCTCTCTGAAAGGGTCCATTGTCCTAAGAATGTACAATAACATAGCAATATGGCAAACTAGATATTCTGAGGGTCACCTGTCTGCAGATTTCTATACATTTTACTGCACTGTTGTCTCTCGAAAGTGTAAGGAAAATCCTGAGAAGTCCTACACTTAATAAAAAGAAAGAAAGAAAAAAAAAAGCTGAATACCATAAAGATGAATTGTAAATGGACAGGGTGAGGTCATCCTGTGGCCACTGTCAACGCAGTGCTGAGCTCGTGGAAAGCAGCATGGTGCCTGCATTAAGCCAGTAGCCACAGAGGTATTCATATCATTTGAGGCCAGCTGTGCCTAGTTCCCAGATTATTTTCAGTCAAATATGAATGAACAATTAAAATCACCAGACACAGGAGACAAGCCATCATGAATGAGAAGTTTCACAGAAACCCCCAAGAACCTCTGATACTGTAATTATCAAAAACACAAAAAGAAAGAGCCATGTATAAAATGTTTAAGGAAATTAAAGTGAGTATAAAACACAAAGACATTGCCAATGATAGAGGTATGCTTGCAAAGGAACCAAATTGTGCATGAATTCTCTACATGAATAATATATCCTCTTTGAAGCTAGAAAGCAGACGGGGAGTACATATAACATTTGACACTGCATGAGAGAGACTCAGTAAACTAAAAGATAGATCAGAAAAAATTACCTAGGTTGTGGCATGGAGAGAGGAAAAAGAGCTGTGATCTATAAAAGCATAAGGGACGAGGATAAAATGTGGAGGTCCAGTACGGCTTTATCCATTGTGATCTCTGTTACTCAGACTTCCAGCACAATGTTCGATTGCCTTTTCCACTCCCATCTTTAAATGACGGGTTAACTTTACAGAGGCCTCTGGTGCCCTTGACTTTACAGCAAGCTGTACACACTCTGCCCTTCACAGTTTGATTTATTCAGCTCAGTGATCCATTTAACAAATATTGTTATAAATGAAGCCTCAATTCCAGTGAAAATACATTGTGTACATTCATCAAAACTTGGGGCATACCTATGAAAAGTGAACAGGATGCCTAAGCAATTTGAATTAAAGCCAAATATTAAAAATAGGCTTTGTGTTTTAATTTATCTTTTCTCTCGAGGATATCTGCATGATTTCATCTGTGGTTACTGAAGATCAAAGTGCAACCTTACGTCTTTCATCTGATAGAGGGAGTTTGTTTAGATCGGACAGAAAGGACGCAATATAATAAGGATATAAGTGGCATAATGGTCATTATTTTGCTTCCAAGTTCTCTTTCCCGCCCCACTTGGCCTCCGGGCATCCTTTCATCAATGTGTTCTACAGCAAGAAAACACAGCCAGTTGAAGATTAAGTCATTCTTCAGCTCTCAGGTGATAAGTCAGTTACTAGTTTGGCCCTGTACCATGTCTAAGGGGTCATAGATGTATTTATTTATAAATTTCATTAAGATAATTGAGCTGTGCTTTGCTATTTCAAATTTGGGAATAAAGGGGATTCTCTCAGTGCTCTTTCCAGGTAAAAATTACTTTTACTTTTTTTTTTCTTTTGAGCTTCAAAAGAGGGTCAGAGGTGAGTTGTGGTGTTACTAGAACTTCGTCTCATTAGAAGTTAATAAGGCCAGGGTTTTAAAACAGACACAGATCCCGTAACCTTTGTACTTGAAGGCACTTATTTCCTTCACCAGAGAGAATAAATTAATAAAACTTAGTCTTTTAGTTCCTCGTGGGGTAGTGGAATATACGTATGACTATGATCATGTGGAAGAGACCAAAGAAAACTCTCTTTGGTATAAACCTAAAATGGTTCATATTCATTTTCCCTTGTCTGAAGCTTGGGCTAATATCTAGCCTCTAAATTGAAGATAATTAGTGAAATAGTATATAAAAATAAAAGATGAGAGTATTTCTTTTTCTTAATATGCATTATGCATTATTACTTTCATTATACATAATTATATCAGGGAAGGCTAAAATCACACAAATGCTCCTTAAGAAACATATTTATACGAAGTCAATTTTACTGTTACTGCACATATATTTTCTGAGGACATGTATTATTACCAGCATTCCACCTATAAGGAAAGTGTAACTCAAAGAGGCTCGATGAATTGACCAATGTTCCAAAAACATCAAGTGATGCCCCAGAAACCTGAACTAGGCTAAGACCATTCTTTCTTAACATTATTAGGATTGCTCATAATTTGAAGCTTCATATCATGCTGCTACCATTTCACCTATAAAACATATATGTATTGCCCTTCCAAGAGATAGGTAATTAGAGGTGATTAAAAGTTATTGTTTCCCTCTAGGTTAACATGTGCCTGGGGGGGGGGGGAATCCATAAAAACATGATCCCTTAGCTCTAAAGTGTTTAGATGACAAAACCTGAGAAATGGGTTCATAGTCACATTTACGTAAGCAAAACTTGGTTGACTTTTAAATATTTCATGATAATGGTATATACACAAACCAAATAGGACTGAAAAGGAAATCCTAATAGATAATTTGGACAGTTGCAAACCTTAAGAATGGAAGATACAAGTGTTATGGACAGGGCCTAGAATTAGAAGCAATGCATTAGAAATGAATATCCGGTATTGAACACACTGAATTAAAAACAAATGCCACTCTCAGTAATAGGCAAGAGATAGTTTTGTTACAATAATTGCCTTATTACTTATGTTTGTAATTGAAATCCTCTCGAAGTCTATTAATACACAAGCAAATAGGAAAAGATGTCTATAGTTCTTGAATGCATTCTAACACTTTTAAGGAAAAGTCCAGAAAATGCTAGGTAAACATAGAGTATTGGTTGAAAATTGTTATTCAAAATAGCCCTAATTCATGTCAAAATCCCTCCTTCCTCTTCAACTCAGCTTTCACAAAACCAAACATCTATTCTTAGTTTTAAAAGTGCCCACTTAGCTTACTCTGAAATGGGTGCGGGTCATATAATAGTTTAGTTAGATGTTGTTACTGCACATCTGCTAGAAGATTTTCTCTGAATGTGATTCCTTCATTACCTAAATCATGAAGACAATTTATCCTTGACTTAATGATGTGGACTGAATTAGAATTTCTGGAAGTGAGAACCTTTGTATGTTGGGATATCACTTTCTCCTGAAATGTCAAGAGCTACCATATGAGAATACAAACTGGCATTTCTGTCAGGTTCTCCACCATGGAGACCAGCCAATAAAATTCTTTATATGTTTTTTTTTAAGATTTTATTTATTTACTTGACAGAGATAGAGACAGCCAGTGAGAGAGGGAACACAAGCAGGGGGAGTGGGAGAGGAAGAAGCAGGCTCGTAGCAGAGGAGCCTGATGTGGGGCTCAATCCCACAACGCCGGGATCATGCCCTGAGCCGAAGGCAGACACTTAACCGCTGTGCCACCCAGGCGCCCCAAAATTCTTTATATGTTAATGCTAAAAATGTCCATGGATCCAACTGGTCTTTACGTTGGGTAAGAAAGGTGATTTTGTCGGTCAGAATTTGAATATCAAAATAAACTTGAATAATATGGATTACAAGCTACTAAATAAAATTCATGAGTCCATGCTAGTATAAATTAATACAAAATTAAATTAGGGATATAATATTGTTCAAGTGTTCACCCTACCAAAAGCAATCTACAGATTCAAAGCAATCCCTGTCAAAGTACCACAGCATTTTTCACAGAACTAGAACAACAAATGATCCTAAAATTTGTATGGGAGCCCAAAAAAACCTCTAATAGCCAAAGCAATCTTGAGAAAGAACAAAGTTGGAAGTATCACAATCCCAGATTTCAATATATACTACAAACCTGAAGTAATCAAAACAGCATGATACTGGAAAAAAATAGATCAATGGAACAGGATCGAGAAGCCAGAAATAAACCCATGTTTATATGGTCAATTAATGTATGGCAAAAGAGGCAAGACTATACAATGGGGGAAAAGATAGTCTTTTCACAAAATGGTGTAGGGAAAATTAGCTACCTGTAAAAGAAGAAAACTGGACTACTGTCTTACACTATGCACAAAAATAAACTTAAATGGATTAAAGACCTATATGTGCGACTGGAAACCATAAAACTCCCAAAAGAAAACATAGGCAGTAATCTTTTGGAAATGGGTCTCAGCAACATATTTATGGATCTGTCTCCTCAGGCAAAAGAAACAAAAGCAAAAATAAACTATCAGGACTACAACAAAAAAAGCTTTTGCACAGCAAAGGAAACCATCAACAAAAAAGGCAACCAAGTGAATGGGAGATGATATTTGCAAATAATATATGATATCCAAAATATATAGAGAACTTATACAACTCAACACCAAAAAAACAAACAACCCAATTAAAAGGTAGGGAGAGGACTTGAATAAATGTTTTCCCAAAGAAGACATACAGATGGCTGACAAATGAAAAGTTGCTCACTATCCCTGATTATCAGGAAAACGCAAATTAAAACCACATTGATATATTACCTCACACCAGTGAGAATATCTATTATCAAAAAGACAGGAAATAAGTATTGGTAAGGATGTGGAGGAAGGGGAATCCTGTGCTTTTTTGCCAACAATGTAAATTTGTGCAACCACTGTAGAAAACAGTTTGGAGTTTCCTCAAAAATTAAGTAGAGAAACACCTTATTGTGTAGTAATTCCACTGCTGGGTATTTACCCAAAGAAAATAAAAGCACTAGTTCAAAAAGATTTATTAACCCCTGTGTTTATTGTGGCACTATTTGCAATTGCCAAGATATGGAAGCAACCCGTGTCTATCAACAGATAAATGGATAAAGAATAAATGTTGTGTGTGTGCGTTTGTGTGTGCAATTACCCAGCCATAAAAAAGAATGAAATCTTTCCATTTGCAACAACATGGAGGGGCCTAGAGAGCAGTATGCTAGGTAAAATGTGTAAGACCAGAAAAGATAAATATATTATTTCATTTACATGTGAAATCTAAAAAACAAACTTACAAAAAAATCTCTTAAATACAGAGAACTGATGGTTGCCAGAGGGGAGATGAAAAGGATAAAGAGATATGAACTTCCAGTTATAAAGTAAATAAGTCACACAGATTAAAGGTACGGCATAGGGAATACAGTCAATAATATTATAATAATGTTGCATGGTGACTGTGCTTATTGTGGTAAGCACTGAATAATGTATAGAAGTAATTTTTTGACAAAAATAAACTCAGTATTTTTGTTTGTTTGCTTCAAGTTGTTATTTAAATTCTGGTTAGTTAGGATAATATTGGTTTCAGGAGAATTTAACACCCAGTGCTCATCACAAGTGCCTTCCTTAACACCCATCACCCATAGAGCTCACCCCCCCCATCCACCTTTCTCCATCAACCCTCAGTTTTTTCTACAGTTAAGAGTCTCTTATGGTTTGTTTCCCTCTCTTTTTTCCCCCTTCCCTGTAGTCATCTGTTTTGTTTCTCAAGTTCCACATATGAATAAAATCATACAGTTTTTGCCTTACCTGACTTATTTCGCTTAGCATAATACCGTCTAGCTCCATCCATGTCATTGCGAATAGCCAAGATTTCATTCTTTTTGATGGCTGAGTGATATTCCAATGTATATACAAATACCACTTCTTCTTTATCCATTCATCGATCAAGGGACATGTGGGTTCTTTCCATAATTTGGTTATTGTTGATAATGCTGCCATGAACATCGGGATGCATGTGCCCCTTCAAATCAGTATTTTTTGATCCTTTAGGTAAATACCTAGGAGTGCAATTCCTGGGTCACAGGGTAGTTCTATTTTTAACTTTCTGAGGAACCTCCATACTGTTTTCCAGAGTGGCTGCTCTGGTCTGCGTTCTTACCAACCGTGGAAGAGGGCTCCCCTTTCTCCGCAACCTCGCCAACATCTGTTATTTTCTGAGTTGTTAACTTTAGGCATTCTGACAGGTATGAAGTGGTATTTCATTGTGGTTTTGATTTGTATTTCCCTGATGACGAGTGATACTGAGAATCTTTTCGTGTGTCTGTTAGCCATCTGTAAGTCTTCTTTGGAAAAATGTCTGTTCATGTCTTCTGCCTATTTCTTAACTGGATTATTTATTTTTGGGTGTTGAGTTTGATAAGTCTTTATAGACTTCGGATACTAACCCTTTACCAGATGCGTGATTTGCAAATATCTTCTCTCATTCTGTAAATGTATAGAATTATTGAATCCATATACTATACACCTGAAACTAAAATAACATTGTATGCTAATTATACTTCAAAAACAAAGCAAATTAGAGATAAATAAAATACTTCCTTGCAATCAAATGACAACCAATAAATATTTAGGGGATATAAAGTTAGGAAGTTATCCATGGATATTAAAACTATTGTGTAATATTTGATAAGAAACATATTATTTAATACTCTCCAGGTTTCTTCCCACTAGATATTTATTAATAACAAAGGGAAAATAACAGCTTTATGGTGGAGAAACCTGGCAGATGCTGCCTTAATCAGCTAATGATCTGATCACTAACCTTACGGCAAACTGTTATCAAATGCCTCTTGACATTGTGCACTGAGCAGAATACGACATCACTTCTGTGGTATTCCTGAGAGAGGTGTAATATGTTTCTAATCAAGATGTGCGTGGTGCAGACCCAAATTGAGAAATAGCCTCTGAAATAGTGAATGTGTATTTTTCAAAAATGTCAAGATCAATAAATTTTTAAAAGCTGGAAGATTTTCCAGATTAAAGGAATATAAAGTGATATAAATACAAAGCGTCTACTTCCAAAGTTAGAAGGCATTTTTTTTTCAAACTATGTTTTTATGAGACTATAACATGAAGGCCAACTTAGCCTCTGCCAAACCACGGTGTGAAATCACTTTTATATATTTTGTGTATAACAAATGGAATCTTTGAGTACAGTAGAAATAGAATATTACATAGATCGTGGTATCTTAGTGCCCAAGATAAAATAGTAAGACGAAACACTGTATGAGACTTTCACATGGCAGTGCTAGTACATATAATTCAAGCTTTGATGTAGTTTCTATGGTGATTGCCAAACTGCCCCTAATCACTACGTTCTTTTTCCATATGCCAGTATCTTCTTTGTTACAAAATTCCAAGAGACGCTTCATGAAGTATTTCTATTCCACCAACAGAATACGAGTTGGCAATACCTAATTTTCCCAGAAATCCATTAGTTTTTCAAATTAGTGTCTATAAAGTTTATAGCAATAAATATCATTTTTCTATGATATGAATGACAGTATCTGGATTGGGATAGATTCACTTAGTGCAAATCTTTATATTAAGATTAGAAATTTTATTTAGAAAATGCTAACTGTAGAATTATAACTGCTGTAACAAACATTATGATGTGATTTTTAGGTTTTCTATTTATCATTCATTGTACTTAAGCAAATAATAAATGGCCTAATAGTTTGAGCCATTGCTAAGTAGGGGTTGAATTATTTGTTGTCAAACACTCTGAAAGAGTCATAGTATGTGAGTGAAGCATTTTATACATTAAAATATTTTTAATAAATATAAATTATTACATTTAAGCAGATGATAAAATTGGCAAAGTATGCTCTAACAAAGTGAAATAAAATGGGAAGATCCCATACTTTATCTGCTTTAATGGATAGCAAAGAAACTATATAATTTTAGATGCAATTAATACTATTAACATTGCTAAATATTTTTCTCTGAAGAAGCATAAATTATCTCTTAACCCTTGATTGCACTACCAATGTGTATGATTTACTAAATGGCTTTCTCTTCCCTTCATTCTTTCTGCTTTAGATAAGATTTATTAAGATATCCAATCAAAGAATTATCCTCACGTCCTGACAGCATCTAATTCATAGCAAAGCCCTGCTTTTTTGAACTCTTCCTCAAACCATCTAACACAAGCTCCAATAATGTCTTTTCTAACATCTTACTAAGATATCCAGAAACACCACAGTGCGTGTTCCTGTTTGCTGCAGTGAGTAACTAAATCCAACTTTGGTGACCCGCAGGTCTATTACTAGGGGTCTTTGGCTGTAGGGCTTTGACAGAAGTTATACTGCCAACAGTAATGGAGCAATGAAGTAGCTGGAAGAGAATGTAGAGTCAAGGGAGTTTTTTTTCACAGATTTGTATTTCACAAATACAATATTTTTAGAAGCTGATGCAAGGAAGATACTTTAAGTGATATCTCTGAGGTGAGAGGGGAAGGGTCTAGCGCAAAGAGAAAAAGATAGTCCATACCTAGTATTGTGAAGGAAGATAGAGCATATTGCTACCAACATAAGTAACTTAAGGTGCTAGTGGGCACATGTGGAAATTCTCTTCTAATTGCTTTTCTTGTTCTTGGTGAACTACAAGGCAGTCATCAGCAGAAAGTGATGGGCAGGGGGAAGACATCTTGATGATTAAGGAGAAAAGAAGCAGACTTCTAGGGAGAAAGAAGAGTGAAAGAACTGTAGAAATGCAGTGGGACCTCTGGCATCAATAAGAGCTCAGAACCCTTGACCTTACTAATCATGACCAGAAATCAAATAAAATTGTCCCTACATTCCCAAATCCCAACACACTCAATACAGTTTTTAAACAAAGGTGGATAGTAACTTTCTCATTTCTGATTTACTAGGGTTATCAAGCTGTTAACACACACACACACACACACACACACACACACACACATCTTGAGGTGGATTTTTCAGAAGCAGTTGTTAGGAGGGACAGCATAGTACCACTAGATACAGCTTCTAGATATTAAATTTCTGGATCTGTGCTAATTTTCTGAGTAATTCTGAGCAAGAGACTTAAAAGAGGCTCAAAATTTTTATCTGTGCAGTAGGCTTAGCAATAGAACCTACTTTATGTGGAAGCTGAGAGAGTTAAATATGTTAATACTTATCAAGTACTTAGAACAGCAGGCACTGCATTTGCAAAATAAACAGAACCTATCAAACTAAATCTTACATCATTTTTTCCGGAGTTACTTTAAAAAAAATTAAGTCTAATGGGTGAACCAGTAGAAGTAGCCTGTCTTCATGGCCTGTTTGCCAACATGATTATTTCTGATGGTCATCTGGGACAGTTTTTGGGGTCTAGATCCTGACTGGCAACTCAAAGGACTTACAGCATAGACTCTGAAGCCATTCATGAATGCAAATGCTCTTTCCATTGGCTCCAGCATTCTTGCATCACTTTCTAAATCATGTCTAAAAAAGCATTAATAGAAACTTGTTTTAAAAAGTTGGAGAAAATTTCAGTTCCAGATAATGAAGAAATCAATTATAAGTGCATTTACACAGAACTAATTTGGCCAATTATAAGGTGAAAATGCATTCTTGCCTACTTTACTTCTATGAGAGAGATCCTAGATGGTATTGTCCAACAACTCTCTGCACCTACCACCAAAACATAGCCCTTTTAACAGCAGATTATTTTATTCTGAATGTGTCCACTTAGTAGAATATGTTCTTAAGGATTATCCCGAGATATCAAAGTACAGCCCCAATGCGAAAGCCTAAATTACTAGTCGTTACTATCTGACTGTTCCACTTTTAATACTAAATTTTGAATTGTTGAGATATTTATTTAATGGTTTTTATGGTTAAATATTTGTTTTTATATGATTAAAGATTTGTTTAAAAAGAATACGTGTTCACAGGTTCTAGGAAATCTTAAAAGGCCATGTCTACTGAGTGAAAATTATTTCTCACATCTATAACAATTCAAATATTCAGACTTCTAAAAGAAAAGATTTCTCTTAGGGATTTTACTGATCCTGGCATCCCAAATATCTACAAATTCTTGAAGTAAAACATTATGTGGCAATTTTATTAATGAAGTATTTGGGGCTACAGTTGTCCAAGTCCACCTCTATCAGAAGTGAAGCATTAAGACAAAGAATAGTGCCTCAGAACTGGCTGGTAGCTTCACAGGAAGAGCTGAGGTCTACCCAGGAGAAATAAGTTTCTATTAAAATACGACAGGGCATTTAAGCACACTGATCCTCTACTCTCTTTGGAAATATGTTAGATGGGAAGTATTAGTGATGGAGTTCTTTTTACTTTAAAAAATGCTGTTCAAAGCTTTTCTTTTTCTTCTCAAAGAATTTTGCCCTGCTTTACAGGCAATACCCACAGAGAAATAAAAGTTGCTCTGTGTGATATTACATTGCATTTTACATTCAAGGACACTGTAAGGATTTGTGAATTGTATAAAAATTAAAACATACCTTTTCTTCTAAGAACAAATAAAAGGTTGAACAATGTCTGTTTCTGTTCTTCCGTACCTATTCCTTTGCCAAGGCTAGAGATGATGGCAAATGTATTAAGAAGACATTATCTTAAACTTCCTAGTAATTATTCCTTCATTTATTTCTGTATGTATAGAGTAAATATAGCTTAATTAGATAAAAAGACTGAAATTTGGGAATAAATAAAATATTTAATAACTTTAAACCCTTTAGGAGTATGTGACCTTGGGATATTGTCTTCAAAGAGAAAAAATCTTTCTAAACTACACAGAATTACCTTTCTGAAAAACAAATTAAAAATAGGAAATATCACCTGAACAAAGAAATAAAAGGCAACTTATTTCAAATATTTAATATTGAAAATTATTTTTATTTTTCTAGGCTACAGATAATAAAAAAAGTCAATGTATTATTTTACTTATGAGACTATGCAAACCACTGGGATTTAGAAAGTTTTTTAATGTTTTAAACACCCCTAGAATTGCTCATGAAAGAAAAGTAACTACATGTCAAATAACCATCTCCTTAGGTGTGTATATGTTTATGTATGTATAACGTATTATGCCATTATACTCAAATTGAATTCCTAGAGTCAGTTCTGAATAACAAGCAATGGGATATTTTGAAAGCCAAGAGATTATTGTCCCTTTGCAATTTGCTAATATAATTAAATTATTTATATTTCATGGAAAATAAAGCAAACTCATACTGAATGTTTTACTGAACCTGGTCACATGAGTGTAAAGGGCATTATGTAAACAATATTTTTTAAAAGGTTCTTAAAGATATCTTACCATTTTTTTATTTGTAAGGAAGAGATTTCTATAATGGCTTCCATGAAATTCATTTTATTAAGAATTTTTTATATCTTTTGGGATAAGCTTTTATATCACACTAAAAAGAGCTTACATGAATACTTGCTTTTTCTAGTTACTTCTATGAATTAATACGAAAGAAATTCCTCTATTTTTATTCCCCAAATCTGTTTTGAAGATGTGGATATGGGTCACTTTTAAAGAGTTCCTTTCTACATAAAATGCACAGTTTCAAGTAGCATACTTGTTATTTTTGTGCAGAACGACAGGATATAATTCAAGGATTCATATAATAGAGCTATCTGAAAATGTGTTAATATATTTCTTTGAATATTTCTGCAGGTATCCCTAGTATTCAATCTTTGATTTCTGAATGTTCTGTGTTTTTCAAGCTTTATGGTGGAAGCTAAAATAAAAATCAAATGATTTAATTTTTAATTGTTTATCATTTGCAAGCAACAGAGACATTTTGAATAATGTGTTCATACAGCCCCAGTGTCATGTTTCTAGAGTCTGTGCCACAACCTCTGAACAGCTCAGCAATAGGATGTTGTGTTGACAATTGCCTGTATTCATTGGAGAACTGCTAACTTAGATTTATTAAATTTAGTGCACTTTGGAAAATGTAAAATTGAACACAGGAGACCAAAATATAAATTGTATTCTACAAGCAAATAAATACAGCTCTTTTGAGCCTCCAAAATAAGCATAAAATACACACAGGGATGAAGAGAGACAAGTTAGAACACAATAGCTGGTTTTACAAGGCTGCCTGTCCCCTTAGCAACTAGAAAATATATAGTGGTTCACAGGACCCATGATTCTTTTGCTCTGTGTTGTGCTCTTTCACCCTTTATATGAGATGTTCACACTCCAGTCAGCGAAGAGCTAAGTGTATGTGAAATAATTTGATATTCATGGTTTAAAATGTGTTGAAAAGGAACTAACTTAGATGCATGATGCTAATCGCATTCTAAAACTGCCCTTGCGTTTTGATGGCGCACTGTTATAAACAAATCAGATATTCATGTAGAAGAAATACACGGCGTCCTGGAGATTGATGACAAACTTCATGGAAAGTATCGTGTAGAAGTACTCAGTCCATTATTTAGAGTAGAAAACTGGGTTTGCAGAGTAAGCCTGTATCTTCCAAATATATTTCAATTCTGGATGAAATAGTTCAAATTCATTTGTCCATGCAAATGCTTTAGCTCCCTGATAATCATAACGTAATAACATTTAACTATCTATAGTGTGAAGATTAAATGCACAGTAAATTTATTGAATACTATTCTTATGGGTTTGTTTGTTTTTATCAAGATAATTGTTAACTATCTGAAAAACCCAGAAAGGTTATAGGTTGCACCACACTCTTTCTAAACACAAACACACACATATAAATGGATGCACACATACCCATAGGGCAAAGAAAAGCAGAATATGTCAAAGTGTGTGAATTTCTGATTCTGTGGTCTTGCGGATTTTTTATGAATCCGTATAAAAGAGTTGAAAGTCCTTATTTCAATTCAAAAAGGTTTTTTTCAATATACCTTTTGCATGGATCCAAATTACTATATCAAAATTCTAACTGCTGAGTGTTTTTCAAGAGTCCTAGCTTAAAGCTTAGAGCAAGAGAAGATAGAATAATGTGTTTAAAATAAAAATTATCCTCCTTATTCAACCTTATGACCAATAAAATGTACTCTCCTTATACACGTTCCTGCTGGGTTAAAAAATCTGAAGGTTAGTTTAACATATTTGATACACTCAACTATATGACAAACTTCTTCGGCAAAGAGAAGATGCCCTTTCTATGTTCTCTTCCACTCAATAAACATAAGAATTGCATGTAGCACATTGTTTTGAACAAGCAAGCTAGCAGAAAAAATGGTGAGGCTATTAATACAGCCTGAATAAACATTCTGATTGATTGATTGATTAAAGATTCATTTGATCCTGAGTATCAAAGCACTGAATCCCAGGTGTAGCATAAACATCACAATGTGAAATTAAAAAGTAAACAAAACAAAACCTCTGTGGAGTAGTCCTAACAACATGTTAGAGATATTTGATACTTTTGTTGTATTATTTATTCTGGAAACTCTAATCCTAGTAATTCTGCTGGGTATAAAATTAAATGAGGACTTCCATTCCTGGTAATATTGGAATAGCTTACACCAGAAAAAAAAAAAAGAGAGAGAGAAGAAAGAAAAATCATCCTGCACAAAAGTTGCACATTACAGAAAATATGTGAAAAGTCATTACTTGAAGGTACAAACAAGTAAAATGAAATTAGAGAATTCCTTGGCTGTTGAAGAAAAAAAAAAAGGAGCACAATTAGTGAAGTGTGAAGTAATTAAATTTTGAAATTAAGCAATCTGATAAATTAACATTGAATATTATTAAACTAGTATAACTGAACATTATAATAGATATGACTAAAAAGGCCAAAGATGAAAGAAATGAAATGCTAAAAATAGCCAACTAAACCAAGATAAGGTGAGAAAGAAATAATAGAGAAACAAAAAGATAATACATGAAAAACATTAAGGTGGTTAATTTAAACCAAATAACATCAAAATTATATTAAATATAAGTAGCAAAAACAATCCACTAAAAGACAGAGGTTTTCATCCTGGTTTTTGAAAAAGCAAAAAACAATTCTATGCTGTGTATAAACAATGCACACTATAACAGTATAGAATACAATTAATAATATAGAAAAAGGTACATCATGCAACTTTCCACTTACAAATTTTGTTTCTTTACATCAATATCAGCAAATGCAGACTTCAAAGTCATAAGTCTTAGAAGAGACAGACACTTGTAATTATAAAAAAATATCAATTCATCAAAATATAACAAAAGCATTCTTGTTAGCATTTGGTGTTGTCAGTGTTCTGGAGTTTGGCCACCCTTCTAGGTGTGTACAGGTTCTAATTTGCATCTCCCAGGTGACATAGGATTTGGAACATCTTTCATATGCCTATTTGCCATCTCAACCTCTTTTTTTTTTTTAACTTCATTATTATTCCTAGCACTCTCCTTCTGTCTCACCTTCATCGCCTTTCCTCTTTAAATAAAATATTTCTCAGGGCTCTTCCAACAATCACTTCCCTTTCCTTGGAGGGATCTTCTTTTTTTTATCTGTATGAAGATATTTCAAATCTATGTCTCCATCTCATTCTCTATCCTGACATCTTGACACACACTTGGAGCTCACCTTCTAAAACCAGATACCTCAGTAAACTTCAAATTCAAAGTATCTAAGAAAAATATACTCTTTCATCAGAGTTTGTGCCCCAACGTTGTTATTCCTATCTGTCACAGCTCATTAATAACATCATCATCCGTCCAGTCAAGCAGAAATCCTTTCTTCCCTTGCAACTCCTTATTTTACTTTACCTCATATGTCATCTGTCACCAAATCCTGTTTTATTCAGGAATGCTTTTAGAATTTCAAAGTCTAGACTGGGTCCTCATCATTTCATCAGGAATACCTCAAACTCTTCCTAAGCGATAGTCCCTTCCATTTATTAGCCTCCATAACTATAATGATTTGTTACTTATAGGATGATGCCTGCAGCCTTTAGCAATCAAATTAATGTATAAACCAGTACCTAACTTACTATTGCCACAGTAATGCTGTATATTAAACGACCACGTAATTTTTCTAGCATCCAAATAGAAGTGTTTATTGGTAATAAATCTGGGGTCAGTGGAGTTTGGTTAGGTATCTCCCCTTGATCTTATGTGGGATTGTTGTCATGTCAGCAGCCTGTCAAAAATCTAGGCTGGCCTCACCTGGGACAACCTGGTGGATTCAGCTTGGTGCCATCTCTCTGTCATTGTCCAGCATGCTTTCATGGTGATATATGAAGCACAAGAGAGGGGATAGAAACATGTTCCTAAGGCTGTGTTCTGCACTGCAGGTCCATCATTTCTACCACATTCTATTAACCAAAGAGACTCAGATGAAGGGAATAATATTCTCTGTCCTTATGAAAGAAGCCTCAAAATCACTCAGTTAAAATTTGGATTTCAGATAAAGAATACTGTTTTAATATTAAAATGTCCTAATGCCCTGTATTATCAAGATTCTCCAGAGAAATAGGATGCTATTGAGAAATCTCTCTCCTCTAATCTCTCTATCTCTCTAGGGAGAAAATGATTGATTTTAAGGTATCAGCTCACATGATTGTGAAGGCGGCTATGTCTAAATTTCTTAGTGTAAGCCAGCAGGTTAGAGGTCCAGGGAAGAGTTGATGTTGCAATTTCAGTCTAAAGGCCTTCTGTGGGAAGAATCCACTCTTCTTCAAGGGAGGTCAGTTTGTTTTCTATTAAGGCCTTCAACTGACTTGATGGGTTGCACCCACATTATGGAGGGCCATCTGTTTTACGCAAAGTCAAGTGTTAATCTCTTCTTCCTTTAAAATGATTTGTCATATATGAAAGGCAAAATCTGGAAATCTATTACCCAGAACATTCTCTGCTTCTTCTCAAAAGCTGAAATCTGGCCCACTTACAGGTACTGATTTTCCTACTGAAGCAGACGAATCCCCTACATTGCAGAGCAGTAATGGGAACTAAATGATTCCACGTTGACATTAGGCTGAACACCTCTAGTTAACACGTGTGAAAAGATCCACAAATAGCATCCATTGTTTCATTGTGACTTTGGACAAGTACCGTAACACTTCAACGTCAGCCCTTTCCAAGAACTTTTCCTATTCAAATCAAACCTGTGCAGAAGACACACTGTAGAGTGTGCACTGACAATGCTTTCAAAATTAAAAGTACTAAGTGTGTACAACCTTGTTATTAGGAGACACTGTTTGAAACAAAAATTGCACCGGGCAGGCAGTTGAAGAGGAAAGGAAGACTGTATTCAAGGCTATTGAGATAGGGAAAGAGGTCAAAACTCAGTCTGAGCTCAACAATCCTGAAACAAAGGGCAAAGAAGACTTTTAGGAGTTGAGAGGAGGGTATCAAAGCCCATCTGTGTTTGCCAGTTGGCCTTAGCAACTACTTAGGGGAAAGTTAACTCTTCCCTCTTTTCATAACAGCAAGTGATTTTTATAACTTGGAGCAAAGTGCCTCAAAATTTGGTTACTGTCCTCTGACAGATGCTGGAAGATAGGGTGCTTACTTTTCAGAGGGATGGCCCAGATCCTTGGTGGGGGGCGGGGGGGGGGATCCTGGGTTGTAAAACTGGCAATTTTTACAAATTTCCATCTCAAAGGGGTAAAGGAAGGATTTACAAGTACAAGTGTTCTAATGTAAATACTCTAAGAGAGATGAGGTCTAGATTCAGTAAGAAGCCTGTGGAAAGTTTCCCTGAGCTGAGAACTTTAAGGCCATGTTGGTCACTGGCTGTAACTAAATAGGAGTTTAAAGACGGAATTTTAGAGGTAGAGGGAAATACCTGCTTACCTTTTAAGATAAGAAACAAGGTTCCCTAAGGGAGTGAGAAGGGTTACATCTCACACAACAGGATTAAAAACTGGCAATGGTTAAACAAAAAACAACCAGTAAATGGAGATTAGAAGTTCAACTGTTGGGGCGCCTGGGTGGCACAGCGGTTAAGCGTCTGCCTTCGGCTCAGGGCATGATCCCGGCGTTGTGGGATCGAGCCCCACGTCAGGCTCCTCTGCTGTGAGCCTGCTTCTTCCTCTCCCACTCCCCCTGCTTGTGTTCCCTCTCTCGCTGGCTGTCTCTATCTCTGTCAAATAAATAAATAAAATCTTTAAAAAAAAAAAAAAAAAGAAAACTCTTTAAAAAAAAAAAAAAAAGAAGTTCAACTGTTAAAATCTGTTATTCCTGGGAGATTTCTTATTGCCTGGTGCTATTAATGACTAAATGTTCCTATTTAATGACCTTGTACCATTATTAGCTTCAGTGTGTTAATACATTTAAAATGCTTATAGCCCATGGTGGGCATATTAGCAGCCCTCAATAGCAATTATTTATTTATTCTGAAAAACTCTTTCCTTCCTCTGCAGAATTTCAGGCAAGTGCTTCAGGGTATATGTTACTGACTTTCAAAAATAATGGATTTGCAAATGTAAACGATTTTCCAAACTAGCATGTGGACAGGCATCTACAATTCTTGAATTTGCCTTGAGTAATACAGAATGTTCACGCAAGAAAGATGAAAATTGCAGAGTAAGAGAAGAGTCAGTATTTCTAAATCCTATGATTTAGATATTTTTATGATACTTACTTTTATAATCATGGTTTGCATATAATTGTACCAAATGAGAAATGGCCTAGTGCTGGAAAAATGTATTAGTTCAAAAACTGATGCATATTGTAGGGAGAAATAGCCTCTTGGTAACGTTAACATTTCTCATGTTAAAGAATTTATCAAAATAGACTTTGGAAACAGTGATTTGCAGCTACTAGTCTATCATTTTTAAAGGATCAACCTAACTTCAAACAAGCGTTGGAGAATTGTAAAATATTAGTTGGGACTTTGAATATCCTGTGTCTTTACTGGTCTCTAAAAGTACTGCTTGGGAGAAAAATGTCAAAAGGGACAATTTGTCGAATATGAGCCAAAAGGAAATGTCGGCTTAAAATCTGAGTTGTGATCTGATTCTAGAAGCGCTACAAATCAGACTGAATTTATTAACTGATGTTGGCTTCTAAAATAGCTACATGCCATTTCATTGCTGTGGTCAGCTATCGGTTGGAGAGATGATTGGATTTTTCATTTAAAGCTATATACCTAAGTATTGTAAGCAAAGCAAGAGTTTTGAATAAAATCAAGTATGGATTTATGTTTTAAATAGTACTAACGAATCTGAAATCTTTTAAATTTCAAATATCCTACAACTCGTATGTGATTTTTCTACATTATCCACATAGCCAGGTTTTGCTGGACCCTGGGGTGAGTTAGGGGTAGAGCAATTTAAGGTTTGACAGTCATCCCCCCATCCCCCCCCCAAGAACCAAGAATTTTGCTTTAAAATGTTATTTTGTATTTTCAGTTACCCTTTGATAAAAACAGACTGGAAAACTGTTCACTTAGAATTTGTATTTTAACGCAGCAAAAGAGAATCCCAGAGACTGTAAACATCCTAATAATGAAGTAATAACCATTGTTAATATTTGTGGCTATGCCTCATCACCGAGAAAAAAAAAAAAGATTCTGAATGCTACACTACCATTCAAAATATAAGCATTTAAAATTAATTGAAAACCACTAATTTTTACTTCCTTTTCCCCTATCAGTATTTATTTAATTTGAAACAAGGACTGTTGTCACATCTCCCAGTCTGTTAGAAAGCGGTGATTTTTCCCAGTGTTACGTAAAAACCGCTGCAGTGAACTGTAATTTTTCACTGTATTTCAGTTCCATTGGCTTTAAGCCAAAAAGGTGAAGATACTGTCGGGTCGGCGCAGTTTCGACTCCTTTCAGCAAATTCTCTATGCAAACACCTCTGCGCCGCTATTGATATTAAGCATGTGAGGGCAGAAAAGTGCAGAAAGCCTTCATTTCTCACTGTCAGGAAAGATGAGATTTACTTCTGTGGGTGCATTTGCCTCATCTTACCCTGTGTAGAAAACGTGTCCCTCCCATTCTTGGTGTTCGTTTTGAGTTGTTACTTTCCTATTTTTTTTGTCCTTGCGCTCCTTCGATATCCTACTGTTCTACCCCCCCTAGAAACTGGTGCGATCCCAAACATTATCTGACTGGCTATAAACTGTTTTTATTGTAGAAATTTCTAAATGTTATCTATGTGATACTGGACTTTGTAAAAAAAAAAAAAAACAAAGAATCAGCAAAGTGCTCCCCAAGAAAACCAGATAGGAACAAAATGACTCATCTCGAACAGCTTCACATTCAGTTGTAGGTTTCTATACCTATAAATCCATAAAGGTTTATTATGCTTCATTATCTTTTTTCTTTTCTTTTTTTTTTTTTGGAGGGGTCACAATCTCCAGGTAATGGTGGTATTATTGACCTCTTTGGTATGACCATTGATTGAGCAAGTTTTGTATTTTTTTTAACCCAATAGGTGCCAGAACTTTCATATACATATTGATATATAATTGGAAAAATCTTTCCAGAATATAGGTAGAATATAGCTTGAGAGTGCAGGTGGGTTACTGTCATCCTTCTCGAAAATGAATTAAAAAGAATAATTATAAGGTTTATGTTTAGAAGATGAGTTTCTAACATTGAGTCAGCAGGTCCCTAAAAATAATGTTTCTCAAAACTTGTTGTTCCCTGAGCAGTGTTGTGATTTTAGATGGGTCAAAAAGTTTGAAACAAAAATTTATATTCATTTCACAGAATGAAATCAAAGGTTTATTATAAGTTCTGTGGAAACCCTATCATAGTTCTAATAATCACAATCATGCTATGTGGCCTACCTTGTTGAGCTGGTCTTGGTTCATATTCAAGTAATAGAAGGTATTTTGATAACGCACATCTTTTGTGTGTGTTATTCTCATTTTTTATTTTGTGAAGCATGCATATTTGATTATTAGTATTGTATTCTATTAAATCCTCAATTTATCAATTGGGTTATTAGTGAAAAAGTGGGTTACTGAAGTATAAATTCAGTAATTTTAATAACATAAAGACTACAACTTAAATTTATTAGCAGAAATAATCAAGCCCTGGTGCAAGGACAGGATGTAAATCTGCATGTTCTTGCACAGGTGATTTCATAGAGGTGATAATTCACACAAACAGCTAAAAAAAAAAAAAAAGGGTAAGGAGGGGGGGCATTTTTTTTTTTTTTTTTTTTTGGCCTGTGAATTCATAGAGCTCTAGTTCCCACGGGAAGTATCAGATATGAAACTTTATCCAAATAGCTTAAGCCGGACTATTAATATGTTAGCATTATTTACCGAATCTTGGATAAATCAGTCACTTTTTCCCCCAGAAGAAGCATAATAATATACCCTTCCTACAGGGAATTAATTAACATCAAAAGTTAGAAAAGTAGACAAAATTACACAGGTGCATTCAAAGTGGCACGCATCATAGCCAGCATGGAAACAAGAAAAACTATTGAGGAAGGATCTGTAAACCAGTAGAAATGAGTTCTTGGCAAGATTATTTGCCAAAGGACAGTACTGAATGCATATCAAACTCATGTCATACAGGTGAAAGAGCAAAATCAGTCACATTTGTGAGCTACGATGTATTTTTTTTTAACACTTGGATGAACGTAGTCAAATACAGAGCCTGATTTCACACTTGGCTCACGTAGTATATGCAGAGGAGAAAGAACTGATCATTTGGGCTCTATGTATACTATACCCTCTATGTGAAAATAGTAACAATGGTGCAAACTTTGACATAGGGGGAATGTTTGGGATCGAGACTTTTAGAGCACTAAGAAGAAAAAGCATTGTCCTATTAAAAGAGGATACATCCAAATGTTGATCTGAGTTTATTCAGAAAGAAACCTTAGAAGTTAACAATGAGTCTACTGCTCTGAATTCGAAGTTATAAGAATCACGGAGGATGTTTAATACAATCCAACATTGGCCACTGTGTGTTCTCCTTAGAGTACTACAGAAGCAAATCTAGCCTTAGGAAAAACCACTTTTGTACTCAGAAGTACACTAACTAGAAAAGAGATGTCAAGGGTATTAATTGGGCGAAGAAGAGAGTGGGTGTCTTTCTTTGCTGTTTTGGATTACTTAGTTCATTATTCATAGGATACGCAGAAAAGACAATACCAAGTTACCTCCACATTTTCTATTTTTTTTTCCATTTTACACGCAGAACAACATTAAGTAATGGTTAATTAACTAAACCAGAGGAGGTTTTGTTTAAGAGGTCTGTGTCCCAGGAAGCACAAGCAGAGAACGCCAGCTCGGCCGGTATTCCCATGGGTTTAAAATATCACTGCTCAAGTCAAGGGTTTGTAGTGCCTCTTCCGTAATGAAAATGATTACAACTTTTCACTATTATCGTTTGGGCTACCGAGACGCTGGCTTTCTTTACTCGGCAATAGAAATATTTTAAAGTGACAAACACCTAGAATTTCTTAGTAACAATGGTATATTTTGTAAAACAATGTATGTTTCCATTCCCTTCACTTTTCTTAATCTTTGGAATACTTCTCACTCAATTCTACCTATAATTTATAAAGGTTGTATGCTCTACCCTTTAATGCACAATTGCATCCTTGTTTGAGATTTTACGTAAGGCAGAATTTAAAAGATAACAGGTCAATATAATAAGACTGTTAAAATAATGACATGTTGTTAGACACAAGCCAAGGATGGCCAAGCATAATGGGTACTTTAATCTTTGCAGCTCCTTTAAAATTGCTATTAGTTTTATACGGTTTTCCATGGAGTTCTAAATTTTAAACTCTATGGGCTCTTTTTAAACTCTATGGGTACATTTTAAACTCTATTTCATTCGATCAAAATTTGGTTGATTTACAAACCCTTTTTGTATATCCCAATTTACTTTAGCTCTTTGGGATCAAGATGATATATTTACCCCTAGACATTTTAACACAGATATTTTGAACTGCTAAAGAGCATCATTATCTTTCAATTAATAAATGCATGCTATTAACTAGTCTTATTGGTTATTATCTTTGCACACACATTTAAAGTAATTTTAGGTGGTAATCAAACCACCTGATGTAAGAATTTTTTTCTATTTTCTCCCACTGTCAAATATACCACAAGTTATTCCTAAGAACAGTAATAGATTTTTTATGACCCTTTCAAAGAATGGATGCTACATCTTTCAAGCTGAATAGAGAAATCAGACTCACAGTAATGCTTTGTAACACGTGGCACTGAGATTTTTCAACCATTACACCTTTAATACAATAGCTTGAAACCACCAATATGCAGAGATGGACTTTGCAAACATTGGACACAGCAACTTCCCAGTCATGACCTCTTTTCACACAGCTGAGGCTGCAAAATTTGTCAGCCCAAAAAATTGAAGGACAACTTTGACCTAATTTTCTTATTAGCTTTCCAGTTATTGCAGATTCTTTTTCCTGCCAAAGTCTCCAAATTATGTCATTTATTCTTAAAAAATTATTTCTACATTCTCAGTTATAAAGTTAAGATTCATTTTTATGAATCCAAAAATTTAGGTCATTGGGCAGATAACTCTTTGGAGTTCTACAGAAACAAAGGTTGTTACATACTGAACTATGGTTATAACTCTTTGGATTCCTACAACTTGTCCCCATCTCCTAAAAAAAGGAGAAATGGGTCACATCGGCAATGTCTTCTGTATGAGTTTTTTTTTTTTTTACAATTTTTCTGTTTCTTTCTTTTCTTTCTTTCTTTCTTTTTTTTTTTTTTTAAAGAAAGGCAGACTGCTATAGCACTTCATTTGGCTGTGTCTGGGAAACTTGACTACCCTATATATTCTCCTACAAATGGACCTTGAAAGCTTGTTTGGGGGTTCTAGCAGGGGAGCTCCACTACTCATATACCCTCCACCAAGATCAGTCCTCCTCTGTTGGGGAAGGTTGTCCTCTTGGACCAAGGGTGCTCCTTCACACTTTTAGGAGGGATGCACATGGAGCTGTGAGGGAGGAAGGGGGCACCCACCTGGCCAGCCAGATCAGTTGAATCAACCCTGGAGATCAATGGGGTGATAGGTGGTGTAGCCAGAGCCCTCACATCCTTCAGTTTTACATTTTTTACAGTTTTGAGATATAATTGAACTGCAATATAAATTATGTAAAGTATAGAATATATTTTCACACATACATATTTATGTGTGAATTGATCACTATAATCAAGAAAACGAAAATATCCATCAACACCCAAAATTTCTCTCTACACGTTTGTAATCTTGTTCTCTTGACTTTTTCTGTTTCCACCACCTGCAGGCAACTATTCATCTGCTTTCAATCTGCTTATTTGTATTGTATTTCTAGATTGGTTTTTATTTTTTCCTAGAATTGTATATGAATGGAATCACATTTTCTTATCGAGCTTCTCTCATTCAGTATAAACATTTAAATATCCATCCACATCATTGTATGTATCCATACTTTCTTCCTTTTATTGCTGAGTATTATCTCATTGTATTAATATACTACAATCCAATGGGTGAACATTTAAGTTGTTTCCAGTTTTTGGCTATTGCAAACAAAGGCTGTTATGAATATTTGAGTAAAGTCTTTGTATGGACATATGCTTTCATCTTCTCTAAGAGTAGAATGGCTATGTCATTTGGTAGATGGATATTTAAATGTATAAGAATCTGCCAACTGTTTTACAAAGAGTTTTACAATTTTACATTGCCACCAGTAGTGTATGAACATTCCAGGTGATCCATATCCTTACCCATACTTGGTATGGCCAGTCTTTTTAGTTTTAGACATTTAAAGAGATGCATAATAGGAATTCATTATAGTTTTAAAATGCACTTATCCAATCACATATGACCTTGAGCATTTTTCATGTACTTTTTTTTTGCTATCTCTGCATCTTTTGGGGTGAAATGTCTGAGGAAATTGTATGGTTTGCCTAATCTCAGAGATCACCATTCTTCATTTCCTGATGTGTAATGTTATGAAAGCTTTTATTTCCTATCTTTTGTCTGGTTTTAAAATAGTTTCAGGTGGGAGAGTAAGTCCAGTCCCATCTTGACCTAAGTAGAAGTTCTTATCTGCACAATTAAATGTTTAGCCTTCTTGCAATGAATCCATGTATATTTTACCTATGTAGCAGTCGTTTATGTCCAGGTAAATGTTTCAGTAATTTCTTTCTCCCCTACACGCTTCTCAGTCCTACCATCAAAGGGCTCCACAGGCCATACACTTCTATAGGTGGTATTCTATTTTTATCATGATGATTCATTTTTCCACTCTTGAGATATAACTAAACAAATTCATATGGGGTTTCTACACTTATTCTGAATTTCTCTGCCACTAAAGACATGGAATTTACTCTCTAATATTGCTGGAGTTGTTATAGTGAGCATTTTTACTATATCTGCAGACATTTCTCCAGATGCTAGCTTTGGATCTATTCACAGAACTATCATTAGCCTTTGTTTCAAGTCACTGATTATCTTCTCTAACTACTACATTTGAACAGTTTGGTGTTTGCACAGTCGGATGTATTCCCATTTGGCCCAGGCAAATGATTGGGAATTAATAAGTAGCATCTGTGGCTAATCTGCTTATGGACCACTTCAATTTAAGGGATATATATATATATATATAGTGAATCCCAGATACCCAACTGGGGCTGTTCCCCTTATCACCATAATTTTCACACTGTTGAAATTGTTTCATATTGTAGGTCTCTATAAAAAAGGAGCTGGGTGATTCTGATGAAATGAACTCAGCTACAACCTCAAACTACAGAAGCTGTCATTACGACTAACAGGTAGAGAGGAACACAGTTGAAAAAGAAAATCAACTAGAAGCTTCCTAATTATACATTAAGATTCTAAATTAAATTTCCTATGATACTGATCAGCTACATATTAGGTATGTTCTAGGCCTAAACATTATCTCTCTGCTTTGGGTCTAGTTCCTCGATAATTAACTCATAATTTGCCTTTTATTTGGTCAAAGAGAATTTTTAGGTTTTTAATTCATCCTTGTGTTGAATTATGATTGTAGGAGGCTTTCTTTTTCCGTTTGCTACCCCAGAGTTTATAAACAAATATCAACTATGGAAATTCATCTTAAAGTAATAAATTTATCACATTAATATTTTCCTTTAATGAATCAAGTATATTTTGTTCAAATCTATCACCTCCTCTGTTTTAGCAAAGATAAGCTGAGAAAGTCTTATTTCATCAAGTTCTGTCATATTGATCATAGTCGAACACATATGAGTGAATGGCTGGCTTAACAACTGTGTCTCATCTATTTTCTGTGTTCCACTATTTTTTTTTAAGTTTTAATTTATTTATTCGACAGAGACAGAGACAGCCAGCAAGAGAGGGAACACAAGCAGGGGGAGTGGGAGAGGAAGAAGCAGGCTCATAGCGGAGGAGCCTGATGTGGGGCTCGATCCCGTAACGCCGGGATCACGCCCTGAGCCAAAGGCAGATGCTTAACCGCTGTGCCACCCAGGTGCCCCTGTGTTCCACTATTTTATCTCCCATCAAGAAGTTATCTGATGTGAGTGAGTCATACAAAAGGTCACAAGACCAAAATCTGTCAGGTTATAAGGTTAAAAAAAATCTCAGAGAGAGTAGAAATAAATGAATACCTGTCATTTTTGTTTTGTTTTTATTTTTTCATAATGACTAAATATTGAGTAGGATACCACTTGGGCTTCTGGGTTCCATGCATAGCAAAGTTTCAGCCTCATTGCTTAAAACAAGTTAGGTCTAGCTTACACTGGAGAGTCAACTCATGGCCTAAAAAGACTCATCAGTGTGGTTCCCTCACATCTGACTGGTCAGCTCAAAGAAATACTTAGTTGATACGTTCACATCATAAAATGTCTTCACCCAGTGGTAAAGGTTTTGGGAATAGTTACATTGTAAATTTCCATTTAATTAAAATCACATTTTTCTAATATGGGTTCACAATTACTTTACTATGGTAGGTTTGGTGAATTTTGTTATGAAATATTTTATGGAATTTTCTGGTGGCTAAACACCTTCAGGGGCTTCTCAACAGCAGTGGTTCTCAATGTCTTCTGCTGGGACTTAGTAGAGATGAAAATTCTTGCTTCAAACCCTCTCACCCTGCATGCTTGTTCCAAATCTAATATATCAGAAACTTGGAGCAAAGCCTGATAATCCTTTAACAAACTTTTCAGGTGATTCTGAGCAAGCCAAAGTTTGAGAACCACTGCTATATATAATCTTACTTTATAACTCAACAATTTTGAGGCTGCCATAAAATGAAGTACTGCAGGAAATGTCTCCCATTTATTAATTGATTTTATTCAAATATTAGCCTGTGAGCCTATTTAACTGATGACCTCTACAACCTTCTTGTGTCAAACCAATCTAAAAATATGATTGAAATAGATCTTCGTAAATATGAAACTGTATGATATCCAATGTAGGATAGACACCTAAGGATACAGCCAATTCCACATGTTGTAAAATAAGTTCAATTAGTTGTTTCTGAAAATTTTAAGCAAAAGAATGGGACAATAACCATGATATTTCCCCCCTAAAATTAATTCTTTTCTTTAACCTGATTAGCAACCTTTATTGAATGCATTTAAATATTGAGCTAGAAATAACTGTAATAGTGAAAACTGATCAATTTAAAATGCATGTATTTGTTACTAATATATATGCCCTATATGAGAAAAGATTTTAAAAGAATGTTGCCAGTGAAGGTGACAAAACTAAATAATTCCAAACAATTTTTATTTTAAGATAATCTTACATTAAGGTTACTCTAGCAAGTTATTGATCTTTCCTTTATGCGTCACCCATAGTTTATATTTATTCCTTTATATAGAAAACAAGAATCTCAAAGAATCCAATTCAATATACTGTAATAAATGGTAATGTTAGTACAGCTGATTCCAATACTTAGCAGCTTTCAATATACTGAAAAGTGATAGCAATAGAAATTGGAGCTCTGATCAGTCCATATGGTTATCCCCTTAGATACATGGCATGAGCATCAATCTACAGAGACAATAAGAGGTAAGCCTTGTTTGAGGCTTCAAGTGAAGTCATGTTTTACGTTCAAGAATTGATAGATGTGAATTACTCATGGCAGTTGCCTAATCATTTCCAAACCACTATACACTAGTCCGGTTTTCTATTTGAATGTGACTCTGTATTCCTGTCTGTATAAATAACACGGACAGTATAGGAAAATCACTTCTGTTTTGCTACAAGGTAGAATTTTCACTAACAATATAACTTTGGTTTTTCTTTTTTATTCCATATCTCCACTCATTTTAGAGTATATTTGTTTGGAAGCTTACATTACAGGAACTTGGAGACATGCCATGTTTTCCAGGGGACAGAATCCCTAGAGCATGACCCAGCATCAGCACTGTTCATGCATGTAACAAAGGGGCAGAGGTGACGCGGTGCGAACAGAAGACTGAGAAGGAGAGGAGCCCATCTCGAATGAGATAAACTTGGAATCTTTGTTCTGACATTCACGTACTCTATTTTGTTGGACTATTAAATCAACCTCTTAGTTTCGTCTTCTATAAATTAATGTAATAATGCTTACTTTAAATGGTTACTGTGAGATTTAATGTTCACATTGGTTTCTGTCCTTGAGTTTATGCAGTTGTCAATAAAAGTAGTTTACTTGCAAGGCAATGATCAGTACATTTTCATTAGTCATTGTTTTCCCTGGGACAATGGTTTTCATTTCTGATTCTCTTACTTTAGTGGTACTTGGGTTCTGCAGTCTTAATACGTTTTTGCTGTGTTCTTTAATGCTATTCTCATAGAACAGAGGCTAACTTTTAACATCCCTTTACTATTAAATATTTAATAATGTTTGAACACTAACTTCTTAAAGATGTTTTAAATCTTTCTGTAAATACAGCAGTACCAATCATAGAGGTTTAGACTTTCACTAGATACTGAGAAAAACAAGGAATTAAATCAACTACAAGCTAAGGAAAGTTACATAGGAGATTTCATATGGTAAGGAGGGCAAACAACATATTTTCATCTATTTCCCTGGAGTAAGAAACTTTATCTGCTAATTGCTAGTTAATGACAATGAAGTGCATTGAAAATATGTAAGAGCCGTATATAATGATCGAAACTTTATGACTCCTTCAAATACTATGATCATTTAACAACAGTTGAAAACTCTTTATGCTAATTGCTTCTCTTACTCATTTATATTGCAGGGTGACTGCTCCCATTTGAAAAGAAAAAAAAAATTAACATTCTTTCAGCTCTCTTCCTATCCCTAGTGAAGGCCCTCTGGTTTTCATGTTTGACGTCATCTCAAATATTCCTTTAGCTACTAAATTTTCTCTATACCTTGAAGTGTGATGTATAAGTAATGGCACGGATGGATTTTTTCTTTAGTCTCTTGTTTCAAAAGTAAGATCATCTGAATGCTGTCAAATGCTTAAGTCTCTAAAATCTCAATCCTGTATTTTTATTTTTAACCTTAGGTACTCTTGATTCTGGCCAATTGCCACATTTCCTATCTTCTCTCCCTCTAAAGTCACAAGTTCAACTCTCCTGTGTATGGCTTGGCAACACACTTCGTGTGCATTCTCCGAAGACTGCATAGCAACGTAAAATGATAACTTAAGCTTATATAAACTTTCACGGGTTGGAAAAATAAATGCTTGGCCTGACATCAATAGTTTGTCTCTATCTGTTAGTCTTCCACTCTGGAATAATATGAAAATTATGGATAGGTTGTCGCTTTTATCTTTTTTCATGTATGGAAGTCCAAATTAGCTGCTATGATTCATGCTGACCTTCTCACATCACTTTGTAGTCATGGTCCCTTGGTGCTCCATTCTGTGGCTGAATGGAGAGGCAATCAATTTATTACTGAGAACATAACATCGAAAAGGAGAGAAGAGTGTGTGAAAGGGATACATATGGTTGACTGTCATCTAGCTATCTCTCTTTAGAATCTAAACTCTAAACATATAATGTATTGAACGATACAATGATTTATAACTAGTTCTAGCTTATGTCTGGGCTGGGGATAAAATATTTGTTAACGTTATGTACGGTCCACAATCTCTAAGTTACCATTGTTTCATTTAATCTATTCATTATCATCACAGGAATTTAGTTAATATTTAAGGGCTAAATATTACTCACGTGTAAGCTTCTTTTAAAAGTAATCAATGCTAGAATTTATTTTTCATAAATTTCTTTTTATAATTCTGTAGTCTTATACTTCAGTATTTAAAACTAATGTTTTAACTGCTTTACGGAAAATCAAATGGCAAAAGAAATATGGACTAGCCTATACAAGGAACCTATAACGGGATGCCTAGCTAATGAGAAAATATTAGATTATCACTCAACATACTTCAAGTAATTGACTTCAATCATGATGGATTTTTGTGTGAAGTGAGAAAGTTTGATACCTCACGAGCCATGGTAGCCAAAGATCTAAAGTACACCTGGGGATGCCTGGGTGGCTCAGTCAGTTAAGTATCTGATTCTTGTGTTTTGGCTTAGATCATGATCTCATGGGTCTTGAGATCAAGACTTGTGTGGGGCCACGTGCTCAGCAGGGAGTTTGCTTGAAGGTTCTCACTCCTCTCCCTCTGCCCCTACTCCCCCTTTTTCTCTCTCTCTCTCTGATAAATAAATAAATCTTAAAGTACACCTGAATTACTGAGATCAGAGTCCATGAGGAAAGAAGACATCTTTCACTTCTGTACAGTATGAGACTTTAGTCATTTTTGTTGCTTCGACTGTACTAGAGACATAGCCCACAACCTCCATGCACCCCAGTATTCACCCCTTCAAAACAGTGTTTCATTTGCTTGAAATCTGCTTCATAGGTCTTCAGTCACTCATTTGGCCATATCCTACTCCTACTTAGCCTTCCAAGTAAAATGCCATTCCCACAGTGTGGTCTTCCCTGACCCCAGACTGCCGTCAGCACCCCAGCACACTCCAATAGCACACTGGTCCTCCTCTTTCCTGACGCCATCCATTGGTAAGCACTCAGTCAATGCCAGGAAGGTGCAGGAAGGCACAGACGGTTTTGAACTCTAACACACAGTAGAAGCTCAACAGATGTTTTCAGAATAAATAAGAATAAATCACATGTTAAAGAACTTGTCATCTAAAGTATATGAAAGCTTTGGAGGTTTTCATCAGTGAAGTCATGACGCGGCTTGAAAATACAACTTTACAATAACTGACTTATGACAAAGTAGCCCCAAATCAAAAGGAAAAAATGAACTAGTAAATGTTTGGGGTAAAGTGGTTTGTCAAAAAGAGAAAGATAATACTTAATTCTTAGTTTTCGCCCTAGATGGATTAAAAACCTAAATGTGACAAGTATTATCATACAGGTAATATTGCTCAAAGGATGTCATTGTGCTCCATGTGGGGCTGGCTAAACAAGATAAAAACAAAACAAAACAAAAAAATTCACCCTACAACATAAAGGTAAAAAATAATGGATTTGATTATATCAAAATTAAAGAGTTTTGTTTAATAGGATAGTATAGACAAGGTTGAAAGATCAAGGGCTGCTTAGGAGATGACCTGTGCACACATGCAAGGTAAGGGAACATCTAATATTTAAAATACCAAAAAAAAAAAAAAAAAGTCCTGGAAATTAACAAGAAAAGAGACAAAACCTAAATTTATAAGTGGGCAAACTCTAAGTGATTCATAAGTATATAAAGGTCATGGCTACTAATTTTCAACCAACAAATGCTTGCCAAAACATACAGATTCCAACCCATATTCTTCAGATTGTAAAAACACATGACTGATGGATATGTCAAGTATTGCTAGAAATGTGGGGAGTAGAGACCATAGACCTGCTGGTAACTGTGGGAATGGTATAGCCATTTTATAGAGCAAACTGGTAATGCATTGTCAAATTTTTTTGAACCTTCAATTTTTCTTGGTAGAATTATATACCCATAACTTTGCCCAGTGATTTGGCAGTGCTTTTCATGAAATAGGAGAAGCATATATGACTCAACTCTTAATTAAAGGCTTAGTCATGTGACTTCATTTACCCAATGTAATATGAGTGCACTGGTTACAAGCAGAGATTGAGAAAAGCTTGTATGGTTCATGTCATTAGTCAAGAGAAGAACATGCCTCAGGTAGCCAGAGCACCTTCAGCCTGATTACCTCCATGAGAGACACAGCAAACATACCTGAACCCAACACAGAGCCTGAACACTGGGAGCTCACATGGACACTTTTCTTCATTCACTAATCCCCAGGTCAGTCACATTCTTTCTTGATAAGACCTGGGATATCTGTTACTTTTTTCTCTATCACCATGAATGATAATTTTGTTTTGTACCTATTACATTGCTATAATAGCATCTTTACTAATATTTTCATCTCTCCTCTGCTTACTCTTCCCTATACCCCAGCCCAACCAATTCAACCTGAAATCTTTTCCCATAACTATTTTGTAAAGCAATCTGATCATAGCATGGCAATTTCCTGCTTAAAATCCTTTCAAGGGTTTTTATAATTTCTGAAATAAAATAAAACTCACCTCCTTAATATATAGTGCCCTTTAGGTAGACAGCTCTGGTTATTTCTCTACCTCTTCTCCCACTGCCTCCCCACATGCACCCTTGACTTCTGCGCTGGATGCCATCTGTTGTTACTCGGAATTATCCCCACACTTGTTATTAACCCTCTGTAACTCATGGGCTAGAGATTACATTTCTCAGGCCCCATTGCCAGCAGCACCCCAATTTAGAAATTGTCTGCATAAGGCCTTGGTGAAAGATTGGGGTGGTGGACTAGAAACAGAAAGCACCAATGTTCCTCTGACACCAGTGGGCAGGTGTGTGAAATTCAGCATATGGTGACTAAAACAGACACAGATTTAATAGTGATGACGATGTCTCCTGTGCATATCAGTGCTGTGTTCACTGGTGTTAGTTTCTTGCAAATATTATGACATTCTAAGTTTCTGAAATCACTGGAAGTCTTCCTTGTCCTTTTGGAAACTCACTCAGTCCAAAAGTTTTGTAATTACCTATTCTTTATATAAAATATTTAGGCTGAAATCTCTAGTGTGTTTTCTGTTTCTCTGATTCTTGACAGAACAATCTACAAATGAGTCAGTGATTTCATCTCCTACGTTTCTGATTCTTGTCTCTGATTTTCTTTATCTGAGGCCCCCTACTATTACTACATTACTTAATTTCTACTTATCTCTCAAAACTTAGCCGGAAACTCACTATCTTTGGGAGACTTCTGAACAATCTCTTATAAATCTGATGAAGATGTTCCCATTTCAATCTGATTTTCTCTCTCATCATACAGAATTTTGGTTGTTTCTTAACTTGTGTCTACTCTCGACTTTGTCCTAAGCAACTAAAGAGCAGAAACTGCCAAATGCACTAAACAATAATAGGTACATAGCTGATGCTTAAAGGAGAGTTCACAAAGGAGGAATATTAGCACAAGATGTGAATTTTTTAAATTATGTCACAGAAATAGGACTGACTCAGAGAACTCCGAGGAAACTAGAGACAACACAGCATAGTGTTTTATATTATTTATGTTGAAGTTACACACACCTGAGGATTGAAACATAGCTCTGCCATTTGTTGTCCATGTTATGAATGAAAAATTACTTCACCTTGTTTTGTGGTTGTTTTCACAACAAGAAGCCAGCTATAACAATAACCAGTAAATTATAGGATTTCCAAGAGAATTAAAAGATATTTAACATAGTGTTTGCACAGGGCAAGTAATAATAAGGACTATTATTAATGTTATTATCATCATTACTTTAGTTCCAGGAATCACAATTCAAATTTGGAAACAAATACATTTTTAGATGAACTGCTAGGTATCTTCAGCGCTCACTACATGCTACTTATAGTTCAGAAATCAAAGACAATTCAACAACGTTCTTTGCAATTGAAACAGAGCATCTGAACTCATTATTTGGCCTTTGAAATGGAACAGATTTGGACTGTGACAGATGCTTGTGTGTACAAATACACATTTTCTGCAATTAAGTATTGGAAAAATTAGTAATGGCTTGATACTAGGCTTTATTCAACTAATCAGTACCAGGCTTAGCCCTTCTGAAAGGAAATAAATCTTGCAAGTCATTTTTAGAAATTTTGGAAAAAGAAATGAATTTAGACCCACATAATGAGATTTCAGGAAAAACAGAACATAGACTTCCACTCTTCACTGACACACAAATAAGTATCTGTTTCTCTTATGCTTATTATATTCCAATATGGTATACTACAGCATCCAGATTATTAATATATAATTACTTATATTGCATACAGATTAATAATAAGTGCTATATATAATTATGTGGATGTCATTCAGATTTTAAGTTGAGATAATTTGAAATTTAAACTTTTATAGTTGTCACACTTATTTCTGTAAGAGAAAATCCCATTTTCTCTCAAAGAAGTTATGCAATTTTGTGAAACACAGACTATGAGTATTTTTTTCAAGCATAATAGTGTGTTTGTTTGAGGTTCTTTGTGTAAAAGATGGTTTTCAAAATACTTCATGATTTTTTTTTCTGTTTGTGGCTTATAGAAAATCATTTCGGAAGCATTTAACCTAAATGTCTTTGCTAAGTAAAACTTCCATGTATTTTAGAAAAACAAGTCAGGAAAAACAAAGCTGGGGGCATCACAATGCCGGATTTCGAGCTGTACTACAAAGCTGTGATCACAAAGACAGCATGGTACTGGCACAAAAACAGACACATAGACCAATGGAACAGAATAGAGAACCCAGAAATGGACCCTCAGCTCTTTGGGCAACTAATCTTTGATAAAGCAGGAAAAAAACATCCGGTGGGAAAAAGCAGTCTCTTCAATAAATGGTGCTGGGAAAATTGGACAGCTACATGCAAAAGAATGAAACTTGACCACTCTCTCACACCATACACAAAAATAAACTCCAAATGGATGAAAGACCTCAATGTGAGACAGGAATCCATCAAAATTCTAGAGGAGAACATAGGCAACAACTTCTATGACATCGGCCAGAGCAACCTTTTTCACGACACATCTCCAAAGGCAAGAGAAATAAAAGATAAAATGAACTTATGGGACTTTATCAGGATAAAGAGCTTCTGCACAGCCAAGGAAACAGTCAAAAAAACTAAGAGACAGCCCACGGAATGGGAGAATATATTTGCAAAGGACACCACAGATAAAGGACTGGTATCCAAGATCTACAAAGAACTTCTCAAACTCAATACACGAGAAACAAATAAACAAATCATAAAATGGGCAGAAGATATGAACAGACACTTTTCCAATGAAGACATACAAATGGCTAACAGACACATGAAAAAATGTTCAAAATCATTAGCCATCAGGGAAATTCAAATCAAAACCACACTGAGATACCACCTTACGCCAGTTAGAATGGCAAAGATAGACAAGGCAAGAAACAACAATTGTTGGAGAGGATGTGGAGAAAGGGGATCCCTCCTACATTGTTGGTGGGAATGCAAGTTGGTACAGCCACTCTGGAAAACAGTGTGGAGGTCCCTTAAAAAGTTAAAAATTGAACTACCCTATGACCCAGCCATTGCACTACTGGGTGTTTACCCCAAAGATACAGACGTAGTAAAGAGAAGGGCCATATGCACCCCAATGTTCATAGCTGCATTGTCCACAATAGCCAAATCATGGAAGGAGCCGAGATGCCCTTCAACAGATGACTGGATTAAGAAGCTGTGGTCCATATATACAATGGAATATTACTCAGCTATCAGAAA
>NC_048231.1:95427027-95436035 GCF_002007445.2 Ailuropoda melanoleuca
TCAGAGGGGAGGGGGCTGGGGGAATGGGATAGGCTGGTGATGGGAGTAAGGAAGGCATGTATTGCATGGTGCACTGGGTGTTATATGCAACTAATGAATCATCGAACTTTACATCAGAAACCAGGGATGTACTGTATGGTGACTAACATAGTAAAAAAAAACATTAAAAAAAATAAAAAATAAGCACTTTGTAAATTGCAAAATATCATACACATGTAATTATAATTATTGCATAATTAAAGTGCTGTCATGTGAACTAAAAAAAAAGAAAAACAAGTCAAACTATGTAGAGACAGGATGCTTTTTTTTTTTTTTTAAAGATTTTATGTATTTATTTGGGGTGGGGGGGAGGCACAGAGAGGGAGGGAAGGGGAGAGAGAATATGTAGTGGACCCCAGGCTGAGTACAGAGCCCCATGCGGGTTGGATCCCACAACTGCGACATCATGACCTGAGCTGAAACCAAAAGTTTGATGCCTCACCAACTGAGCCACCCAGGAGCCCTGAGATAAGATGCTTGTAAATAACCTTGTTCTTATATTTACCATCCTTTTCTATCTAGTGTTAAGATTAGCTAATAAAGGCATTTGTATAGTGGTTTTTCTGAAGGTGCTGGGCTGTATGTGTGTGAGTGTGTTAGTCATGAATCTACATGAATTTTCTGTACAGCATGCTATGTGGTTAGAAGAATCATAATTTGCAGCATGTATCTATGGTATGCTCGATCTGAGGTAGGGCAGTCTATGATTCTCTAGAACAGATTTGCAACAATGACAACATTGTTAATGTATTCAGTGGACATTATGTTTCACGTGTGTTATACAATTGAATCTTCACAACAGGACTATTAAGAAGGTATTAGCCTCATTTAATAGATGAGTTAACTGGTTTACAGAGGGTGTTAAATTGTTTGGTATCTAGAAGAGAGTTACTCTATTGATCCAGTCTGTCTGACACTGGGATTTGATTGTGATGCATACACACTAACCACAGAACAATATGTTTTCAAAGTATGATACCTGGCTTCAGGTTAGCTCCAGCCAGCTCAGGAGAGCAGGTTTTGTGCATGTCTTTTCAGCAGCCTGCTCCTTGATGTCATATGGATAGCATGAGATAGGCCCTGAGAGGACTATTTTATCATGAGCATAGCTAAATGGTGCAAATCAGGGCTTTTATGCTTCAGGGAACCAGTTTACCTGCACACCACTGGCAATAAATATCTCGTGACTGTGCCACTGAGTGGCCAAAAAATAGGAGTTCGTTCTTTTTGTTCTTTTGAATATATTCATAAAAATTCATCTTTGCCTATAACTATTGGCTTTACTAAATCCAAAGCAAATCAGTTTTTAAAGATCATTTAAATTAGCTGTTCAGGGGCGCCTGGGTAGCACAGCGGTTAAGCGTCTGCCTTCGGCTCAGGGCGTGATCCCGGCGTTATGGGATCAAGCCCCACGTCAGGCTCCTCTGCTGTGAGCCTGCTTCTTCCTCTCCCACTCCCCCTGCTTGTGTTCCCTCTCTCGCTGGCTGGCTGTCTCTATCTCTGTCGTATAAATAAATAAAATCTTTAAAAAAAAATAAATAAATTAGCTGTTCATAATTTTGGAGTGTTTAAAGATATGTTTACTGAAGATTCTAAATCCGTTTTCTTCTGTGAATTTGAACCGTCATACAATCATTAGCAAGTATGTGATTCTTGTCATGGATAGCTGGGTGGATGGATAGCTAGATAGAAAGCCCTGGAAATGTCAGGAACTCCTCCTATGAATGCAGGTAACTATAATCTTGAGGTGTTTATTAAAATGTTTCTATTTGTGCTCTTTAAATGATACTTACCATTGGTTAAATATAATTATTAAAACTTTAGCGGCTTTATGGTTTTGCTGATTATGCGATGTATAATAACTCATGTTTTTATGAGCAGTGCACTGGGCCTATACTTTAACAATTAGTAGATTTAAGTGCATTTATGAATTGCAGTTCAAATATGAATCTTTTCTATTCCTAGTCATTGTAAACCGATCCTATCCAAATATACTGTATAAAACATTATTATGACTACCAGACGGTGAAAAAGAGTGGTCTGTGTTCTAAAAGGTCTTTTTTGCCCCCCCTGAGAGAATGAGTAAAAATAGCTTCAGGCATATGTGAGAGAGGATCACTGTAACATCTTGATGGTTCAGTGTTTAAAAGATAATGACAGAGAAAGGAACATATCTGGAATTAGGAAGATAATGAAAACCCCAAGAGAGTTGCTCAATTTTAATCATTTTGAGTAATAGGGAAAAAAAAACTGCCAAGTTTTGATTTTTTTTTTTTTTACAAAAAATATATTTACACAGTTTATGAGTCGATAAATGTCTGTTGCCTCAAGTGTGTGGGAGGAAACTGAGCTGGGTAATTTGCAGGTAAAAAAGAATGCTGGTCTAACCTTGAAAGAAAGCCAAATGAGACAAAATATGAAGTGATGATTACAGACACCGTATTGAATTACGCTAGATTTTTAACATAAATTTTACTTATTTTTCTTCTTTGAATACATTGTTTTTACTTCTGGCAGTTATCTTATTCATGGTGAAATCTTCAGATATATTTGTTACCATAAAGTGTTCTAACACTTGTATGGAAGGCTAAATAATGGTCTCCCAAAGATGCCCATGTCCAAATTCCCAACACCTGAAAATGTGTTGAGTTACATGACAATGGGGAATTAAGGCAGCAGATGGAATTACAGTAGCTAACTAGCTGACTTTAAAATAGGGAGATCATTCTAGATTACCCTGATGGACCCAATAGAATCACAAGGGTCTTTCAATTTGAAAGAGGGAGACAGTCAGTGTCAGAGTGGTGTGCTCTTAAGAAAGATTCACATCACTGGACTTTGCTAGCTTTAAAGACAGAGGGTGAGGGCCATGAGCAAAGGGATGTAGGTTGCCTCCTGAACCTGGAAAATAATTGGATTTTTCCCCTAGAGCTTCTGAAAAGGAACATAGCTTTGTTCACAATTTGATTTTTTGCCCAGTGGAACCCATTTTGAACTTCAAGCACGTAGAACTACAAGATAATAACTTAGGACTTTTTTAAGTTACTATGTTTGTGGTCATTTGCTAAAGCAGTAATGGGGAAATTAATGCAGGCAGGATGCTAGCATGGGAACATCTGTAAGGCTGGTTTTTCATAACTTAATTTGAAGGCATAGCTTCTTCAAAGAGGAAAAAAGCAGGGACTCAATTACTGTTAGAACACAGGGTTGGAGTGGTAAGCAAGCCTGAACCTTTGCGAAGCCACTTGGGAAAAAGGTCTTCAGATTCTTCCTGAGTAATGGTCAGTTCCAGACCTTCCCATGTCAGCACATAAACCAAATGACCCAACATGTGTTGTCCAACATGAATAATATATGAACTCAAGGCACTTGGTCTGGCATTACAGAAGTGGTCTCTATATTCGAAAATAAACTTAATCTTTACAAACTAGATATATGCCAACCCTTCTTTTAATATATCTAACTAATTGGGAAAAGATTTTGTGTTTTGTGGTAGAATGCAATAAAATATTGGTTATTAATATATGCTCAGTTTCTTGAATTTAATGACTGAAAAGCAGCTACTATGGGTTGAATAATTCTTGTCAGCTGATTTGCTTGTTGGTTTTGTCAAAATTCTGATAAAAGACACAAAGCAAACGCTGTAAGTTTTCTCTGAATTCCTGTGGCTCTGACAGATTTGATGGATTTATAATTTTTGTGGTAAATCCTAAGTGACTTAGCAATTAAAGCTATTCTGAAAAGATTCAGAACATTACAAGACTGTTTGAATTTCCTCAATTCATTCTAATTATTTGTTAATTCAGTGCATGCACACACACACACACACACACACACAAGAAAGTCAGTAATAAGTTATTTGACACCCATCCAGTATTTTTGTGCACAATAGCCCCCTGAAGATACCTGTGTCATAATCTCTGGAACCTCTGAAAATATCACCTTAAATGACAAAAACAATCTTGTATACGTAATTAAGTTTACAGATGTACAATAGTGAGACTATCTGGGTAATCACAGAAGCCCTTAAAAAGAAATTTCTCCGGCACAAGTCAGAGAGATGTGGCAAAGGAGAATTAGGGAGATTTGAAGCATGAGAGGGTCTTGTCCCCCACTCCTGGAGGAAGCCCCTCCCAAATGGGTGGGGACAGTTTCTAGGAACGAAGACTAGCTTCCGGCAGGCAGCTAGCAAGCATCATGGACGCAGCAGTGACTAAGACCTACNGACTCAGCCGTGACTGAGACCCAGCTAGAGCCTGGGTGAACTTCTCAGCAGATTCTTCCCCTCCGACTCCAATGAGGATCCCGGTCCTGCGAACACCTTGATTTCAGGCTTGGGAGATGCTAAACAGGGGACCCACCCAAGCTTACCAGACTTCCGACCTATATAAGCTGTGAGGTAATAGATTTGTGTTGTTTTCAAGCCCTAATCTTGTGGGAAGTTGTTCCAGCCGTGAAAGACAACAAATAGGCTTGCTTTAGGAAGCAGGCAGTGCATGGAGTCACCAGGACTCTGCAAAGCGCCTGGCCCCAGCATGAATCAGATGCCCTGGCTGGGGGAAGGCTGCGAGTCACAGAGAACAGAGGATTATGACTGCACTTAGTTTCCTCTCAACTGGAGCATTGCCTCTGAATTCTCAGTACCATTACAATCACTACAAAGCTAAAAATAAAATCAACTCCAAACCTGTAGTTCGGTGTGAAATAGAACCCCGTGTTTTTGATTCATCTGTCATGCTACCACGCCCCCTGGCTCATCCTGAACCTGGGCTGCAACGTGTAACTTTGCTATTCACAACATTCTGTTGCCATGAAATGCGTTAGAGGACATGTTGCAAAATCACTCTTTTGAACACTGCCGGTTTCTGACAATTTGTGTTCCAACTCAGACCTCAGACCTCACTCCTGAATTGCTCCCTCTGCAGGATGCTTCCTAAGATGGTAAATGATTTGGTTTTCATTTGAATAAACACTTGAGGAAATTTTTGTGCAACTTGATTATAATGTTTCTTGTCAGATATCTGTAAAAGACTTATTTTTTTTTAAAAAAAGATGTGTTATATCTGAAACATGTACAGGGGAATCCCTTTTTTGCTAAATTCTGTGAAAAACATCCTTTACTTGCCTTTTTGCCTCTAATTGTTTCCTCTGAATTTTCCATATCGCTGCACATATATTCCCCCCTAGTTTTCTTTCTCTGCCATGTTTCACTTAGTATGCTCATGTAAATGAAACAGTCACCTGTCCTTGGTATTAAATGGCACCCTGTCCTGAGAATTTAAAGACCTCCGAGTAGCATATCAGAAAGGTTAACAGCAAATGAAATGATGCATTTCAGTGATACTGTGGACTTCATTAAAATTTAGTATTCGTTATTGGTCTTTTTTAAGATTACGAATTCCATTGAATCATTTGATTCTGTCCTTGGAGTTTCGCTAATAATTCAAAAACTTTATTTCAAACATCTCTTGTCAGCATCTTTAAGCATCATGCTCATGACCTAATACCACCCAAATATCAAAGAAAGGAAACTTCGATAAAGGCAGGGCTTATCTGTAAGGATGAATCAGTTTCCTTTCAACATGGGTTTCTGACTGGATGACTGGTTTCCATCTATATCCGAGAAACCTCTCCTCTGAGCATGTTCTCTCTACTAATAGGACTTCAGTACTTATATGATGTGGTGTTTGTGTCACGGTCCATAAATACATTACTTATAAAATTTTTGAAATATAGAAAAATAAAAATGAAAAATAAAAACAATGTATTATCTCTTTGCCTAGAGATAACTACCATCATCATCTTGGTATATTTATCTCTAGTAATTATACATAGCTAAAATTATACTGTGTATATAGATTTTCAATCTGTCTTTGTTTTTGCCTCACACAATGTATATTTTCTATTTTCAACAGTTAACATTAAAATTTAAATGTGAATAACCATCATATGGATGCAGTACAATTTATTTAACCATTTATCCATTACTCAATTCTGTTATCAAAGTTGTGCTATTGTAAATGACACTGAAATACAGGATGTTTGCACAGATTTTTTTTTCTACCCTTGAGAGACTGCTAGACATCTATAAAGTTTGAAAGTTCATGATACATACAATCGACTGCTTCCAACTCCAGGAGATAGTGTTTCATGGCTGCCTCTCCATCATTTAATGTTATCTTTGAATTCTGCTAATTATATAGGTGAAGTACAGCATTTCATCATTTTAATTTGCATTGCTTTGATTTCTAGTAAGACCATATGTTTTCAATCTAGGATTCATTATTTTTAAAAGAGTTGATAATATCTCTGTTGTTTACCTGACAGATTTATTTAAATGATTAAGTTCATCCTCTCTGTTATAAGCCTTCATGATATCACGAGCCTCCCCAGCACAGTACTACTTACGAAAGTTACTATAGTACGGTGTGGTACTGGTATGTTCACTTAATGTCTCCCTTTCACACTAAACTATACTGCTATAAACTTTGAAGCATGGACCATGACAGTTTTTGCTCACCTAGAGCAGATCTAAGTTTTATGGGTTCTCAAAGCAGGATGAGCTTGGAACCTTACAGGGGCTTAATAACCTTTAATAAAAGTGCAGTGGAGGGGCACCTGGGTGGCTCAGTCAGTTAAGCATCTGCCTTCAGCTCAAGGTCCTGAGATCGAGCCCCACATTAGGCTCCTTGCTCAGCTGGGAGTCTGCTTCTTCCTCTGCCTCTGCCCCTTACCTCCGCTCATGCTCTCTTTCTCTCTCTCAAGTAAATGAATACAATTTTTAAAGTTTTTTAAAAAAATAAAAATAAAAAAATTGGAATGCAGTGGAAGGGGTAAAGCAACAATGAGCCCAGGCATGTCCTTATAGACAAAGGAAAGAGCATGGATTTTGTCCAAGCAAGCCAGTGAGTGATGCTAAGAATCACCTTACATCTTTATTTCCACTAACCCCAAAACAAAATGTAACAAATTTAGTCGTATTTGAAGAACATATGTCTTCATCATCAAAATAAGTCAGGCATTTTTATAGGATACAGAAGGACAATTTGCAGCTAAGCAATAATAGGTGAATAAACTTTATACATAGTTTTAAAAATACGAGATGTTCACAGATGCAGAAAATAGCATTTGACTGAGTATGAAATCCATTCATGATAAAAACCTTCAACAAAGGAACATACCTCAACATAGTAAAGGCCATATGTGAAAACTCTCAGTGAACATCATCCTCAATGGGGAAAACTGAGAACTTCCCCCCTAAGGTCAGGAATAAGACAAAGATGTCCACTCTCACCACTTTTATTCAACATAGTATTGGAAGTCCTGGCCTCAACAATCAGCCAACAAAAAGAAATAAGATGCATCTGAATTGGTAAGGATGAAGTAAAACTGACTATTGCACCATATATAGAAAGCCCTAAAGATTCAATCAAAAAACTATTAGAATTGATAAATGAAATCAGTAAAGTCTCAGGATACAAAATCATTGTTCAGAAATCTGTTGTATTCCTATGCACTAATAATGAAGTAACAGAAAGAGAAACTAAGAAAACAATCCAATTTACAATTGCACACAAAAAAATAAATAAATAAAACATCCAGGAATAAACTTAAACAAAGAGATGAAAGACCTGTACTCTGAAAACCATTAAAAAAAAAAATGATGAAAGAAATTGAAGACGACACAAAGAAATGGAAAGATATTCCATGCTCATGGAACAGAAGAACAAATATTGTTAAAATGTCTGTACTACACAGAGCAATCTACAGACTTAATGCAATCCCTCTCAAAATACCAACAGCATTTTTCACAGGACTAGAACAAACAACCCTAAAATTTGTATGGAACCACGAAAGACCCCAAATAGTTAAAATAATCTTAAAAAAACAAAACCGGTGGTATTCATTAATTCCAGATATCAAGATATACTACAAAGCTGTAGTAATCAAAACAGTATGGTGCTGGCACAAAGAAAGACACACAGGTGAATGGAACAGCATAGAAAACCCAGAAATAAACCCACAATTATATGGTCAATTAATCTTTGACAAAGAAGGAATGAGTACACAGTGGGGAAAAGACAGTTTCTTCAAAAAATAATGTTGGGAACACAGGACAGCAACATGCGAAAGAATGAAACTAGACAATTTTCTTTCATGATACACAAAAATAAACTCAAAATGGATTAAAGACCTAAATGTGAGACCTGAAACCATAAAAACCCTAGAAGAGAACACAAGCAGTAATTTCTCTGTCATCAGCTGTAGCAACATTTTTTCTAGATATGTCTCCTTAGGCAAGGGAAACAAAAGTGAAAAACTACTGGGACAACATCAAAATGAAAAGCTTCTGCACAACAAAGAAAACAATCAGCAAAACTAAAAGGCAGCCTACTAAGTGGGAAAAGGTATTTGCAAATGACATATCCAATAACGGATTAGTACCCAAAATACATAAAGAACTGATACAACTCAACACCCAAAACCCAAATAATCCAATTAAAATGGGAAAAGATAAACAGACATTTCTCCAAAGAAGACATCCAGATGGCCACCAGGCATATGAAAAGATGCCAACATCACTCATCATCAGGGAAATGCAAGTCAAAACTACAAAGAGATAGCACTTCACACCTGCAGAATGGCTAAAATCACAAATAAAAGAAACACGTGTTGGTGAGGATGTGGAGAGAAAGGAACCCTTGTGCAATGTGAACTGGTGCAGCCAATGTGGAAACAGTATGGAGTTTCCTCAAAATTTTAAAAATAGAATTACCCTATAATCCTATAATCCAATAATTGCACTACTGGGTATTTACCCACCAAAATATAAAAACACTAATTCAAAGGGATACATGTACCCTTTGTTTATTGCAGCATTATTTACAATAGCCAAATTATGGAAGCAGCCCAAGTGCCCATGGATAGATGAATGGATAAGGAAGATGTGTGTGTGGTTGTATCACACA
>NC_048231.1:95436135-95492466 GCF_002007445.2 Ailuropoda melanoleuca
CCCAAATGGGTGGGGACAGTTTCTAGGAACGAAGACTAGCTTCCGGCAGGCAGCTAGCAAGCATCATGGACTCAGCCGTGACTGAGACCCAGCGGCAGGCAGCTAGCAAGCATCATGGACGCAGCAGTGACTAAGACCTACCTAGAGCCTGGGTGAACTTCTCAGCAGATTCTTCCCCTCCGACTCCAATGAGGATCCCGGTCCTGCGAACACCTTGATTTCAGGCTTGGGAGATGCTAAACAGGGGACCCACCCAAGCTTACCAGACTTCCGACCTATATAAGCTGTGAGGTAATAGATTTGTGTTGTTTTCAAGCCCTAATCTTGTGGGAAGTTGTTCCAGCCGTGAAAGACAACAAATAGGCTTGCTTTAGGAAGCAGGCAGTGCATGGAGTCACCAGGACTCTGCAAAGCGCCTGGCCCCAGCATGAATCAGATGCCCTGGCTGGGGGAAGGCTGCGAGTCACAGAGAACAGAGGATTATGACTGCACTTAGTTTCCTCTCAACTGGAGCATTGCCTCTGAATTCTCAGTACCATTACAGTCACTACAAAGCTAAAAATAAAATCAACTCCAAACCTGTAGTTCAGTGTGAAATAGAACCCCGTGTTTTTTATTCATCTGTCATGCTACCACGCCCCCTGGCTCATCCTGAACCTGGGCTGCAACGTGTAACTTTGCTATTCACAACATTCTGTTGCCATGAAATGCGTTAGAGGACATGTTGCAAAATCACTCTTTTGAACACTGCCGGTTTCTGACAATTTGTGTTCCAACTCAGACCTCAGACCTCACTCCTGAATTGCTCCCTCTGCAGGATGCTTCCTAAGATGGTAAATGATTTGGTTTTCATTTGAATAAACACTTGAGGAAATTTTTGTGCAACTTGATTATAATGTTTCTTGTCAGATATCTGTAAAAGACTTATTTTTTTTTAAAAAAAGATGTGTTATATCTGAAACATGTACAGGGGAATCCCTTTTTTGCTAAATTCTGTGAAAAACATCCTTTACTTGCCTTTTTGCCTCTAATTGTTTCCTCTGAATTTTCCATATCGCTGCACATATATTCCCCCCTAGTTTTCTTTCTCTGCCATGTTTCACTTAGTATGCTCATGTAAATGAAACAGTTACCTGTCCTTGGTATTAAATGGCACCCTGTCCTGAGAATTTAAAGACCTCCGAGTAGCATATCAGAAAGGTTAACAGCAAATGAAATGATGCATTTCAGTGATACTGTGGACTTCATTAAAATTTAGTATTCGTTATTGGTCTTTTTTAAGATTACGAATTCCATTGAATCATTTGATTCTGTCCTTGGAGTTTCGCTAATAATTCAAAAACTTTATTTCAAACATCTCTTGTCAGCATCTTTAAGCATCATGCTCATGACCTAATACCACCCAAATATCAAAGAAAGGAAACTTCGATAAAGGCAGGGCTTATCTGTAAGGATGAATCAGTTTCCTTTCAACATGGGTTTCTGACTGGATGACTGGTTTCCATCTATATCCGAGAAACCTCTCCTCTGAGCATGTTCTCTCTACTAATACAACTTCAGTAGTTATATGATGTGGTGTTTGTGTCACGGTCCATAAATACATTACTTATAAAACTTTTGAAATATAGAAAAATAAAAATGAAAAATAAAAACAATGTATTATCTCTTTGCCTAGAGATAACTACCATCATCATTTTGGTATATTTATCTCTAGTAATTATACATAACTAAAATTATACTGTGTATATAGATTTTCAATCTGTCTTTGTTTTTGCCTCACACAATGTATATTTTCTATTTTCAACAGTTAACATTAAAATTTAAATGTGAATAACCATCATATGGATGCAGTACAATTTATTTAACCATTTATCCATTACTCAATTCTGTTATCAAAGTTGTGCTATTGTAAATGACACTGAAATACAGGATGTTTGCACAGATTTTTTTTTCTACCCTTGAGAGACTGCTAGACATCTATAAAGTTTGAAAGTTCATGATACATACAATCGACTGCTTCCAACTCCAGGAGATAGTGTTTCATGGCTGCCTCTCCATCATTTAATGTTATCTTTGAATTCTGCTAATTATATAGGTGAAGTACAGCATTTCATCATTTTAATTTGCATTGCTTTGATTTCTAGTAAGACCATATGTTTTCAATCTAGGATTCATTATTTTTAAAAGAGTTGATAATATCTCTGTTGTTTACCTGACAGATTTATTTAAATGATTAAGTTCATCCTCTCTGTTATAAGCCTTCATGATATCACGAGCCTCCCCAGCACAGTACTACTTACGAAAGTTACTATAGTACGGTGTGGTACTGGTATGTTCACTTAATGTCTCCCTTTCACACTAAACTATACTGCTATAAACTTTGAAGCATGGACCATGACAGTTTTTGCTCACCTAGAGCAGATCTAAGTTTTATGGGTTCTCAAAGCAGGATGAGCTTGGAACCTTACAGGGGCTTAATAACCTTTAATAAAAGTGCAGTGGAGGGGCACCTGGGTGGCTCAGTCAGTTAAGCATCTGCCTTCAGCTCAAGGTCCTGAGATCGAGCCCCACATTAGGCTCCTTGCTCAGCTGGGAGTCTGCTTCTTCCTCTGCCTCTGCCCCTTACCTCCGCTCATGCTCTCTTTCTCTCTCTCAAGTAAATGAATACAATTTTTAAAGTTTTTTAAAAAAATAAAAATAAAAAAATTGGAATGCAGTGGAAGGGGTAAAGCAACAATGAGCCCAGGCATGTCCTTATAGACAAAGGAAAGAGCATGGATTTTGTCCAAGCAAGCCAGTGAGTGATGCTAAGAATCACCTTACATCTTTATTTCCACTAACCCCAAAACAAAATGTAACAAATTTAGTCGTATTTGAAGAACATATGTCTTCATCATCAAAATAAGTCAGGCATTTTTATAGGATACAGAAGGACAATTTGCAGCTAAGCAATAATAGGTGAATAAACTTTATACATAGTTTTAAAAATACGAGATGTTCACAGATGCAGAAAATAGCATTTGACTGAGTATGAAATCCATTCATGATAAAAACCTTCAACAAAGGAACATACCTCAACATAGTAAAGGCCATATGTGAAAACTCTCAGTGAACATCATCCTCAATGGGGAAAACTGAGAACTTCCCCCCTAAGGTCAGGAATAAGACAAAGATGTCCACTCTCACCACTTTTATTCAACATAGTATTGGAAGTCCTGGCCTCAACAATCAGCCAACAAAAAGAAATAAGATGCATCTGAATTGGTAAGGATGAAGTAAAACTGACTATTGCACCATATATAGAAAGCCCTAAAGATTCAATCAAAAAACTATTAGAATTGATAAATGAAATCAGTAAAGTCTCAGGATACAAAATCATTGTTCAGAAATCTGTTGTATTCCTATGCACTAATAATGAAGTAACAGAAAGAGAAACTAAGAAAACAATCCAATTTACAATTGCACACAAAAAAATAAATAAATAAAACATCCAGGAATAAACTTAAACAAAGAGATGAAAGACCTGTACTCTGAAAACCATTAAAAAAAAAAATGATGAAAGAAATTGAAGACGACACAAAGAAATGGAAAGATATTCCATGCTCATGGAACAGAAGAACAAATATTGTTAAAATGTCTGTACTACACAGAGCAATCTACAGACTTAATGCAATCCCTCTCAAAATACCAACAGCATTTTTCACAGGACTAGAACAAACAACCCTAAAATTTGTATGGAACCACGAAAGACCCCAAATAGTTAAAATAATCTTAAAAAAACAAAACCGGTGGTATTCATTAATTCCAGATATCAAGATATACTACAAAGCTGTAGTAATCAAAACAGTATGGTGCTGGCACAAAGAAAGACACACAGGTGAATGGAACAGCATAGAAAACCCAGAAATAAACCCACAATTATATGGTCAATTAATCTTTGACAAAGAAGGAATGAGTACACAGTGGGGAAAATACAGTTTCTTCAAAAAATAGTGTTGGGAACACGGGACAGCAACATGTGAAAGAATGAAACTAGACAATTTTCTTTCATGATACACAAAAATAAACTCAAAATGGATTAAAGACCTAAATGTGAGACCTGAAACCATAAAAACCCTAGAAGAGAACACAAGCAGTAATTTCTCTGTCATCAGCTGTAGCAACATTTTTTCTAGATATGTCTCCTTAGGCAAGGGAAACAAAAGTGAAAAACTACTGGGACAACATCAAAATGAAAAGCTTCTGCACAACAAAGAAAACAATCAGCAAAACTAAAAGGCAGCCTACTAAGTGGGAAAAGGTATTTGCAAATGACATATCCAATAACGGATTAGTACCCAAAATACATAAAGAACTGATACAACTCAACACCCAAAACCCAAATAATCCAATTAAAATGGGAAAAGATAAACAGACATTTCTCCAAAGAAGACATCCAGATGGCCACCAGGCATATGAAAAGATGCCAACATCACTCATCATCAGGGAAATGCAAGTCAAAACTACAAAGAGATAGCACTTCACACCTGCAGAATGGCTAAAATCACAAATAAAAGAAACACGTGTTGGTGAGGATGTGGAGAGAAAGGAACCCTTGTGCAATGTGAACTGGTGCAGCCAATGTGGAAACAGTATGGAGTTTCCTCAAAATTTTAAAAATAGAATTACCCTATAATCCTATAATCCAATAATTGCACTACTGGGTATTTACCCACCAAAATATAAAAACACTAATTCAAAGGGATACATGTACCCTTTGTTTATTGCAGCATTATTTACAATAGCCAAATTATGGAAGCAGCCCAAGTGCCCATGGATAGATGAATGGATAAGGAAGATGTGTGTGTGGTTGTATCACACAATGGAATATTATTGAACCAAAAAAAAAAAAAGAATGAAATTGATATAACACTGTATTTTAACTATAATGGAATTAAAATAAAAAGCCTAGTTTAAAAAGCATAAGATGCTCAAAATATTCAATATTTAAAGATCAGGTAAAGGAAAGTAAACTCCTAGGAGGAAAACATGGAGCGTGCAGTTTCACTGAACCCAAGAAGGCCGTGACAGCCACGTCCAGAGAAGCTGAGTGGCCAGGTTAGATGGTGGAACAGAACGAAAACTGGAGTTAGCCACAAGCAGAGTATCGACAGCATTACTATGGGCAATTTCAGCATGATGCCAGGAAATCTACAAATATTGGAATGGATCAAAGAACAAATCGTAGTGAACAATGGAAACTTTAAAATCGAAGAAATTTGAACAGCAAAAGATACCATTAGATGTTGATGAGGAAAGAGAGTGGTCGGTGTACTTAGAAGTATATATGAGCTCAAGGTGATTATTAATGCTGACATAATCCTGGCTGATGTTTATGAAGGGCTTCCTATATGCCAGATGCCGTGCTAAGTGCTTTTCCACACAGTGACACTGACGAATGTCACAACAACCCTGTGAGTTAGGTACTACTATTCCTATTTTATACCCGAGGAAGAGGGAGTTTGTCACTTGTCCACAGGCACAGAACACATGAGGACAAAATTAGCCTTTTCTATTAAAGAGGCTCTTTCTCTGCAAAAACAGAATGGAGAACAAGTTGGGTCCGGAGGCAAGAATGGCCTAAGAAAAATGTTTGCTTTGGTTCACATAATTGCCACTTCTGTAAGGGGGACACTGTTTTAACCGGTTTCCTCACTGTACAATCAGAGCAACTGTTCAAGTCTTGGACATTCCAACTTCCGCAGCTCTGCTGACGAATTTCCTAATCTCATCTGCTTTAAATGCTCGTTCTTAGTCTCAGACTCCAAAGAGCCTCGGACAGCCAGACTCACAAGAACTACTCTGCTGGGAAACCCCCAGAAACTCAACGCTATAACATAGCACTGCTCCACTGCTCTCCTTGCACCAGCTTTATGATGTGTCAAGTTCTTTTTTTTCCACTGAATATATTAATGCTTCTTCGGAACAATAAGCAAAAATTATTATTTTTTATTAGAAGTCATGGTGACTCTAATATACAAAGAACATATTTGTTTTCTAAAATAACCTGCATCTACTGAAATGTATTTTATAGCTACAGTGACTGTATTTTCAGCATAAAATTGGCATGTGCAGCTAACACATGGCAGTATATTTGGATGGATAATGGACATAATCGGGGTTGCATGGTTTTCGTATTTTTATTTATACCTGCATCTCAAATAAGTAGCACAAGCTTTACTTCCAGAACATGAATATAAACACTGTGTAATTATGATCTCTGTATATAACAAAGTACAATTTTCTTATCCAAAATGTATTGTATTGTATTTTTTTCTGCCTATTGACTTCCTAAATCTGTTTTTTTTATTTACCTCTTCCCTCTTTCTAAAACATATTTGAATTCACTTTTTACAAAAAGCTAAAAAAAATTTTAAAAAATAGAACAAAGAAAAACCTGAAGAATGCAAATAAGCTACCTGAAAGTATTATTTATTTTCAGACTTGAGTTTAAAATGATTGTGATATTCTTCGGATTCTGAGCAGTAAGGAAATCATGATGATTTATATGACGAAGTATTTTTTCTTAGAAATTAAATTTGGAAAAGAAAGAAGATGAAATGGACTTTTTATTTTTCAGTTTTTTCCTATATATATGAAAATTCAGCCTTCTAGAAAGGCACAGTGTTCATTCAATCTAGACCAACTTAATTTACTCTGCATATTCGTAGGAGAACTCGATATTGATTTTGTGTGCTACCTTCCTCTTTCTTCATTACATGTGCCCCAGCCAGGAAAAGCCAAGACCACGATGATGGAGCAGAGACAATACAGTTGGTAGGAGTGTAATTTTAATGCCTGCCCCCCCAAATCATAATAAATAATTATATCTTGATTTAGAGTAATTCTTATAGGTTACTTTTTTTAAACTGCGGTTCCTAGAATACTTGGACCATGCTGCAGAGGGCTTTGGGAGAGAAAGAAAAAAAAAAGGGTCTGAATTTCTCCTTTTTTTTTTTTTTTAAGATTTTATTTATTTATTTGACAGAGACAGAGACAGCCAGCGAGAGAGGGAACACAAGCAGGGGGAGTGGGAGAGGAAGAAGCAGGCTCCTAGCAGAGGAGCCTGATGTGGGGCTCGATCCCATAACGCCGGGATCACGCCCTGAGCCAAAGGCAGACGCTTAACCGCTGTGCCACCCAGGCGCCCCTGAATTTCTCCTTTGAAAGGCACCTGCAGAAGCCCCAGCGCATCTGAGGTCCTCTCCTTTCCTTCTCTGGGGAAAACAGCAGGCAGCGATCGCCGTGCGGGAAGTACAAGCTGTGCTATCACCTGCAGCCATTCAGGAGGGGAACTCTGAAGAACATTTAATCAGGCCAGGTGGTGAAAAATCACAAGGCCTTCACCTACCAAGAGATCCTGCGTTCTTGAAAAGGGAAAGCGCAACGCCGTCTGACCATGATCGAGACCCTGGACAAGGAGTAGTTACAGCCCTGCCTCCTCGCCGCAGAAAAGCCCGGGGAAGCATCTGCCGAGACCCTGGGTGTGCACTCCCCAGTCTCTTCATCAGCAGCGCTCCGTGGACCACGAGGCTTCTCTCCTCTCCCACCACCAATAGCAGAAAGCATGTCCTTAGCATACAGAGCTAACGTGGAAGTACCATAAAGGAAACGTTCAACTGATCCAGAATAGACTTGTTCGAAGACCCTTTTCTACCTACTTTTCAAGCAAGGGCGATGTCTTTGGTTCATCAGCTAATGACACAGTCCCTGCTGCCCCCATGATGCTTGGGTTTAAATCCTACCACCGCTGTCTGGTTATGGGGACACCTGAGCAAGGGATTGTATTTCTTCCTGAGTTTATCTTTAAAACAGAGATAAAATAGAAACCTATCCCATAAGGGTTTTGGAGGTTTAAATGGTTGACGAATGTCAAAGCTTAGAATGGTATGTGGCAAAATGTAAGCTTTCAGTTAATGACAGTAACTTTCATACATGGAAAGGATTCATCAATGTGGAAAGCCATTCCAGACTCCTAGGAATATGTATAAATTCAAAGAAAGGGAATGTATTACCTGATATGACTTCGGCCATGTTAAGTCTAGAAGTGCTTTAGTTTACCAAGGCTCTGTCTTAATTCAGGTTTGATTAATTTGCTGACACCATAACCTGGCCTTTTACAAGTGAAAGCAGATCTCCCACTTTCCTGTGGTATCTTAAGGATATCTAAGAATAATAGAATTTCCTTGTGGCCTAAAGATGTAGTTGGCATTTGCAGCGCAGGGGTGGGGAAGAAAATAACCCAGACGGTTGTTAGAGACATACATAGGGCTCAGCTTCATTTAATCTACGAAATCACCAAGTGCTTTCCTGCTATAGATTAGTTTGTTTGCTCTTGTAATTTTCACTTATCAGTGTGAAGAATATGTCATTAGTGGAAAGGATGATTTATGATGATAATAGGCAGAATAATTAATATGCATACATAGTATAGAGTAAATATTTGAGGCACTCTTACCATCTCAATCAACCTGACGGAAACAAAGCATAATAGTCATTTAATTAGTTTCCTCCATGACTCTGATTACTGCCAAATGATACACTGCAACAAAAAAGTCCAAGTGTTCACTTTAGAATGTGGGAAAATATTGTCTAAACCTTGCTAAATTGCTCGAGAAGGTGATTTTTTAATTTTCTAATGTGTCTCATTTCTTATTGTAATAAATATGACAAATGAAAGAGCCTTACTACCCCCACTGAATTCCACAGGCTTCTCCAAGTTATGAGAGAATGCAGAAGCCTTTGTGAATTGAAATGTGTAGCTCAGCAATTTAAAATCTTCTGTGCTGGCTTGTAGATTAGAGCGCCTCCTTCAAAAGGGGACAAGTAGTGTTCTGTTTCAGGCAGCTCTTCAGCTTTTGGATGCCAGATTTAAACACATTTCAAACTGCCCATTGAGAGTTTAGGATTAGTACTAGGGAAAAGCTTCCCTGACGATTGGCTGGATACGTGGGAGACATCCTTCCTATCTTAGTATTGTTTAATGTTCCCGCCCGTTCCCTTTCTCACTTCATTTTCTTCAAGTCCTCAGATGGGCTTGCCGCCCAGAGCGTCCCCCACCCCATGGAGATTTATTCCCCATCTTCGGAGAGTCACCTTGCAGCCTTGGAGTCCCACATGTGGCTGCTGCGTCTCCCCCTGTCCCATCCCGTTCACCCTCCCCCTGCACCTGAGGCTGTGGTCCCGCCCCACAATGCACCCTAGAAACATCACCCTTCAGAGTCACCTTCCCAGCCTGCTCCATGCTACAGCACACACATGACCCTTTAGAGCTTTTCCCTCTTTTTGTTTTAATAGGTAAACATTTTGGGAATACATAGGGAAAGGTGGATAATAAGTTACAGCTCAGTGACTTCTCACCAAGCTCATGCTCCATTATAAACAGTAACCAGAGAGGAAACAGAAGGTCCCCAGGTCTCCAGGATTCCCGTCCTCTCAGGACAGTGGCTATTCTGACTTCTAACACAATGGGCAACTTGGTGTGGTCCTGGACTAGATGTAAGTAGAATCATGAAATCTGCGTACTATTTGTATTTTGGTTTTCTTCTCTCCACATGACACTTGTGAGATCCATCCATGCTGTTAAGTGTGGTTTGTTTCCTCACTGCAACACAGTACTATTGTGTGAATATGTCACACATTGGTCATCCATTTATGGACGTTGTTCTCTTTCTTATTTGGCTGCCATGAGTAGCGCTAAGAATATAATTATGTCTTTTGGTGAACATACGTATGCACTTCTTTTGGATATCCTGGCATCTTGAGAATTGCTCGTTCATAAAGAATATATATTTCAGATTTTTAGATGGTGCCAGTTTTCCAAAGTGGTTAGGACAATTTGTACTTCCGCTAGTAGTGTATGAGAAATCTGGTTGCTTCCCACACACTGCTGACAGTTGATAGATTCTGTTTCCCTTCTTTTAACCTTTCAGATGAATAGCTGGTAGTATCCCATGAGAATTTTAGGGTTCATTTCATGCACAACCATTAAATTGAATCTTTTAATGTATTAATTGATTTTTAGGTATTTTCCTTTGTGAAATGTGTATTCATTTTTTTTTAATTTTTTATTTTAAAACAGTCTTTTTCAGATTGAATTTTAGGAATTATATATTCATTTAAGTCATCATTGAATATGTATTTCTCAAATATTTCCTTCAACTGTGTGCTTTCGATTTTTATTTACTCAATGGTGACTTTCAACGACCAGAGTTCTTAGTTTCAATGCAATGCAATTTTTATTTTTCCCATTACAGTTAGTATGTTGTTATGTGAAGGACATGAAGATATTTTCCCAGGTGTGCGTCCAAAATTTTATTATCATTTATCTTCCAAAATAAATCAACACTCAATGTAGATTTTTCTTTTTTTTGGGATGTGAAGGTGGGTTAATGTTCGTATTTCAGGAAAATCATAAATTAAATGACCATTTTAGTGGGTCTGTTTCAGACTCTATTCTATTTCATGTGCATATGTATCTGCCCTTGACCCACAACCACACTGTTTTAACAATCATAGCTTTATTATCAGCCTTGACATATGGTAGTGTTAAGGGCTCTTGTTTTGGTCTTTTCAGAAGTCTCTTGAATGTTTTTGACTTTTGTATCTATAGTTTCTTTAGATTGAACTTGTCAATTTCCACCAAAAAAGGCAGGGGGAACACTGCTGATACTGGAGTTGGGATTGGTTTGAATCGTTAGATAATTTAGAAAAAATTGATATCTTTATAATACTGAGCCTTCCAATCTATGCACATTGCAATATCCTTCCTTTTACTTAGATTTTCTTCAATTTCCTTCAATTACAATTGCAGTGTTTTTAGATTTGGACTTCCTATATAAAGTGTTTCGATGCTTTTCCAAATAGCAACACTTTTAAAATTTGACTATTTGTTTCTGATAAGTGTTTTTTTTTTTTTTTACCTTGTATCTAACTCCTTGTAAGTTTACTTATTAATTCTACTTCAGAGACCCTCAAATTCTAATTTTTGTCTCTCCAAACTTTCAATGATCACAAAAGGCTTTACTGGTCCCTATCCTTAGTCACAGCCACCTGCTGTGGCAAAGCTCGAAGTTTTAGTCTCTTGCCCTGTGCCATGATTTATCATTTGCCCCAGGAAAGAACTGCCCCAAGCTCACCTCTCTGAGTCACTTTCTCCCTTAGAATCTCAACACCTTAAAATCTTCTTTGTTTCAGCAGCCCTGATTTAAATAGATTATTTTTGCACCATTTTTTTTGTTTTTCTGTGTGTGTGTGTAATTGGCTTGATACCAGTATGGTAATTTCTATCAGATTCAATTTTGAGCATAGCGGGCCATTCAACGTGAGATGAAATAGGCAAATATGTAGACTAATATAACAAAATAAAAATTATAAAAAAAATAGGCAAATATGCTGGCTACTGCCAAAAAAAAGTAAAGTAAAATATGAAACATAAAGAAACACAAAGAAAAATTTTAGCTGCATGTTTCAATGATCATCTGAGACTCAGGAGCATGTTAGAGGGTAGGGTCAAGTCATTAGATGGATTTGCTCAAAAACATAGCTCTGAAGACGAAGGAATTGCAGAGTATTAAATGGATGCATTTCATAGTCCCTTTGAGTGGTTGTTATCCTGTAGTCAAGATTGTATTGTAGCTGCCGCTGACTCACTAGTTTTGTTTTGAGCTTTTTTAATCCACACAGTGCCAGAAAAATCCTGCAACCTAAAACCGTGCTGAAACAAAAATGGGTTGCCTCCATTTTTTCTTATGAAATCATACCAACATTATAGAACATTAGAGCTGCAAGGGATAATACAGGTCACAAACTCTATATCCCCTTTATGGATATAATGAAATTCAGAACAAAGAACATTAAATAATTTACTAAATATCATTTATTATTTAGTGGGCCGAATCAGAGCGGCAACCAACTTTTCTGACTCCTGGCTCAGGATCTTTGCTTTCTACAACCAAGATTCACTCCAAACAACAATGTGATGTGTATCAACACCATTTTTAGGTTATGTACACTTATTTTTCCCCCTTGGTTTAAATCTAAACCTTGATTGTTTACTAGTACTCAGTCGGCCTCCTTCATGTTTTCTGTTCATTCATTTCTTTTTTATTTTTTAATGTTTATAAAAAAGTACCTAGTTGGAAGCAGAGAACTTATTTCTTTAGATAGAGGGTGGGAACTGCCATGGGAGAATATTTCAGGAAGAAAAAGTTGGCGAACTTTGTATAGACTTTCTGGTGTGTAGGTGCAGAGGGGAAATGCCACAGGAAAAAAACAACTGCAACCATAGTCCTGTTTATAAACTCTGCTCTGAGATCCATCATGAGTAAACAGCACTTAGACTGCTTCTCCTTAGTTCCTACAACACAGATACATACACATTTATAGCAAAATATTCTGTTGAGATTTTTATTAGCTAAAATGTATTAAAGGTGTCATTATTTAATGAAGCAATATATCAGAGAACAAGATTTCCACCTAAGTAAAATACTCTTACATTTGCCAAAAATCCTTTTTTGCGAGTTTACAAATTCCTACAATATCATACTCCAAATCCACATGGCAAAATTGTATTATAAAAATGAAGTTCTCTTGTTATATAAATGATACTGTACCACCTTAGACTGCACTTTATTGGGTCATGTTATTTATAACAAGACTCATTTGATGGAAAAAAAATCAAAACACCTGAAGTCAGGGAGAGAAAATGTAATGTAGCCTGAACCATCAATCAGACTATTTATAATAAAGTTAAGATGGTGTTAAAAGAAATCAAGATGAAAAATAATTGAACTGTCATTTTAGTGAATCTTGAACTCTGTTCAGTGCTATAGTCATGTGATTTTTCACCCTAAAAGGCTACTAGGAAGTGAATGACTTCTGAAATATTGATGAATGAGGGTAAGAACGAGAACACTTTTTCAAGTTATAAAGTTATCTATATTGTTGATTAGAGAAATAGATATAGATTATATAAAACAGTATTAATGGTATTCATAAATATCAAGGTATTTCTTACTGTGGCATTAAAATCAAAGATAACCTATTATCACCACCCCTGTAAAAAGCGGATGGATTGCTATCATTTAAAAGCTAGAATTACTAAGACAAGGTATTTTCTGTTTATGTTCTCTATTTTTCCCCAATTTTGAAAATACTTTAATCATCTAGTACTTTAGCTAAATAACAATCTTGTAGCACTGTTCAATTTTCATTATTTCTATTTTAGATTGGAATCGGTTTAGGATTATTTTTGTTAATGTTTGTTTTTGCTTAATTGCAAAAACATATGTATAAGGCCAAATGCAAGGATATTGAAAAATGACATCCTCTAAAAACCACCACATGGTGCAGAAATGATATATCATAGGTTTTCTTATGAAAACAGAGTTTTCAGATTTTTAATAATCACAAAAATTATAGGAAATCTATCTTTCATTAGTTTCCACCAGGAGACCTTTACTTAATTCACATCATGGTTTTGGGCCTCAACAAGTAAATTGATAATATCTGGAGGTATAAAAGCTAGTCACTTTGATTCTGACAGGTTGAAACAGTCTTGCAAAGTACAGAAAGGCAAATTATACACACGCATACACCTAGTATAATGGAAAGAGTATATGCTTCGGGTTTGGACAGTCCAAGTGTTAATAATTATTTTAGCCATTTCCCAATTCTGTAGACTCAAACTATGACAAATTTCCCCTCCTAGAGTTGGTATTGTGCTCTGAATTGTCACTGAATTCTAGGTAGTTCAACAACTGTGCTACGTAAATATAGCTGTATATTCCTAACAATACTAAAGATATTAATGACCTAACATGAAGTCTCAAAACAGAATACCTTGACACCTACCTGAGCCTATAATAATTATCTACAAAACTAACTTAACTGAGTTGAGGATGCAACTAGTATCCTGGAGTACCTAGTCCCAGCTAGAACTATACTTTCTAAAGTTATCTTACTGTACACTTAACAGCAAACCTTTCACGTAGGTGTTATTGCTATTTTGGTTATGTAGTGAGGCTCAAAAATGCTAAGAAACTAGCAAAATTCACACTTTCAAAACTGATTGGAATGGTACGGACACCTGGTCTAGCTGAATCCAAAGTACATGTTCTTCCCATTACACTCTGCTAATTAATATTTGAACAGCATATGCTCCAATTCTCCATATGAAGATGCTTTTTGGCTACAGTGCTTTATGTTCTCTAAACCGTGCTCACATGTGATAGATTCTTTCATGTTTTCTAAGAAAAAGAACCAATATTATTTATTTTCCCACTTACTCAAGACTTGTTTGATTCCTGATATTGACTTGGTGAAGAGAATTTAAAAGAGTAAAAACATATGCTTGACCCTAAGCAACTACAGTTTAGTAGAGAACTATAGTCACAGTTACTATAAAAAGTGGTCCCTCTTCTTTCATGTTTCAAATTTACTTTCCTTTATTTTTTCTAGCATATGCTCCTTATAATTAAGAAAAGTTGACAGAATTTTTAAAAAATTGGTCTCCACTTTCAAACAATCTGAGCATCCCACATATATAAAAATGGCATGGAACAAAATCTATATTATTTTACAAACAAAATATTTTCAAGTATATTATTTGATATATTGCTTTTCTCAAATAATTCTGGCATCAACTGATCCCTTTGGATACTGTTTAGTATCTTTTCTTATCTAGACATACTCTGAAAAAACAGTTCTAGTTATTTTTTTTAACAAAAGAAAACTGTATCAACCTGGCATGGCTCTTTTTACCAACCCCACAGATCATGCTATTTTTTATAGTACAGTGCCCAACACTTAGGAAGCCTTCCGAACTATTGAATGACAGGTCAGAGTAGACCGAATTTGATTCCTAGGTATTTTATATGTTAGCCTCTGAGTCTACATTTTTTGGACTTTTACCAAAACATCTGAAACACAAAGACTAGACTCAAAAAGAAGTACAGGGGCGCCTGGGTGGCACAGCAGTTAAGCGTCTGCCTTTGGCTCAGGGCATGATCCCGGCGTTATGGGATCGAGCCCCACATCAGGCTCCTCCGCTGTGAGCCTGCTTCTTCCGCTCCCACTCCCCCTGCTTGTGTCCCCTCTCTCGCTGGCTGTCTCTATCTCTGTCGAATAAATAAATAAAATCTTAAAAAAAAAAAAGTACAAGCAACTGGTTTGGTCTCCAGCTGCTCTTAGAAAAACTGACCCTTTAAACATTATTGATACAAAATATTGAGGATTATGAGGTTATCAAATCCCTATTAAAACTAAGATATTTTAAGTTGTCAACTTTCCAGAGAAATGCTAATTTAAGAACTTTGTTAGAAGTTGCATGGATAGATGGATGGGTGGATGATGGATAGATAAAAATAAAGTGAACACGAAAGACAACTTTAGTGGCTTCTTTTGAGACTAGCCTACATTTTCTAAAAGTTCTAGCAAATACAGGCTTCAAAAACCTTTTGACAATTCTCTTTAAACTGCATCTACCAGTCTTGATGAATTTTCACAGAAAATAAAAGCAGAATATGAACAAATATTAAACTTCCTGTCAATTTACTTTTATTGAGAAGATAAGCAAAATAGCAATTAATAGTTTGCATGATGGTCTAAGGTATTTTTCCATATCTTCCTTTACAAGACCTCAGAATAAAATTTAAAAAAGAAAAATCCTAAAGCTGAGAACAAGAAATCGTTTCCCTCCCCTAGAATACTCTCTGCTTATCCCATTTACTTGATTGGGTTGGTTAACATTCTGCATCATGGGATGGAGCTGAGATCATAAAGGGACAGATAAATATGGAGTTTCTCTAAAAATGAGCAAGTATTTATTCGGCATCGAAGGTATGAGAACTGGGTATAGAAAGAGTCAATCTTTCGGTTCTCTGAGGACCTGAAAAAACTATGCATTTTTCCTAAATTCTTATGTTCTTTTTCTGTCGGAAGATGAATAAGGATAATTAAATAAATTATCTGCTATACTGTCTCAGGAGTCATAGGTGTTAGCTCTGACAGTTGAATGTTGCATGGTAAGGGTTAGTGTAAACCTGATGTAATCTCTGATTTTTGCCGGGTCACTGATATTTTCCCAGGAAAATCCTCCTGCATAGTGATTACAAATAGAGATTATGTCCTTTTCCTCTAATACATGAAAACTTTCAGCAGCAATTAACTCCTTTGGCAAATTATCCTACAGCTGAAAATAATACATATTCTCAGAGTTAATCTATACATTGAAGTTTCAGGTACAGTTTAATTTCACTCTTTTAGCTTTTGTTCCCACTTAAAAAAAATGTTTATAGATCAATCTATAGCTCGGGAAGGAGGCTTATGATAGTAGCACCAGAAATACCACACATTAAAGGGAAGTGATTTACCATACCCATGAATGCATTTTCTAGCATGCTGTGCGCGGGCTTTTATCAGGTAATTATGTTGAATCTTTTCCTAAACCTTTTGTTCCCCGGGCAGCACCATCTTTTGCGTAAAACATCATCAGTATGCCTTTCTCATACATCATCCGTGTGACAGCTTCAATGGCATGCTGGAGCAACAGCTCATCAGCGCAGCAGTGCCCTGTGATGATTTATCACAGTAACATATCATCAGAAGAAGGCAGCGGCATAATATATGGTCCGGAGCATTCAGGAGTGTTACGCGGCAACATTTTTAGTTGCGCAAGAGGATCCAATAAAACCCGAAAACTTCACTTTAGCAGACATGTGCCCTAATCCACATAGGGGGATATTGGTGGGCAATGGCTGTCATTTACATAGAGTTGGACACCCGCCTAGAGCTGATTGTCCAAATATTTTCAGTACGTTCTTATAAACTCTTTGCAAATACAATTCAGCCTGCATGCTATTAAAAAAATGTGTGGTTACTGAAAGTGATAGAAAATAGCAGATACCGCTCTATATTAGAAGCACTCTGGAGTTTGTCCCTATAGCATTTTTTAGAAGGATATGCAGCTTTAAAAGAAAACACTAACTCTGGACAGCCACTCTCTCGTATGAAATAAGCGTAGCCAATAAGTGAATATTCCAACTGGAAAATTAATGCAAAGTGAAACAGTCTTCAATTAAAAAAATGGAATGCTTATAAAATTCAAGTCTTAAGGAAAATCACCATTTTAACATGGTTTACAATGACATTGTCATGTGATTTTCGGGGACAAGGTTTGGTGAAATTCTCAGGTCTTAAGGAGGGTCTTACGTAAACTGAGATATTAAGTAAATTTTCAAGCCTGCAGAAAATTCAACGTTCTATTTTCATGAACATTTGAAATTATAAGATTAAAAATCCTCATTGGGGACATTGATTTTATTCATTTTTGTGGATAATTCAATTTGCAGTATTCCTAGTCATAATTTTTTATACATGATGTCTGATGACCTCAGTTACATACGAGATGATTAGCAGAACGTTAAAATAGGTCCTGTTTGGGAAGCACAACATCGTCTCTGCTAATGAGTTCTACTTTGGGAAGGGCAGACATGTTCTTGCCCGATTTTGATGTGGACGCATGTCCTACTTCTTGGAGGTGCTAGTCGGTTAGAAATAATTCTTGGCAAACCTCCCAACCCAGCATTTGTCAAGATTTTATCAATCCTCAGTCCCAATTGGATGAGAAATATTTCCTGAGTGAGTTATTTCTTCTTCATGCAGCAGGAAGCTGTTGTCACCAATTTCATGGGGCAGTAAAGAAGAGGCTTTAAAGAGACTAAATCGTACATTTTGCTGCCAGTTTGTATTTTTGATGTCCTCAATATGTGGTACCTTATTTTATGAGTTTGGATATAACATTTCCCCAACTTCTTCCTGGCCGGGCTGTGCTCTTATCAAATTATTTTTGTGCAACTTCGATAGCACTTATCCTTATATAATACATCAATGTAATTTATCTATTTATGTGTATGACTTTCCTCACAGGCCTTGAACTTCTTGAGAAGAATTATGTTTTATCAATCTTTGTATTCTCAAGGGTAGCACGGAAGTGGCCAATTGATACCAGCTGAAATTTAACCATCCCTCACTTTTGAAAGTTCACATGACGCAACTTTGCTTTTACAAAAGACCCACATTAGTACCTGTTTTTGACATCCCAAAGAAATCCGAAGAGAATTTTCTCTTTTGGAAGAAAGGTGAAAAGTGGAAACAGCATTTGTTCAGCAGCAAGCCCTGAGAGAAGCAAGACAGCACCCCGAACAGCGAAAGCAGCGCCCCCTGGCTCCATCCCCGGGAACTACATTGAGCATCTCAACATCCAGCCGCCAGAGCTTTGAACTGTGTCTGTAAGCGTGTGTGCTTTATCTCAACGTATTTTGTGCATCTGTGCCCTCAGGTACCAGGAAAACCTAAAACAGGTTATTTTTTTTTTGGGGGGGGTGTTCTGAATAAAAATTCACGCTAATTGCTTCTTTGCCTTATGCCCTGTGGCTCACAAAAGTTTCCATAAGGGGCGCCTGGGTGGCACAGCGGTTAAGCATCTGCCTTCGGCTCAGGGCATGATCCCAGCGTTGTGGGATCGAGCCCCACATCAGGCTTCTCCGCCATGAGCCTGCTGCTTCCTCTCCCATTCCCCCTGCTTGTGTTCCCTCTCTTGCTGGCTGTCTCTATCTCTGTCAAATAAATTTAAAAAATAAAATCTTTAAAAAAAAAGTTTCCATAAATTGCTCTACTCTTGGATAGTGAGGGAATCCTATAATTTTGCTGTTACTTACAGTGACTTAAACATATAAATTACTATTCACCTGAATGCTGTTCCATTTGTATAGTTCTTATATTTATTTTGATTCTCTCCTTCATACTAGATTTTTTTATGTTTGGTTGATGATATACATTAACTGAATTTAGTTCACAAACATTAATCGAAAACATACTGTCAGGGTTGCTGTTATCAGTCAGGCTAGGAAAAGCACAATTAGGTAAGTATATTCTTTCAACACAATATGTTAAATATTGTGAGAGTACCAGCTATAATAACAATTAGTCATAGTAACAAAAATACCTTACAAACAGTACTTACTGAAGTAATAAGTAACAAAAAACAAATTTGTGTTTATAAAGCACAATGGTTTAATGGTTTATATTTGTTGCTGAATTACATACAGTCACTCTGAGGCAGATGTCATTACTGTCCCAACTTTACAGAGGTTGTGTCACTTCACCAAAGTTACACAATTATTATGTGGTGAAGAAAAGATTCATTCCCAGGTAAACCTAACTTGAACCTAAGCTCTAATTACTTCTAAAATGTTTTATTTAAAAATGCATAGATACTTTGAGGATATCGAGGTGGGGGGGCTTCCATAGACTAAGGCTCCCAGAAGGGATTTCTGGAGGAGCTCACCTAACCTGACTCTTGGACTTTATCCCTTGGTTATGAAGATGTTATAAAGTTTTAAAGACTTATAACGTCATTATATTTGTTTTTTTGTTTTTTGGCTTTTGCTTTTTGTTTTGTTTTGTTTTTGGCCAACTCTGGTAACAGAAGTCATTTAAGAAGGTATGAGTAAAGATAATATAATAGAGTAGAGTGGCTCTTGGACTTTGATATCCATCAATATTACCTGGAAGATTTTTAAGCAGACCACTGGAAACCATTGCTAGAGATTCCGTAGGTCTGAAGAGGGCCTCAAAATTTGCATTTCTGACATTTTCTGGGGATGCTCACGCCTGCTGGTCTGGAGGCCACACTTTGAGAAGCACCAATTCAGATTACAACAATTCAGGACAGTGATGCCAAAGACTTGAATTTAGGACACACAATAAGGCTGCAAAAGAGGGGGAGATCTTGAGAAGTATTTAGACTTTAAAAGTTCAATTTCCAGGAATGAGACAATAACTGCACTTGAATTAAAAAAAACTCTGATAAGATTCTCATATTTTAGTTCGGGTGATAATACTCATGGAGAGAAAGAAACCAAAGGGTCCATTTTTGAAAGACTAAGGAAGAGGTCATATTTTGGGAAGGATTTTGAAATTTGACATGGTTGAGAGACAATTCTCCATGAGTCTCTCATGTTTCTGCTCTTCCCATACCAGTACTCATGCTAGGTAATCTTTTTAAGGATATAGGTGTACCGAATACAGATAGAGTGTCTCCTTGCGCCTCAGCTGTAACACAGTTCACCACAGTACAGCATCTACCACAGACCCTCCATATTGCCCCATGGGACTTGAACGGGAGAAGTACAAAACTTAATCTATATCTTCTTTTTGAAGCTTATTAAAATAACAAATCTTCAGATTTCAGCGTAAGTCTAACTTATGCCATTAAAGTTTTCTTCTTTTTGACCTTCTATTACCTGCTGTTTTTTTCATACAAATATTGTATTTAGGATGTTGGCATCGTTTAGATAAACTCAGCACTTTTCCTTTCTTTCTCTACCTTGAAGTGACGCCATATTAGGTTTTGTATTGCTTGTTAATATATAAAGTTTTTAATGGCCTTGGAATATGTCACCTTAAACTATTCAATTTTATATGATCTTTCAGCTCTCCTTTTGCCCCCTCCTCCAGTGTACATTTTAAGATGACAGGATCTTGATTGTGTCCCACAAAAGAAATGAGAATGGGTGCTAGTCCAGAATACCAAAAGATATCATGTCTGTATTTGAGTCAAGCTGCTTTTGAAACATGCATCTGGTTCAAAGAAAACTATATATTTTTATTACAATCAGAAAAACCTGAGTTCTAGTCCTAGGGTTTTGCTTGTCTGAGTCACAGAACAACTCTGCCTCAGTTTATTTTCAAATGAAATATAATTAAATCTTCATCCACAAGTGTATTCCAAAAGAAACAAAAAAATTGGGGAGGGCAATAACAATGAACATATTATTTTGGTAAATGCCAGAAAATTGAATGTAGTGAATAATCAGAATTTCAGGGTAGTTAAATGGAGCTGTTTCTTTCAAAATTACTGACCTCTCAATATCCTGTTTTACAATGCATTAATTAATTTATTCATTTATTTAAAAAGTTCTTATCTATCCTATTAGCCTTGTGTCAGTTACTAGGCCAGGGCTGGGTATACAGCATTAAGCATATCAAATCCAAACCTAGTTCTCAGACTGACTACAGTCTAGTGGAAGGTGGACATCCATCATATCAGAATTCTGATAAATGGAACCATAAGACATTCTTCTAATAACTGTTTCTGTTCATTAGAAGAAGTACAATTACAAATATTCTCAGTGACATATTTTTATTTTTCACAGATATCGCGTATGTTCAAGTAATTTGATTTTTTGATAGATAACTGCAAGAAACAGAAATAATGCCATCTATTCATTTTATTTTCAGATATAATTCACATATATTTTGGCACAAGTACATCATTTATATTGTGGAACTTCATGATTTGAGGACAAGTGCTGTGTATGGTTATATTTCTACAGTGTCTAATATGATTTAGATGTGCGATGAATAATTTATAGAAGTCATGTTATAAAGGAGTGCATAACTAAAAAATTGCAATTCAATCAATAAGCAATTATTGAGAATATATACAAGTGTGAGCACACTGAAACGTGCACATGTTGAATTATACTATTAAATTTCATACTTGTCCTGTAATAGTGTTATCCCACATTTTATAAAATTAAATAGAATAAGCTTAATTTTGAAATTAGCAGAATTTATCACCTGATTTGTTTAATTATAACATTATAATAAGTAATCATATACCATTTTTTAGAAAAGTATTGGACATATTGCAAGCCATCTTATATTGTAATGGATATTATCAATGGAATTTACTTTTTATTTTAGTATTTCTGTTATTTCTAAGAAAAGGAGATCACAATTTACTTGACAACTTTTTTTTGTTTTTGTTTGTTTGTTGAGATTTGTTTATTTACTTGAGAGAGAGAGAGAGAGAAAGAGAGCAGGGGAGAGGGGCAGACTCTGCACTGAGCACGGAGCCAGTTGTGCGGCCCAATCTTAGGACCTTAAGATCGTGACCTGAGCTGAAGCCGGAGGCTTGACTGACTGCACCACCCAGGTACCCCAACAAGTATTACTTTAAAAAAAAAATACTTGGGTTTAAAAAAATAGCCCTTCATTTGACAATTGTAATATATTTTATAAAATAAAATTATAGAAAAGAGACTTGAAAAATATATTAGCCATCATAACAGTGTACATTATTCTTGTGGTTATAGATGATTACCAATAATATTAGACCTGTTTAGTTAAAATCAATGTACATGGGGTACAGTCAGAGTGGCTAAATGTATTAGTTTCCTACTGACCCCATGAAATCCATCTCCAATTTTTGGCTTAAAATAAGAGAAATTTATTATTTTACATTTCTGCAGATTAGAAGTCTGACACTGGCCTTACTAGGCTAGAATCAAGTTTTCAGCAGGGCTAGGTATCTTTGTAGAATCTCCAGGGAAGAATCCGTTTCCTGGCCTTTTCCAGATTGTAGGGCCCCTTCCCTCTATCTTAAGAACCAACAACATATCATCTCTGATCATTTCTCCAGAGTGACATCTCCCTCTGACTCTCCCCTTCTGCCTCTTCTTATTCCATGTGTAAGTACCCTTCCTCATATCGGGGGCTCACCAGGGTAGTCTAGGATAATTGCCCCATCCCATGTTCTATACCCTTAATCACATCTGCAAAGTCCCTTTGCCATGTAATGTTAACATATTTATGGGTCCAGAAAATTAGGATATGGACATCTTCAGAAGTGGAGGCATTATTCAAATCTCCAGGATCTTCATGACATGCATTTCATTAACATGAATTTAGCTTAACACTGTCACTAATTAAATCAACAAACATCTGCTAAGAGTTATTGTAGTCAAGTACTGTACTAGAAAATGCAAAAAGATAAAAATAAATTATACTACTTAAATGGAGGGAAGTGTAGCAGGAACCATTAGTAAACCAACTCCAATGGGATGTCATAATATGTGAGCATATAAATCAGACTCGGTGGAATGGAGGTGAGTGGAGGTGTAGAAAGTTCAGGAGACTTTCCAGAAGAGGTGGTGCATGAATTTGTCCTGAAGAGTATGTGAGAGCTAATTTGGTAAAGAAGGAAAAGAACTCTCAAAATATGTGTCCTGCTTTAAACAATTTAGTCCCCAATGGTTTAAAATGACCATTAGAGGGCCACCTGGGTGGCTCTGCTGGTTGAGCAACTGGCTCTTGGTCTGAGGGTCGTGAGATCAAGCCCTGCATCAGGCTCTGCACTCAGTGAGGAGCCTGCTTAAGATTCTCTCTCTCCTTCTCCTTTTGCCCCCTCCTCCAAAATAAATAAATCTTTTTAAAAAATAAAAAAATAAATAAAATAAGTGTTAGAATTCTATCTTAATATTCATCATTAGATTCATGAACATTGTTTTTGTGAGAAGATAATTTGGCACTTTTCAACTACAAATGAAATGTACAGTGTGTAAATTTAATTTCCTACTCACATTTTACCCAGTTTTTGATAGAACATTCCCAGTTATTTCCTTTTTAGAAAATTCTGTTCCATTTTAGGACAGATACTGCTGCACTAAGCAAGACACGTGGCTACAAATAATCACTTTTATAGACAAAGATTATATTCTCAAAGATCTTCCAGGAAGGCTCTCCTCATTTCCTCTCGTCTCTTCCCTAGTTCTGCAATATTCATCACTGCTCCCGAAAATACACACTAAGCATAAAGACTGGCAGTGTGCTCTAAGCATGAGCTTCCAAGGGATCCCTCACTTAACCTTTCTGTTAACATCGGATTTAACTCTCCCCGCATGGTAACTTCTAACAGACTTATGTGAATCTCCAAATAAGCAGCAAACATTTTGTGAAAGGGCACAATATTTTCTTCACTTTTATATTCCCATTATCTACTACACTTTGTAGAAGCAAAATCTCACAAAATATTTTCGAAATAAAATTTTGCAGAGTATATATTCGTATTAAGATAACCAGTTAGGTCTATATTTATCTGTTTCAGTAGATGAGGAAACTGAGGTTCACAGGGATTAAGCCATTTGCCGGTATTCTTAGCTGTTTCTAATCCTTCTGTGATGGTCTGTAGACCCTTTCATTTAACCCCCATGGAATTCTGCCCTACTGGGTTAGATGGACTGAGGAGAGGGAAATGATAGCTCCTTCCAAAACCACAATGCTTGTGGGAACTCCAGCCTCCAAAATGGAGAAAGAATTCCTCAAGAAAGCAAACCTGATCGAAGGCACGTAGAGATGGATCAGTTGTGGAGTCAGAAATTCAGTGGTGGGAAAGTGCCCCAAACTACCTGTGAACAATTAATCTGCTCTCTTCTCCTGCAACAGTTTTAGGGAAAATAACACATTATTCCATTCAGTGATTTTGTGTCTTTGTTATGCTCAAAAGTGATTGTAACAAATCCAACATGTACTATCCTTATAAAGAAATGTTTCATTTTGAGTACATTTTATTTACAAAATAAAAATGGTGTAGCAACTTAGGCAGCAGAAAAGAAATAGTAAATTATTTTCAGTTTTGTAAAACGGAGTCAAATTCTCAGCTGCGTATGTGACATACAAATGAGGGCCTAGGATGGGGGTCCTGTCATTTCATGTGCTGGCACGGGAGAAGTGTGGACTTTGGGGTCAGGCAAAACTGCCTTGGTTTCTCCAGCTTCATTCCCTGACGGGGTCACGGATTCAGTAAATATTAGGCATCCTATCAGGCTTCAATATGCTGAGCATCGGAAGAGAAGATCTGACTACAGCATTTCCTTCTTAATTAGATTGCCCATGGTGACTCAACATTGTCATCGAAAACTTTCTGGTTATTTCAAGGACTTAGACCCCAGGGAGGTCCTGACTTCCCGTGACTTAGAGAGAAGCCCATTATTAATGTAAGAATATAATTTGCCTGAAGATTGTATAGTTTGTTATAAAAAGAAGAGAAGTTTCTTTACAGCCTTTAATTTGATAATGAGATTTTAGCTATCAGCAATGCGTAGAAAATGACAGAGTTGAGTGATGAGGCCAGTGGTCCTACCTTATTAGCAGTAAAATTGTCTGGTCCCCACACCCATTAAAATAGATTAGCGGATAAAGAGAGGAACTAAGACATCTACATACTTAACACTGGATAGAACAGGTGATCTCATCCCAACTTTTGAATACCACTACTGTGTACCTTTTAAAAGCAAACTCATGATAACTGAGGGGCTAATTATTTATAAATTAACCACTGACTGATTGTACAGTTTGCAGATTTTTCAAAAGATTTATTTTCTGTTTTTTCCCTTTAAATACCAAACATGCACTCAGGCTCTCTTTGCGTTCATTAGAATCTCAATTAGAAACACAGCTATTTATTACAAGTTATGACAAAAGATTATGGCAGATGGGGAGTGGGCAGTAAAAATTCTGTCATTTCAACTTTCCTATTTCCCTTAGGATTTTTTTGAGCTTTCTTTTTTATTCAAGAGTTCCCTTAGAGATGTTACTTCAAAAATCCAGTCTCTTCATTTCCCTCTAAAATCTTTTCAGACAATTTTAAACAGTATTTCTAGTTAGGAGACAGAGGAACCACGTGTACATTCCAACATGAGTTTCTGAGTTTTACCTTGTTCCTTCTATGCTGTGATTTTCTTTTTTCTTTTGTTAATTTCATGAATGACAGTTAAAAAGAAAACATTAAATTCTCAAAAGGTGCCCAAGAATTATTAAAGCATTTAAAGATGCACTTTTAGACCTGGTTGGTGCTTAATGCCCATGGCAATCTTGGCTAATGAGGCCATTTACATTCATGAAATAAAAAGATGGTCTGCAGAAAGTCATGAGATACATTTTTACACATTTAAATACATTAGTGGTATTATCTGGACATTATTGAACTGCAAGGCCAGGAGCCTCAATTATTTGAGAAGCATATTTTAAAAAGCCAAATTCTTGCTACAAAGAATTTAAATTTTTTAAAGTTTATATTGCCAGGATACCATTTACAATGGGTGCTAATGATTATNAGACAGCCAGTGAGAGAGGGAACACAAGCAGGGGGAGTGGGAGAGGAAGAAGCAGGCTCCCAGCAGAGGAGCCTGACGTGGGGCTCGAGCCCGCAACGCCGGGATCACGCCCTGAGCCGAAGGCAGACGCCCAACCGCTGTGCCACCCAGGCGCCCCGNGCCAAATTCTTGCTACAAAGAATTTAAATTTTTTAAAGTTTATATTGCCAGGATACCATTTACAATGGGTGCTAATGATTATTCATATTAAAAAATAGAGCTAGGGTATTTCTTATGAGATGGACCATTAAAGCTTATTTTCATAATTTTCAGTTGCTGTAATGTTATAACAGAGTTTCATAGTGTTTAAAACATTCTCTGATCCCAGTGAGTTTAGCCAGCTGAATTAGCTGTTTCAAGATATTAAGGTGGCATTTGAATAATTAAAGTAGGAAGTTATTTAATAATATCCCAGATTCTTTCTTCAACATCCAGTGGAAGCTTGGGCAAGAGTAAAATGTAACAGTATTTTACGAGTGATTTGTCTTTGTAATTTCTGTTTTTATATTTCAGGAATATCAATAAAAATAATATCATTTTAGGTCAAGCTCAAGGTGGAAATAACTTCAATTTTCCAGGTTATGTTTCACTTCCTCTTGCACCCTGACCACACTACTAACTTCTCAATCCTCAGAAAATAGAGCTGAATCAGCATTATTTCCTTTTAAGAATTTGTGCATACGCACACCCCCCACACTTCTTAAAATGATAATATAGTTCAAATTTATTTTATTTAATCTTTAGAAAGGATTCTTGATCCAGAAAATGACTTCTCTTCCTAAATCAGAGACTTTATCTTCAATATGTTCATAGCAACTCATATAAAACAATACGAATACTTATGTTTTTTAAGCTTTTCTCTAGGAATGTTTAAATAAGTTTGATATACGTACATGATTTATTAAATGTTTTTAGTACACTGCAAAAATTTTATATTTAAATAAAAGACATGTATGTTTCCAGAGACTGGTATTGGAATAGATTTTTTTCTTGAATAAATAACTCAATAAAAATCCATTGGCATTTGAACTTTAGTAGATTAGGGACAGAGTCAATATATGTGACATATTTCTAAATGGTGAAGTAAAAACTTTTAATGGTTTCTTTTTACAAGACAGCCTTAGATAATTTCATTTTGTAACATAACATATTTAAATTGTAATTTTTATAACATACTATAAACAGTTTTCTTCTCTAATTTTACCTCTTGACAAAGTACTCTATGGATGTTTATTTTTGTTAAGTATTTATAAGTATTTATTTTGAACCCCTAGCTAGTCTGATACTTAACTAGCTGCTGAACTCACTATCACAAAGCTTTTATTTAATACATGTCAATATTTTTTAGTATTAATCATATGACCTTCAATCACAATAACATTCTACCTTCAATGAATAATGTATTCTATCTACATATGAAATACACTTTTCTTAGCATTAGTTTAGGATATAGAGTTATATTTTAGTTTCATTTCCATATCTGAATTTTCTAATTATATATTTGGATGATTATGAGTGATATTCTAATTTTTCAAATTTTAAATAACATAAAATTGGTCATTTTCATTGATCAGGTTTGTAAATTAGAGCCAGCCTTACTATAGAACTCATCATTCACTTGCCGTACATGCAAGCAATAAGAAGTGTTAATGTTGGTGATAACTTAGTTCATCATCTTCTTTTAGTGAATAAATTCTTAAATTTTAGGTTTTGCTTTGTACAATATTTACCAATTAAAACTTAAAAATTATTTATTTTCTGCCAAAACTGGGGGAGAAAATTCAAGAGGACATGAATTAGCCTATGATGAAGGAAGGAAGGAGGGGAAAGATAGGAAAAAGAGGGAGAGAGCAAGGAAGAAAGAATCTCTTGCAACCTAATTACATGATCCCATTACCACCCAGATGTCACCTATATTCTGATAGCAACAGCAGCATATCAGCACTGCCAACTTCTCTGGTTCCCTCAAGTTCTCAGAATTAAGGGCACAGTTAATGGTACACTTGTAAGAAAACAGACTCAGTTTCAGCCCGTTTCTATTTATAGCCTAATGGAAGAAGAACATATAAATCAGGGATTTACTCAAATTAATGTTCAATCACAATTCTAATAAGGGTTAAAAAGGAGCATAATGGGAAGGATTTGACCCAAATACTCAGGTTAAGAAAGTCTTCCATGGGCAGTGATGTTTGAGCTAGAATATTAGAAATGCATAGAAGAAGAGGCTTCTTAGATTCCAAATAGAGCGCACAAATGACATGTGGAGTATACACAGATCAGGCATTAAAAGGAGAACACAGGGTCTGGAGCACCAGAGCACGTGGGAGTATGTTGTCCATGAAAACCACCAACTTCGATGAGACCAGAACATGAAGGGCCAAGCTGGCTATGTTATGGATGTCAGTATTTATGTGTACAGCATGGGGCTTCACTGAGTTTTTTTACAATAATTTACATTTGAATTTGAAAAGGTACTCTAGCTTTAGAGTAGAGAATAGACTGGCGCGTGGGGGATAATGCTGTGTGCGTGTGTGCCTCTTCTGTGGGTCTCACCTATTCTACTGTTGCCACAATGATTACAATAACCAAAATACTATTTATTCAGCTCTTAAAGCAAGTTTATGTGGTAAGAACTATTTTGTGTTGTTGTTATAGAAAGAAAATAAGGCTTAGAGAAGTTAAACAAATTGTGAAGAGTAAACACAATTACTAGGTCAAACAACTAAACATTCAACCCAATTCTTCAATTCAGAATCCCAGTTTTTGTTTTTGTCTTTTTCTTAAAGATTTTATTTGAGAGAGAGTGAGCAAGCGAGAGAGCACAAGCAGGGGGAGAAGCAGAGGGGGAAGAGAAGCAGACTCCCCACTGATCAGGGAGCTGTATATGGGGCTCAATCCTGGAACCCTGGGATCATGACCCGAGCCGAAGGCAGACGCTTAACTGACTGAGCCACCCAGGCACTCCAAGGATCCCATTTTTGATCACAAACATAATACTCCTTTTGCCACCATCATACTTGTAACTTGCTCTGATCAGCTGACTTGGGGTGGTGGGGTGGGGGGCTCTCCTAGTAGCCTGAGGAGAGTTGCTGCTGTTCTGGGAGAGGGGATGCCACCCCGCTATACTGGATGGGTGCAACTTCTTTGAACTTCTCTCTTTCCTCTGAAACAATTCAGGTTAAGAATTTTTCCTATTTTTCTACCCCTTGTATCTACTAGGACTATGAAAGTCAAGAGTCCTGCCCTCTGGTGGCCACCACTTACTACACACTACAAAAGTCAATGGCAAATCTCAGCCCACATTTCCTGTGTTCCCTCAGCAACATTTGACACAGTTATCTCTCCCTTCTTGAAACATTCATTTCACACGTTCAACGCGTCACACTCTACCCTTATCATTTGCCACTCTTTCTCATTCTTCATGACTGAATCTTCCATCTCTTTCCCCAAACAAAGCATTATAAGGCCTCAAGTCTTGGTCTTTAAATCAGCACTGAGTCTTTAATTGAAATCTTTCAGTCTCGTTGCTTAAATAACATCAATTTAATGAAGCCCACAAAGATAAATCCCCAGCCTTCAGTTCTTTCAGAACTCTAGGGTCATACATCCAATTTTCTACTCAACGTCTCCATTTGGGCATCTCTAATTTAACATGCCCACACTTGACAATTCCTCACCCCAAATCTGTTTCTCCAGTTTTGTGGTCATTGCTGTTTTGTTTTTATCAGAAGATGAATGTTTAGATCAAAACATGAAGTTTTCCTCAATTTTTTTTAAAAAAATCACGCTCTATAAACAATTCATCAGCAAATAGAGCTGAATTTATAACCAAAAGTATATTGAATCTGACCATTCTCACCACTTTAATCTTTATTGTCTAGTCTCATATGACATACAGAAATGATGGGATACCAACACATCCTTTGTTTCACTGACCTAATCCCTCTAAGAGAAGCCTCTGGCCCCTATTAGCTGCCTCCACTGTAAGTCATGACCATTTACTATTGAGTTTTCACACAGCTATCGAAGCGAACCTCTTAAAATATACTTAAGATCATAGGGCTCCCAACTTTCTAATCTCCAATGGCTACTCGTATCGTACAGAACAAAATCCAAGGTCTTTTCATAGACTCAGTGTCATACATTGTCTGGCCTCTGATTATTTCTATGTTATCATCTCTTATTACCTTTATCCTTTTACCTCGGGGTTTTATCATGTGTTCCCCTGCCCAGAACATTTTTTTTTCTTCTTGATTTTCTCATGGTTCACTATCTCATTTGCTTCACTCACACCTCTGCTCCAATGTTATCTCCTCAGAATGTCTTTTCTGTTTGGCTTCTATATATCACATGATATGTAATCTTAGTTTAAGGTTAAGTCTTAGTTTAACATTTCGTTCATCACTTACTCACAGCATTATAATGTATACTTTAATATATTTATTTATCTAGTCCTGCCCCTCTGACTAGACTGTAGCTCTCCGCTGATAATGACTTTGCCTCTTTCTCACTAATATTTCCAACATCTAGAAAAGCATTCGACACATTCTAGGAGCTCATTAGATAGTTGTTCAGTGAATTATTAATGAGTCAGTCTCTGTGTCTAACAGAGCTAACAGCTACATCTCTCTGGATTCTTCTTTGAAGTCTGTCTTGGCACTAGAGTTTCTCTCACAGGAGTTAAGCAGTCTCTTTCACCTTCACCAGTACCTCTCTGCACATAAGAGGCAAGTGCTTGAATGCTGGAGTTTAGTAGTCCCGGCCTGAGTCCCCAGCTCTTTGTCTTGCTGACTGTGACCACAGGCAAGGTCTCTGTATCTCACCTTCCTCAGCTGTCATTTCGGCATGTGTACCTACCTCACACAGCTGCAGTCTCAATTAAATGGGAAACTTCTTAAAGTACTAAAGCCTGGCCCACAGTAAAAACTCAAAAACTCAAAAAAAATTTTTTTTTGATCTCTTAGAATATCTTCTCAGATTAAGCAAACTAATTTGATCCACTCCTGTTTTGTTAAACTTTTTTTTTTTAAAAGATTTTATTTATTCATTTGACAGAGATAGAGACAGCCAGCGAGAGAGGGAACACAAGCAGGGGGAGTGGGAGAGGAAGAAGCAGGCTCATAGTGGAAGAGCCTGATGTGGGGCTTGATCCCATAATGCCGGGATCATGCCCTGAGCCGAAGGCAGACGCTTAACCGCTGTGCCACCCAGGCGCCCCTTGTTAAACTTTTTTTAAAAGATTTTGTTTATTTGACACACAGAGAGAGAGTACACGCACACAAGTAGGGAGAGGAACAGAGGGGAAGGGATAAGCTGACTCCCTTGAGCAGGGAGGCCAACGTGGGGGCTCGATCCCAGGACCCTGAGATCATGACCTGAACTGAAGGCAGATGCTTAACTGACTGAGCCACCCAGGTGGCCCTGTTTTGTTAAACTTTTAAAACACTGTTCTTAAGAGTAATGCTAGATCAGGTTGTGAAAACAAACCCATATATTATAACTGTATGCTAAACCACTCCCACTGGACTAACCATAATATCCTGTTTTATAGTTTGTCTTATTTTTTGTATCTGTTACATGCCTAAGCATATAAGTCCTACTTTCTTTTAGTTTTATGTAGTTAATTAATTACCTTCTAGCAGAGAAAGAGTGGTCATTTATAGGTAGTCTCTTGCCCTAAACCTTCATATGTTGAATTTTGGGGGGAGGTAATCTCTTTGTTAAAATATCCTTTTATTGTTTGTTAAAAATTTGTAATATCCCATTTCCATTCTCACCGAAATGACTCAAATTAACCAAAGAAACATGCTTTAAAATAATGTAGATCATAAAACCGTGCGTGCCGAGCAGATGCCTAATAGAATGCTTATCCTTACATTTTATGTTAGATCTGTGGCCAATTAGATTTAGTCTTCAGTTTAATGGAGTCAATCCCAAGCAGAACAAGAGGTCTAAATGTGCCACTGAGACGTGCTGTGCTCTGTAAGATAACTCTTTAGTTGACAGAGGTTTCATTCATTGAATCATGCAAATGGATTTTCTATTTACTCCTCAAATATCTCAGAAAATTGACGCTTGAAGGGTCAATAATATAAACATGGGACTTTTTAAATAGAAAAAATGGGTAACTGAGTCATGCTTTTAGGAACTCAATACCTCTTATGTTCATACTTCTGAGATTTTTATTGATCAACTAATGGTGAGGATTATTATCAACTTCTATTTGTGTAGAATTATTACATATTCCAATAATGTTTTTTCCTGTATTCTGAGCAGATAGTTTTGGAAGATCTGGGGAGAGGGTTCCCTATACTTATCTGATGTGCAAGTCCCTAACTACATAGATGTTAGAGTGCTATTGTCAAGCCTGTCTCAATATTGCCACTAATAATGAGGTTTTGGAAATTTAACTAGGCTCAACTTTTCTCTTTGAAAAGAATAGGTTTGGACTAACTTGTTTGTAACGTTTTTCTGCTTTGCTGGCTCAACTGTGTTGTTTCAATGTAAAGGGGAAGCCTCTGGCACGGTGGCTATAAGCAAGCCTCTTTGTAATGGGTTAATCCAATGATGAAATACCTACTTCAATTTGGCATTTGTGTTTTAAAATTGTTAGGGGAAAAAAAATCTCAGCCATCTTCTAGAACAGTCATGCCATAATATATTCAAGTCAAGCATCCACACTATTCTCATCACACGACAGTGAGAAGAGTTCATCTTGTTCCCGGTATGTAAGAGCCACCAGGTAATGGGGGCTCCTTGTGTAGATTTTGCTCATTCTTTAAGAAGTACAAAAAGGTTTTTTTAATAAATGATACTTTGCTTAGGTAAATGATCAGTTCCATCAAGAACGTAAGCATAACAACCTCAAATTTTCAGAGATGTTCTTGAAGTTAATAAATTCTATCTTCTTGCTTATTTGGGGATTCAGAAATAAATATGCAACATTTTAAATATATTTTCTGCAGTGAAAGGATGATACATTTATTAATATTTGTTCATAACAGTATTATTCTGGGTGGTGATATAGTAGAGATATTGGGAAAGATATCAGTAACTTGAACGGATTTCTAGTAAGTATGTAAGTGGCTCTTAATGAAGTTTACTTTGCTTCACTTACATGAAGAGAGTCCACATTTTAAATGCATAGCTATCCATTTAGACATGTTTCGAATACAAGCTGGTCTCTGAAATGAACGTTATAGCTTTCTCTCTTGATTTTCAGTTCAGCAGTGTGTGTCCTGATGGTAGTTCTAATTTACTATTGAGAAGAAATTAAATATGTATTAATCAGTTTACATGCAAACACACTCAAATATTTAGATGCAGTGGCCTTCAATGTTTATATTTAAACAACCATCTCTTTAGCAATGCCTGATAGTTCCCCCACCGCAGGGAGCAATAAAACTGTACAGATGGCTTAGTTTTATATATGGGCTTTAAATAAGCAATGTGTCTTTCTTTTCTTTAAAAAAAAATCAGCTAGAATTTATTGATTGCTCATTATGTGCCTAGGGGCAAGACTAAATTTTTACATCGAGAACTGTGGAAATAACTTTTCTGCTTATAGAAGTGAGATAGTTTCCTCTTATATTCTATATAACTCAGTCTTTCCAGTTGATCAGCTCAACGTTGGTGAAAGTGTAAAATGACTCAGAAGACTTTAATTTTTCCCGGTAAAGAATCAGAATGTGACCAGTTTGGAAAACGAAGCCGTTGTGCAATTGGTAAACTATCCACCGGACTTTGGAGGATTCTTGTTATCTCTCTGCTTCTTCATTTTGAGTCCTGGGATGCCGAGAGTCTGGAGCATTGGAAAACCGCTTCCACGCAAACTTGGGTATATTTTTTTTTTCTCTCCAGATAAAGTTACCTGTATTCCCCTTCTCAAAAGTTCACATTACGTCAGTTTTACAAGAACTGCAATAGTACCTGTGTTTGCGATCTGAAAGAAATCTGAAGAGGATTTTCTCTTAGGCAAAAGGACAAAAAGCGAAAATAGCCGGAATTCTGCCTGTGTTTGGCAGGGAGCCGTACAGAGAGCGGGCTCACCTGAGCAGTGCGAGCGGCGTGGCCCAGATCCCTCTCTGGGAACTACACTCAGCATCTCAGCTTCGAGCCACCAGATTTGATCCGCGTCTGTGAGCATCTGTGCTTTATCTCAATTTATTTAGTGCGTGCATGAGCAAGACGTGTCTCAAGATATCAGAAAAGCCCAAGAGAGGTTATTTCTTGGGTCTGAGAATTCTCCATATAAATTAAGGCTAATTGGTTCTCCATATAAGTTAATACTAATTGGTTTTTGCTTTCTGCCATTTCAGCTTATGAAAGGTTTCAAAGAACACACTACTTTCAGATAGTGGGGGAAGCCTTATACTGAGTTGTGGAAATCAAGCCCAACCTAAAGATTCAGGTTTACTATGTGATCTTGCAAAAAAAGAAAAGAAGCAATTGAAAGTAGCTAAAGGAAGACATGTATCATGTATTCTCTGTCTAGGTAAGAGTCTAGACAGTCTGGTAGACATTGGCAGACTGAAAATCCGTGTTATAATATGACAAAATGTTCAATTAAACTGCCCCATGCAGCAATTTGGATGGCCTACTCAGTGACACTGATGACAGTGCAGTAACACTGGTGGCACTGGCTCAGCCTAAACTCCAAAGGATAACACACAAGATTAAAGCTTAGACCTGAATGTGGCTTCTTTGACTGCCCTTTATGAAGGTGTTGAAAGAACGACCTGAGTTCAGAAAACTTCTGACCAGATTGAAGGCCAAGGGTGGGGGGGTGGATAAGAATGGAAATATAAAGGGTCCTGGTAATTAAGGCCTTACAGTTAGAAACCCCAAAACAAAATAGATGATATTTTAAAAAGCCTTAGAAGACAAAGCCTGGCCAAATTACTTAGTTGAATAAAGTGATTCTGCGAAAATGTTACAACATAACCAGAATGTTGTAACCAATGAAATTACCCAGTTTAATAAAACAACTCAAAGAAAAGATCAGAATTACAAACTTGGGGTAGGCTTGAAATAAGGACACAGAGAGAGAGAGAGAAAACCAAAAACCAAAGAAAAAAATGAAACATATTTTCCAAACATATAAAAATTCTGGATATTATTATTGGCAGATGGAAAAAAATAATCTTGTACAATTCAAATTCAATGTTAATTTTGAAAGAAGTAAATTGTCAAAAAACCCACAAGCCTGGATTTTTTTTTTTTAAAGCCTCTGAAACTTTAATTTTATACATCCTCTAGGAACCCATCCTTCCACTGGCAGGAGATAGCTAAGATAGATGCATGTCTTCCTCAGAAATGCTTAATCCCAAATGTCTACTTTGGATGTGGTATAAATCACGGAAGATGAGGGGTAATATACACAGTGCAGAAAGCTGCTATAGAGAAAAACACGCAGGAATAGGGCAATATTATTAGTTAGCCCCCTCCTGACCACAACAGGAAAACTTGTCAATCCATTTTTTTTCAGGATTATAATAATGCTATGGAAAAGTAACTACTGTTTTATTCAAATCTCTTACTTTCTGAAGATAGAACTACACATTATTGGTAGATCCTGAACTGTAAGCAGAATTTGGTGACTGAGAGTGACTTAGTGTTCTCTCTCTCCAAAGAGGTTAATTGCATTCTCTTTGCAAGGATGTTAACAAGAGGGAGCCCTATATCCAGAGACACAGCCAGGGATCACCAAATCCTGTGTTTTTCTAGATTTCTCAGACTCCCTGGTAATTAGGTATGAGCAATATGCCAGGTTCTGACCAATGAGATATAAGTGAAAGTAAAGGAAGGCACTTTACAACATAGTCCTCAAACCCATCTTTCAGAATCCTGCCATTCCCTCTTCTCTGACTACACGTCCCTGGGGGAGTCTATACAACAGTCAGGGTCCTATCCAGTCCTAATTGAACAGAGATGTAAGAAATAAAATTTTATTAGTTTACTGTGTTAAGAATTTGGGTGCAATTATTATCAAGCACAGGCTAGACTCTTCTTGCCTACATTGTTGTTCTTGAAATACCTTTATACTCTCAATTCTTTGAAAATACTCTGTGTTGGGGGTGGTTCTCGTTTTAGAGATATTTTCTATTTGGCTTTCTGAGGTTTTATAAGTTGTGAATTTCTCTTATTTTTTATTGAATATATCGCAATTCTTACATCTGAGAATTGGTGTCTTTAATCTGCACATTTTATAACTCAAATATTGTTTCTGCCTCATTTTTGCTCCCCTTTCCCTGAGAACCCTATAAAATACATGCTAGTATTCCACACTATTCCTTTTCTCCTTATCTCTTGTCTCTCTGCCACTTTGCAGACTTTGACTTGTCTTTCAATGTATCAGTTCTCTTCAGCCCTGTCTAATTTGCTACTAAATTTACCCATTGATTTCTTAATTTGTATTGAATTTGTCTCTTCTAGAAATTATTTTTTTCTTCAAATGTGCCACTTTGATTTTAGAGTTTTTAATCATTATAGAGGTTTTCAAGTTTGATTTTAGTTGTTTTTTTTTTTAATCCTTGGTTGTTTTGTCATATGTCTGTCTGTTCCTGATTATCTTTGATTTTACATTAGATACTGTTTTTAAGAAAAATAGACACAAATAACAAGAGTCCTCAGATAATATTCTATTCCTCAAGCGAGTACTTTTGTTTACTTTCAAAACACACCCCCGTAAGTGCTGACAATGTGGGACTCCTGAACTTCATTGATAAATCATAAATGCAAACTACAGCTCCCGAGAGAACAGTTCTGCCGACCCTCTAACTACCAGAGTATAGCCTTTTAGGAGCTCAGCCCCAAGCGTGGACCTGGTGATGGTTACTTGATTTCTAAGCTCTGATGCAACAAAGTAATGTGGCTTCATCTTTTTGGAAAAAATTGTTGATGTCACAAAAGCAAGCAGAGGACAGAGCCAGTACACTGAGCTATATAACATACTTTATTCCTTTCTGTTCTTTCCCACAATTAATATCCAGCCACAACATAATCAAATCTGTATCTGAATTATGATTTTGTGTGTTTATATGATAACTACTATTATCTGGGGTGAATATTTCATTTTAAACTGTGCCTTCCTGTTAAGTTTTAAAGGATAAGTTACATACATATATATTTTTTACACCTACACCTGTCTAAATAATTAATTGAAATTGATATGTGCGAAGAAAGATGGTGCCTTGTTAAGGCAGATGAGGTAAAAAGCATGCCTCACAATATGGTGATAAAATACAGCTAGTTCTCCTTCGAGGATCTAAAATCATCTATATCACTCATTTCAGCTAAACTTTATTTCCTCTCCCTGATTTCTGTTTTTATACTTCCACAGTTCTCTTCCCTTTTAGGCTCTCAGAGTCTTCCTTCCGTCTACCAAAATTTACTTGCTTAGAGGAAGTAATCAGAATCATTTTTAATGTAAAATCTGGCCAATGAATACTTTGCAGTTTCAAATTTATCTCTAAGAATGGAAGATTATTTTTTTCATAATCATTTAAGGTTTTATACATTGAGTTGGTAGCATAGTTGTGGTCATGGGAACGGGGAGGTAAGAGTGTTGGGCACATTTTTACAACCCATTAAATACTCCAGTGAAGACCAGTTTCAGCTGATTTTAAACCTGAAAATGAAAATTAAGTTACAAAAATTTCATTATCAGAAAAGGTTGTCACTAGCCAGCCGTGGAACTCAAGAAATACAGCCTTTCTGCTGGTGCTTACTTTCAACTGCTTAAGCTTTCCTCCTTTCAAGAATTTATTTAGGTGAGATTGTCAAGCTTTACTCTGGGGTCTTCCTCTCTAACCAAAGAGAAATTTGAAATATTGAAAATAATTGTCATTTTGAAAGGTAAAATGTTAAATTTGTATCTAGAGGACATTACAGCTGTTAAAAATGTTGATACAGCATCCGCAAGGACAGCAAGCCATGGTTTACATTTTCAATTCAAATGCATGGAAAGAAAATCAAAAAAGAAGTCTGTTCATAAGTCTCATGAAAGCATAGCACCTGTGCCCTGCCTGGGAGACAGAATAATTTGTAAAGTTCCCAGAAGTGTTAACTGAATGTAATGTCAAACTGTCAACAACTGCTTTCAAAAAATAAATTACCTCTAATACCTTGTGTATTTTTTCACACCTTCTATTCCCCTGTTACCAATTAGTTGATACTCACTTTGACAGAGAGATGATGATTCTCAATAATCTGGGACTTCAGATGCAGCATGAATAACTTTAATAATGCTCTTACAGGACAAAATCTCTCATAAAGCCTCACTAGATCAAATCCTAATTTAGAGAAATGCAGCAACAAGCTACAAAGTGCTCTCGAGTTAATGTGCAAATGTTTATTGGATTCTCATTTCTCGTCAGTTTCATGTTTCACTGATGTTTCTATCCTCTCCTAGGGACACATTTCCTAAAGGAATTTATATTGTTTTTATTGATCGCCATAGAAAATTAAAGTTATATTCAGCGAGAAGAAAATATATCATTCTTGAATTACTAAACAGTCTGTGCTATGATACACATGAGAAGCATAGTTACCAGAAAACGAGGTCACATTTTAATGTGTCTGAAAGAAGTATTTATATGAAGAGGTTGGGGATGTGGGCCAGGGAATAATAAAAATTATATATGAGTCAAGTAAACAAGCTGAAGAACTTTCAGACTTAACAGCAAGGCAACCACGTCTTAGGTAGCAGGTAAGAAAAAATTAAGGTTGTATCAGGAAACCTGGATGATTCTAAGGTATGACACTATAATCAAAATGAAATTGCTATTATCAGAGTTGAATTTTAGCAAAACTCCAAGTTTATGATCTTTTACTTTTGTGATACTCTACGTCCCCTTCCACTGGCTCCTCTTCTCCTCACTGATTTCTGTCCCCAGCCTCAGGTCATCACGCTACTCCTGAGATCCTCAGGACACTGCGTGCGGAGGACCTGTGTCTGCCTCTTCTCTGTACTCCTTCCCTTTCCTACCTCTTCTTTCAGTAAAATATTATTACGTTCCAGAGTCCACTACTTTCCCCATTTGTCATGGCCATGATGGATTTTGGTATAAAATGAGACTCTCCTTATTTTGTGTTAAATACATAGCAAATGCTGGAAAGAAATACACAAATTATTTCTCTCAATTCTTTACTTTCCATGCAGGCACAGCTGGCTGAATGATCTTATTAAAACCGAAGTCAAATTATATCTGTTCTTTGATCACAGGTCTCCAATGGATTTCTATCTTACTCAGATTCAAAACTGAAGTCCTTGCAATATTAAAATGATCTACAAGACCTGACACAATCTGCAGTTAGACAAATGAGTCTCCTCCGCCCACCCTGCTTGTACTCTGTGGCTTTTCATCCTTTTGCACTCATTTCCAGCAACACTGCTTCCTTCGGTGTCTCTAACATTTTGGGACACTTCTGTGTCAGAGCCTCTGCACTTGCCTTTCCTTTTTCCTGGAGTACTATTTATCAGTGATCTACATGGGTGAGCCCCTGACCTTCTTTAGGCTTTGTCCTAAATGTCATCTTTTTTAAAGGGCCCTTTCCTGGTCACGCTATAAAATTACATTTCCTGGTTTCCTTTCTCCATTTCTTTTCCCCCTTAGATCTCACTACTATCCAGCATACTATATATGTGACTTCTTATTCTTATTTTTATCTTCTCATTAGAAAATAAACACCATGACAGTAGGGATTTTTGCATGTTTTGCAGAAAACAGTGTCTAAATGACACTTGGTACATTATAGACAGACAAAGAAAAATGCTCATGACAAGTAAATGGATATATCCCACAACATGGGCATTAAACTAAACCTGTATGGACTGAGGCACAGAAAAATTGCTCAGGTCCAAGAATTGAACCTATGTCTTCCTGGCTTTTACAGCAAAGCAATTTAACAGTTTTTAAATTAGTGGGACTTTGTCATTTAACACTGACTTTCTTGCAGCAATTTTTCATCAAAAGCAGTCGGTGTTACAGTTAAAGTTTCAGTTGCCATGCCAAATTGTTAAAAAATCATTTTGATCTTTTCCTTCAAATTGCACAAACAGAGGGCAGTTTTCTAATGAAACCAGGGTTCAGATGTGTTTATATCATCAAGATACTAAGAGCTCATGTAAAGGCCCAACATGGAATAAGCTGTCTTTTCTTCTGTCCTTATACATAAAAAACCAAACAACCTGAAAATCATGGATGTTCTAGGAACTAACTGAAAACTGAGGTCACAGGACAAACCACCACTCTGAAATCTAGAGAGAGAGGTAAATCCAGAGTGTTGCAGCCCAGATCAACTAACTTGGAGCCGAAACCACTGGACCATAACTGATAGGAATGGTGAAATACTAATTTTGGCAAATTGTTCTAGNTCATGTAAAGGCCCAACATGGAATAAGCTGTCTTTTCTTCTGTCCTTATACATAAAAAACCAAACAACCTGAAAATCATGGATGTTCTAGGAACTAACTGAAAACTGAGGTCACAGGACAAACCACCACTCTGAAATCTAGAGAGAGAGGTAAATCCAGAGTGTTGCAGCCCAGATCAACTAACTTGGAGCCGAAACCACTGGACCATAACTGATAGGAATGGTGAAATACTAATTTTGGCAAATTGTTCTAGAGGCTAAGTGTGAAATGATAACAGAACCTCAGAGCCACAGTTTTCAGTCAGGCCCCACATTTTTACAGACTTTACTTTTACAGACCCCCACTAAGTTCTCACAACAAGAGACTGGAAAGAACTTCTGATGACTGGCAGGGGAAGAGAAAGAGTTACTGTCATGAGATAAACCAAGAGTCTTCTCCGTAGCCAAGGCCTGCTCTCCAAGGGGAAACAATTTGCCAGAGTCTTCTCTCAGGTGGGAGATGTCATTTCTCTGACTCCACTGCCCTCTAGCCTTCCTGTCTCATGTAAGGGTGAAAAAAATCTAAGATACAGCTGTGAAGGTCACAACTGAGGAATTTAGACCAACTGAAACACTGAGATTTACTCATAATTTTATAAGATAAATAACCCTACATCTTTCTAACACATCAACAGGACTCTAGTATAATAAGAATGGATTATAGCTGTAAAAGCTGTAAAATGCAGATTCTATTTAAGGAGTTTTTAGGGAGACCCAAAGAGAGACAAAAACAAGAACACAAGAAGAAATCGAAGCCTCTAACATCGACAACTACAGCAAACATTAAACACAGCCCAACTCAACCAGATCAACATAAAACCTCACACTAGAGGCTTATAACCACATTTACTACTGCCCTATGCACCATGTCTATCAACTACAACAAAAAAACTATAAGGCAGGCTATAAAAGGCAAGAACACAGTGTTAAGAGACAAAGTAAGCATGAGAACCAGATTCACATATGGCACAGATTTGCAAGGACAGATGGGTCATTCAAAGTGGGGAGGTGAAAACTAAGAATCAAGAGGAAATGCAAAAATCACACACACTGTACAGACATGAAGAATGCCTTCAATGGACTCATCAGTAAACTAGATCCGGCCAAGAAAAGAATCAGTGAACATGAAGAAATGTTAACAGAGACTTCCAGAACTGAAATGCAGAAAGAGAGAAGAATGGAAAAAAAAAATCAAAAGTAAGACAAAACAAAAACAAAATAACCAAGAACTGTGGCACAATTTGAAAAGATGTAACATATGCATATTTGGACTAGTGGAAGAAGAAAGAGGATAGAGCAGAAAAAAGTATTTGAAGCAACAATGTTTGAAAACATTCCCAAATCAATGCCAGACACTAAACCATAGATCCAGGAAGTATAGAGAACACAATGCAGGTTAAATACCAAAAAAATGTGCACACAGGCATATCATATTCAAACTACAAAAACCAAAGAGATAATGATTTTTGCAGAAAACAGGAAAATATCACCTTACCTATGCAGAAACAGTTACAAGAATTACAGTAGATTCTTTGTCAGAAACCATGCAAGCAAGAAGAAAGTGAATTATTTAAAACATTTAAAGAAAATAATAAATCCCTGGAATTCTATATTAAGTGAAATTATCCTTCAAAAGTGAAAAAGAAATGAGAATGTCCCAGATAAAAACACAAATTGAGGGAATTCATCACTGCAGAACTGCCTTGTAAGAAATGCTAAAAGATATATAAGCAGAAGAAAAATAAGATAGTTCAGAAACTTGGATCTCCATTTAAAGAGGAAGAGTATTAGAGAGATAGAAAATGAAATAAAATACATTTTTATTCTTAATTGATATAACAAATAACTGTGTAAAATACTAGTAATAACAATGTATGGGATGATAATAGCATGTGGATGACTGGAATAAATAACAACAATATTATAAAGAGAGAAATTGGGAATATTATGTTATAAATGATCTAGAATACATGTGAGGCAGATACTGTTATTTGAAGATGGACTTTGATTCATTAACAACATACATTGCGAACTTCAGGAAGCCACCAAAAAATTTCAAAAGAAGTGTAATTGCTATGCTGAGAGAGGAAGCACATAAAACACTCAAAACCAGTGAAGGCAGAATAAAGGAGAAAAGGAGACCCATTTTGGGTACAACAAATAGAGTTACAAACATGGTGGATATCAATCATATCAATCCAACCATATCAATAGTCACTACAAATGTGAATGGTTTAAATTAACCAAATGAAGACAATATATGTTAGAGTGGATTAAGCAAACAAATACAAGATGAGACCCAACTACGTACAGTTTTCAAGAAAACCACTTCATTATATAAAGAACCTATAAGGGATTCCGTTTAGTCTAACAAATGCCATTGAGTCCAGCTTAACTGCCAGACCAACCATTGTGTTAGCATCAAGGATAAATAGGGTGAAAATGTACCATTGTCCTTATGAAGATCTCACGGTTCCAACCTTTCCTGTGATCAAGGTATGTTATGCACTAAATGTTTGTGTATCTGTCAAATTTATATGTTGAAACCCTAACCCCCAATATGGCACTCTTTGGAGATAGAGACTGTGAAGTGGTAATAAAGGTTAAGTAAGGCCATAAGGATATGGCCCTAATCTGACAGGGCTGGTGTTCTTAGAAGAGGAAGAGAGTCTCACTCTCTGCAATGTGAGGACATGGCAGGAAGGCAGCCCATCTGCAAACCAAGAAGAGAGCCCTCAACTAGACACCACATTGCCTGGCACCTTATCTTGGACTTCCCAGCTTCGAAAACTTTGAGCTTACTAAGACTTCCCCTCCTGGCAGAATAACCCCTACTGTAAACCATCCTATCTGTAGCTCGTCTATTCTTCCCTATAAATACCTATCTGCCATACACTGATCTTAAGATATGGGGTGCTTTCCCCATTGCAATACACTGATCTTAAGATCTGGGGTGCTTTCTCCATTGCAATAGCATAAGTAAAATCAATCTTGCTTTTCCAGTTTTTATCACTGACTCTGCCATACTGAACATCAATCGACCTGCCTTTTAACTAATAAANTTTTTTTTTTTAAAGCCTCTGAAACTTTAATTTTATACATCCTCTAGGAACCCATCCTTCCACTGGCAGGAGATAGCTAAGATAGATGCATGTCTTCCTCAGAAATGCTTAATCCCAAATGTCTACTTTGGATGTGGTATAAATCACGGAAGATGAGGGGTAATATACACAGTGCAGAAAGCTGCTATAGAGAAAAACACGCAGGAATAGGGCAATATTATTAGTTAGCCCCCTCCTGACCACAACAGGAAAACTTGTCAATCCATTTTTTTTCAGGATTATAATAATGCTATGGAAAAGTAACTACTGTTTTATTCAAATCTCTTACTTTCTGAAGATAGAACTACACATTATTGGTAGATCCTGAACTGTAAGCAGAATTTGGTGACTGAGAGTGACTTAGTGTTCTCTCTCTCCAAAGAGGTTACTTCCATTCTCTTTGCAAGGATGTTAACAAGAGGGAGCCCTATATCCAGAGACACAGCCAGGGATCACCAAATCCTGTGTTTTTCTAGATTTCTCAGACTCCCTGGTAATTAGGTATGAGCAATATGCCAGGTTCTGACCAATGAGATATAAGTGAAAGTAAAGGAAGGCACTTTACAACATAGTCCTCAAACCCATCTTTCAGAATCCTGCCATTCCCTCTTCTCTGACTACACGTCCCTGGGGGAGTCTATACAACAGTCAGGGTCCTATCCAGTCCTAATTGAACAGAGATGTAAGAAATAAAATTTTATTAGTTTACTGTGTTAAGAATTTGGGTGCAATTATTATCAAGCACAGGCTAGACTCTTCTTGCCTACATTGTTGTTCTTGAAATACCTTTATACTCTCAATTCTTTGAAAATACTCTGTGTTGGGGGTGGTTCTCGTTTTAGAGATATTTTCTATTTGGCTTTCTGAGGTTTTATAAGTTGTGAATTTCTCTTATTTTTTATTGAATATATCGCAATTCTTACATCTGAGAATTGGTGTCTTTAATCTGCACATTTTATAACTCAAATATTGTTTCTGCCTCATTTTTGCTCCCCTTTCCCTGAGAACCCTTTAAAATACATGCTAGTATTCCACACTATTCCTTTTCTCCTTATCTCTTGTCTCTCTGCCACTTTGCAGACTTTGACTTGTCTTTCAATGTATCAGTTCTCTTCAGCCCTGTCTAATTTGCTACTAAATTTACCCATTGATTTCTTAATTTGTATTGAATTTGTCTCTTCTAGAAATTATTTTTTTCTTCAAATGTGCCACTTTGATTTTAGAGTTTTTAATCATTATAGAGGTTTTCAAGTTTGATTTTAGTTGTTTTTTTTTTTAATCCTTGGTTGTTTTGTCATATGTCTGTCTGTTCCTGATTATCTTTGATTTTACATTAGATACTGTTTTTAAGAAAAATAGACACAAATAACAAGAGTCCTCAGATAATATTCTATTCCTCAAGCGAGTACTTTTGTTTACTTTCAAAACACACCCCCGTAAGTGCTGACAATGTGGGACTCCTGAACTTCATTGATAAATCATAAATGCAAACTACAGCTCCCGAGAGAACAGTTCTGCCGACCCTCTAACTACCAGAGTATAGCCTTTTAGGAGCTCAGCCCCAAGCGTGGACTAGGTGATGGTTACTTGATTTCTAAGCTCTGATGCAACAAAGTAATGTGGCTTCATCTTTTTGGAAAAAATTGTTGATGTCACAAAAGCAAGCAGAGGACAGAGCCAGTACACTGAGCTATATAACATACTTTATTCCTTTCTGTTCTTTCCCACAATTAATATCCAGCCACACCATAATCAAATCTGTATCTGAATTATGATTTTGTGTGTTTATATGATAACTACTATTATCTGGGGTGAATATTTCATTTTAAACTGTGCCTTCCTGTTAAGTTTTAAAGGATAAGTTACATACATATATATTTTTTACACCTACACCTGTCTAAATAATTAATTGAAATTGATATGTGCGAAGAAAGATGGTGCCTTGTTAAGGCAGATGAGGTAAAAAGCATGCCTCACAATATGGTGATAAAATACAGCTAGTTCTCCTTCGAGGATCTAAAATCATCTATATCACTCATTTCAGCTAAACTTTATTTCCTCTCCCTGATTTCTGTTTTTATACTTCCACAGTTCTCTTCCCTTTTAGGCTCTCAGAGTCTTCCTTCCGTCTACCAAAATTTACTTGCTTAGAGGAAGTAATCAGAATCATTTTTAATGTAAAATCTGGCCAATGAATACTTTGCAGTTTCAAATTTATCTCTAAGAATGGAAGATTATTTTTTTCATAATCATTTAAGGTTTTATACATTGAGTTGGTAGCATAGTTGTGGTCATGGGAACGGGGAGGTAAGAGTGTTGGGCACATTTTTACAACCCATTAAATACTCCAGTGAAGACCAGTTTCAGCTGATTTTAAACCTGAAAATGAAAATTAAGTTACAAAAATTTCATTATCAGAAAAGGTTGTCACTAGCCAGCCGTGGAACTCAAGAAATACAGCCTTTCTGCTGGTGCTTACTTTCAACTGCTTAAGCTTTCCTCCTTTCAAGAATTTATTTAGGTGAGATTGTCAAGCTTTACTCTGGGGTCTTCCTCTCTAACCAAAGAGAAATTTGAAATATTGAAAATAATTGTCATTTTGAAAGGTAAAATGTTAAATTTGTATCTAGAGGACATTACAGCTGTTAAAAATGTTGATACAGCATCCGCAAGGACAGCAAGCCATGGTTTACATTTTCAATTCAAATGCATGGAAAGAAAATCAAAAAAGAAGTCTGTTCATAAGTCTCATGAAAGCATAGCACCTGTGCCCTGCCTGGGAGACAGAATAATTTGTAAAGTTCCCAGAAGTGTTAACTGAATGTAATGTCAAACTGTCAACAACTGCTTTCAAAAAATAAATTACCTCTAATACCTTGTGTATTTTTTCACACCTTCTATTCCCCTGTTACCAATTAGTTGATACTCACTTTGACAGAGAGATGATGATTCTCAATAATCTGGGACTTCAGATGCAGCATGAATAACTTTAATAATGCTCTTACAGGACAAAATCTCTCATAAAGCCTCACTAGATCAAATCCTAATTTAGAGAAATGCAGCAACAAGCTACAAAGTGCTCTCGAGTTAATGTGCAAATGTTTATTGGATTCTCATTTCTCGTCAGTTTCATGTTTCACTGATGTTTCTATCCTCTCCTAGGGACACATTTCCTAAAGGAATTTATATTGTTTTTATTGATCGCCATAGAAAATTAAAGTTATATTCAGCGAGAATAAAATATATCATTCTTGAATTACTAAACAGTCTGTGCTATGATACACATGAGAAGCATAGTTACCAGAAAACGAGGTCACATTTTAATGTGTCTGAAAGTATTTATATGAAGAGGTTGGGGATGTGGGCCAGGGAATAATAAAAATTATATATGAGTCAAGTAAACAAGCTGAAGAACTTTCAGACTAAACAGCAAGGCAGCTACGTCTTAGGTAGCAGGTAAGAAAAAAGTAAGGTTGTATCAGGGAACCTGGATGATTCTAAGGTATGACACTATAATCAAAATGAAATTGCTATTATCAGAGTTGAATTTTAGCAAAACTCCAAGTTTATGATCTTTTACTTTTGTGATACTCTACGTCCCCTTCCACTGGCTCCTCTTCTCCTCACTGATTTCTGTCCCCAGCCTCAGGTCATCACGCTACTCCTGAGATCCTCAGGACACTGCGTGCGGAGGACCTGTGTCTGCCTCTTCTCTGTACTCCTTCCCTTTCCTACCTCTTCTTTCAGTAAAATATTATTACGTTCCAGAGTCCACTACTTTCCCCATTTGTCATGGCCATGATGGATTTTGGTATAAAATGAGACTCTCCTTATTTTGTGTTAAATACATAGCAAATGCTGGAAAGAAATACACAAATTATTTCTCTCAATTCTTTACTTTCCATGCAGGCACAGCTGGCTGAATGATCTTATTAAAACCGAAGTCAAATTATATCTGTTCTTTGATCACAGGTCTCCAATGGATTTCTATCTTACTCAGATTCAAAACTGAAGTCCTTGCAATATTAAAATGATCTACAAGACCTGACACAATCTGCAGTTAGACAATGAGTCTCCTCCGCCCACCCTGCTTGTACTCTGTGGCTTTTCATCCTTTTGCACTCATTTCCAGCAACACTGCTTCCTTCGGTGTCTCTAACATTTTGGGACACTTCTGTGTCAGAGCCTCTGCACTTGCCTTTCCTTTTTCCTGGAGTACTATTTATCAGTGATTTACATGGGTGAGCCCCTGACCTTCTTTAGGCTTTGTCCTAAATGTCATCTTTTTTAAAGGGCCCTTTCCTGGTCACGCTATAAAATTACATTTCCTGGTTTCCTTTCTCCATTTCTTTTCCCCCTTAGATCTCACTACTATCCAGCATACTATATATGTGACTTCTTATTCTTATTTTTATCTTCTCATTAGAAAATAAACACCATGACAGTAGGGATTTTTGCATGTTTTGCAGAAAACAGTGTCTAAATGACACTTGGTACATTATAGACAGACAAAGAAAAATGCTCATGACAAGTAAATGGATATATCCCACAACATGGGCATTAAACTAAACCTGTATGGACTGAGGCACAGAAAAATTGCTCAGGTCCAAGAATTGAACCTATGTCTTCCTGGCTTTTACAGCAAAGCAATTTAACAGTTTTTAAATTAGTGGGACTTTGTCATTTAACACTGACTTTCTTGCAGCAATTTTTCATCAAAAGCAGTCGGTGTTACAGTTAAAGTTTCAGTTGCCATGCCAAATTGTTAAAAAATCATTTTGATCTTTTCCTTCAAATCTCACAAACAGAGGGCAGTTTTCTAATGAAACCAGGGTTCAGATGTGTTTATATCATCAAGATACTAAGAGCTCATGTAAAGGCCCAACATGGAATAAGCTGTCTTTTCTTCTGTCCTTATACATAAAAAACCAAACAACCTGAAAATCATGGATGTTCTAGGAACTAACTGAAAACTGAGGTCACAGGACAAACCACCACTCTGAAATCTAGAGAGAGAGGTAAATCCAGAGTGTTGCAGCCCAGATCAACTAACTTGGAGCCGAAACCACTGGACCATAACTGATAGGAATGGTGAAATACTAATTTTGGCAAAGGCTAAGTGTGAAATGATAACAGAACCTCAGAGCCACAGTTTTCAGTCAGGCCCCACATTTTTACAGACTTTACTTTTACAGACCCCCACTAAGTTCTCACAACAAGAGACCAGAAAGAACTTCTGATGACTGGCAGGGGAAGAGAAAGAGTTACTGTCATGAGATAAACCAAGAGTCTTCTCCGTAGCCAAGGCCTGCTCTCCAAGGGGAAACAATTTGCCAGAGTCTTCTCTCAGGTGGGAGATGTCATTTCTCTGACTCCACTGCCCTCTAGCCTTCCTGTCTCATGTAAGGGTGAAAAAAATCTAAGATACAGCTGTGAAGGTCACAACTGAGGAATTTAGACCAACTGAAACACTGAGATTTACTCATAATTTTATAAGATAAATAACCCTACATCTTTCTAACACATCAACAGGACTCTAGTATAATAAGAATGGATTATAGCTGTAAAAGCTGTAAAATGCAGATTCTATTTAAGGAGTTTTTAGGGAGACCCAAAGAGAGACAAAAACAAGAACACAAGAAGAAATCGAAGCCTCTAACATCGACAACTACAGCAAACATTAAACACAGCCCAACTCAACCAGATCAACATAAAACCTCACACTAGAGGCTTATAACCACATTTACTACTGCCCTATGCACCATGTCTATCAACTACAACAAAAAAACTATAAGGCAGGCTATAAAAGGCAAGAACACAGTCTTAAGAGACAAAGTAAGCATGAGAACCAGATTCACATATGGCACAGATTTGCAAGGACAGATGGGTCATTCAAAGTGGGGAGGTGAAAACTAAGAATCAAGAGGAAATGCAAAAATCGCACACACTGTACAGACATGAAGAATGCCTTCAATGGACTCATCAGTAAACTAGATCCGGCCAAGAAAAGAATCAGTGAACATGAAGAAATGTTAACAGAGACTTCCAGAACTGAAATGCAGAAAGAGAGAAGAATGGAAAAAAAAAATCAAAAGTAAGACAAAACAAAAACAAAATAACCAAGAACTGTGGCACAATTTGAAAAGATGTAACATATGCATATTTGGACTAGTGGAAGAAGAAAGAGGATAGAGCAGAAAAAAGTATTTGAAGCAACAATGTTTGAAAACATTCCCAAATCAATGCCAGACACTAAACCATAGATCCAGGAAGTATAGAGAACACAATGCAATGGTTAAATACCAAAAAAATGTGCACACAGGCATATCATATTCAAACTACAAAAACCAAAGAGATAATGATTTTTGCAGAAAACAGGAAAATATCACCTTACCTATGCAGAAACAGTTACAAGAATTACAGTAGATTCTTTGTCAGAAACCATGCAAGCAAGAAGAAAGTGAATTATTTAAAACATTTAAAGAAAATAATAAATCCCTGGAATTCTATATTAAGTGAAATTATCCTTCAAAAGTGAAAAAGAAATGAGAATGTCCCAGATAAAAACACAAATTGAGGGAATTCATCACTGCAGAACTGCCTTGTAAGAAATGCTAAAAGATATATAAGCAGAAGAAAAATAAGATAGTTCAGAAACTTGGATCTCCATTTAAAGAGGAAGAGTATTAGAGAGATAGAAAATGAAATAAAATACATTTTTATTCTTAATTGATATAACAAATAACTGTGTAAAATACTAGTAATAACAATGTATGGGATGATAATAGCATGTGGATGACTGGAATAAATAACAACAATATTATAAAGAGAGAAATTGGGAATATTATGTTATAAATGATCTAGAATACATGTGAGGCAGATACTGTTATTTGAAGATGGACTTTGATTCATTAACAACATACATTGCGAACTTCAGGAAGCCACCAAAAAATTTCAAAAGAAGTGTAATTGCTATGCTGAGAGAGGAAGCACATAAAACACTCAAAACCAGTGAAGGCAGAATAAAGGAGAAAAGGAGACCCATTTTGGGTACAACAAATAGAGTTACAAACATGGTGGATATCAATCATATCAATCCAACCATATCAATAGTCACTACAAATGTGAATGGTTTAAATTAACCAAATGAAGACAATATATGTTAGAGTGGATTAAGCAAACAAATACAAGATGAGACCCAACTACGTACAGTTTTCAAGAAAACCACTTCATTATATAAAGAACCTATAAGGGATTCCGTTTAGTCTAACAAATGCCATTGAGTCCAGCTTAACTGCCAGACCAACCATTGTGTTAGCATCAAGGATAAATAGGGTGAAAATGTACCATTGTCCTTATGAAGATCTCACGGTTCCAACCTTTCCTGTGATCAAGGTATGTTATGCACTAAATGTTTGTGTATCTGTCAAATTTATATGTTGAAACCCTAACCCCCAATATGGCACTCTTTGGAGATAGAGACTGTGAAGTGGTAATAAAGGTTAAGTAAGGCCATAAGGATATGGCCCTAATCTGACAGGGCTGGTGTTCTTAGAAGAGGAAGAGAGTCTCACTCTCTGCAATGTGAGGACATGGCAGGAAGGCAGCCCATCTGCAAACCAAGAAGAGAGCCCTCAACTAGACACCACATTGCTTGGCACCTTATCTTGGACTTCCCAGCTTCGAAAACTGTGAGCTTACTAAGACTTCCCCTCCTGGCAGAATAACCCCTACTGTAAACCATCCTATCTGTAGCTCGTCTGTTCTTCCCTATAAATACCTATCTGCCATACACTGATCTTAAGATCTGGGGTGCTTTCCCCGNGGGTGCTTTCCCCATTGCAATACACTGATCTTAAGATCTGGGGTGCTTTCTCCATTGCAATAGCATAAGTAAAATCAATCTTGCTTTTCCAGTTTTTATCACTGACTCTGCCATACTGAACATCAATCGACCTGCCTTTTAACTAATAAAGGCAATTCATACTATAAAGAAATCCATACCATTTAAGGCTCAATGCACTTTAAAGGTACATTTATATAGGTACATATTAATTCTTTACTTTTTGAATCATATCTAGGGATATTTTAAAAATAAGACTGTAGCTCATTTGTATTATTTGTATTATCATTTATATAGCTCATTTGTATTATTATCATATGTATTATTATCATATGTATAATTAGATTATACTCCATTATTTCACAGGCAATGTTGCAATGTTTACTTGTAAATGTCTTCATACGCATATGTATTAGTTTCCCTTAGTTTATAATAAAAATATCATACTTCAAGTGCTTTGCATGAGATTAACCATTTTACCCTAATATTTTTATTATGGGTGCCAACATTATTCCAGTTTTACACAAAAGATTATGCAACTTGCCCAAAGAGAAACTCTTTTCAGTTAGCAGGATTAGGCATTTTCAACTGTGTTATATAACACCAAATTGCTTTCCAAAGTGGCTGATCCATTTTATTTGTTCACCAGCAGTGTAGGAGTGCCCTTACCCCACATCCTCATTAATAATTGATAATGTCAGACTTTTAATTTTTTGCAAGGATGAGTGAGAAATATTTGTTTCTATTTAATTTATTCTGATTAGTGGAGATTTTCCCTTTGCTTTCTTTTTGTAGATTGTTTAATACTGTTCTTAGCCAATTTTCTTGTTTAAATTTTTCCTCATTGATTTGTAGGCACTCTGCAAATATTCCAACGTATTAATGTTTTCTCCAGAAAAGGTGGGTAGTATTTATAATTTTGTTTCTTATTCCTTTTTTACATCAAATGCTTACATTTTTAATTTGGATGTTGTCAAATGGATTACTGTTCAGTTTTAAAATTCTGATATTTGTACTTTAAGAAAATTATCTTTCCCAAGTTCATAAATATAATTTGTTAGGATTTAGATACTATGATAAATTATCTTTTCGACCTACCTCTGAGCTCATAATAAATTAATAAAAAATAAATAAATTTGGGAAAACAAAGGTTGCCAGAATAACTCCCTTATAGGCATACTTGTGTGCTTGGGTTTTCACAGACACCCAAGTGTCTACTTTCAGGTAGCCACCAGATGGAGTGTTTGAGATTGCAGCGCAAATGACTCATGCTAATTAAGCTTCAATCATAGGCAAAAAAAGTAAAAGCAAGGTTGGGTACTAACCCAGATATTTTTGGCAAATAGAAGGGCAAAGCATAATTGAATTATCCTGCTGTAATTTTATTTCCAAAATATGTCTTTTTTACAATACTGAACAATTTTCCTTCTATTCTTAATTTGCTAAGATTTTATCTAAGAATGGATATGTGGATGAATTTTATTTTTATTAAGCATTGAAATGCAAATATGGCTTCATTTATTCTACCAGTGTGGCAACTTACAGTATCTGATTTTTGAATGATAAACCAAATTTGTATTGCCAGAAGAAATCCAACTTGGCACTGATCTTCCAGTTCATGAATTTGCTCTTCTATTTTAAAATACTATTATATCTATCTATTCAGCTCCAAGTTTCAATTATTACATTATTCAAGATAAAAATTTCCATTTGATATTTTTCATAGTATGGAGTTCTCTGATGCAATTCCTTATCATCTCATCTAATTTCTGGTTAATATAAGCCACATGCATTTTAGAAACTGTGCCTGATCATTCTGATTCATGGGCACATCACATGGTCGGCGGTTTGCTGTTTCCTGTCATGTAGCCTTATTTCCTGGCAAAGATCGTAATGCTGGATTGAAGGCTGGACATTATATACGAAAATTATTCTGGAAAATGGTAATAGAACTAAATTGTATTAGACTTTAATAAATCAAGGATGTATATTTCAGTCTGTAGTGTAATCACTAAAAGAGTAGCAAAAGATATAAAACTAACAAGCTAGGCTAGAGTCACAAAATGGAATATTAAAAATACTTAAATGATCCCAAGCAAGTTCTCTCCTAATGTCCACTATACAATGAGGAGGAAGCAAGAACTGTTTACTTAGTCTTGATAAGATTTTAGAAAGAGTAACATGCTCTAGCTCTCAACATTATAATATTTTAAACTTCAGTGTATAAAGTAATTACTTTTTTCATTTCCCTATGCATCTATAACAGAATATCTAACGTTTTGACAAAGTGAATGATCATATATGTCCCATTAAGATCATTTTGACCATTAAGATCATTTTGCAGTTTTAGATCACAAGACCATTTTCACAGTCCTGAACTACCATGCAGAGTGAGGTCGAATCTGAATAAACAAAACCTTGCCATTCCTGCCACTGAAAATGAAAATAATTAGGGGTTTGAGAGGTTCAAGTCCATCCGTTTTTACTGTTTGTTCCATGAGGTATGAAGTATGTGAGTTAAGCGTGACCACTGCATGGATTTGATTCAATGAGAAAGCATATATGTATTTATTATCACATTAAACTATTTCCCAAAATAACCTAGTGACTCCATTAAATAATAGATTATTAACCATGTTTTCAAAAATATGAATAAGGTGGTAATTTAGAAAGATTTTCAGCCTAGACAGTAAATTCCTGTAGTGGTTTCAAATTCTAAACTATAATTTGATGCTTTGGTAACAATTCAAGCATATACTAATGCTATTAAACACTAGTTTATTTACAGGCATATTTATAATACACATGTTAAAAAATTAGGTTGGGGCAACACTGTGGAAGGTCTTCAATGCCACCTTAGGAATGTGCACTTATTTTGGAAAAAAAAATACGAGGATTATTACCAATGCTACTTTTAAGAATGATAATAGCTGATACTTTATAGGACTTACTTTGAGTCAAGCACTACACACCTATTAATTTTATTCTCACCTTTACCAGGTATCACTATTATTGTTCCCATATTACGGATGGAGAACCCGAGGCATATACAGACTAAATAATTTGATGAACCAGACACAGCTAGAAAGTGGCAAAGCTGGAATTTAAACCCGAGCTGTCTGGTGCAGAGCACGGAGCACGCTATCTCTTCTTGTACTGTATCATACCATCACACGTCATAAATTATGCCGTATCATTCCATATTTCTCTCTAGGACATTCTTCCGGGTCATCTTCAGAAGGTGCTTTATGAGTCAAAATTATAAGTAGAAGAAATTATGATAGTTGAAAAATAGTTATATTTTGTGTGAGTTTGGAGACTATATTAAAATTTCATATTAAAACAACTGAACTGGTAAGATGGATTTGTAATAAAACAATGAGGAGAAGATAATTCTTAGACCTAAGGTTTTGAATAATTATCCTCAAGTAAAAATATTAGTGCTTTAAATATTTTTAATATATAAAATAAGAGAATTATATAATTTTTTTTTATTTTTGTCTTATTTTCATTCACATATTTGATCCATTTTTCTACAGGCCATTCTTATTTTTGCTTATTTTCTTCCTGTTTCCTGATTAAATGCTTGTCATTGAAAATAAAATTCAAAAACAAGAGGAAAATTCTATTACCTTTTTGTTGGAGTTAGAGTCTACTTATCCATAATTTATTTTACAATTTCACCATGAGGATCAATGTGTATTTTTCTATCATTTCTAAAACAATGAAATATTCATATTTATTGTTTGTTTGCAATACTAATGAATAGTCTGGTGTGTTATTTCTCCATGGGTAGTAGCAATGTAATCTACAACCTCAGCATATAATAATAGGTTATTTAAAAATAATTGTGGAAACTAACCTATTTAACTGTGAGGCAAATAGATATCTTTTTAATGTATCTTTTATAGAGTGCCAAGTCTCTTCAGTGATTATGCAAGTTTAGCTATAGTTTGTAATGCACTATTTTAACTTTTATAAATCAAAATAAGATATTATTTAAGAATAAATAAGCATGAAATAAAATACAGGAAACAGACTGAAAGAATCCCAGCAAATATAATGGTAACTCACGCTGGCATGGGAGCTCTGGAAAGGACAGAGTTTGAAATGGGACTTCAGCTATTCCTGTACATACTTAAAATTTTAAAGCCTAAAGCCTAAAGCCTGTATAACAATTGCTAAATATGGCTGACATAGTTATGTGTTTGTTACATGATTTTTTTTTTTAAGATCATTTTCCTCACCCTTTTACACCTTATTCCTCACTCAGAACTCATGAAAAACAAAACTGTATTGTCAGTGTGGACATCTCTAACATAAAAGTTATTAATAAGCAGACAGTTTTCGTTTTTGTTATTTCCCATTCCATACACATAGCGGTCGAGGATCTCTAACAAGAACATTAAACATCAAAGGATTTTATTTTCAATGATAACCTTCTCATTGCTTTAAATGCCACATCTCTCTTCCTAGGCTGTGCTTAAAAGGCATGTAACTTAGAGTATTGTTTTTCTGTTCCTGAAAACTCAAGAAGTACAGTTTGTGGTGGTGAATCTTGTGTATCCACTTGGCTGGGCCATGATAGCCAGATACTGGGTCAAACATCAGTCTGGATAAAGCTTGTAAAGATGGAATTAACATTTAAAGTAAACATTTTAGTCAAAAGATTACTTTCCATAATGAGAATGGGACTCAGCCCATCAGTTGAAAGCCTTAACTGAGAACAGGGAGAAGTGTGAGCAGGAGACAGCCTCCAGACTGCGTTCAGATTTGTGCTGCAGTCTCACCTCTGCCCCAGGGTCTCCGGCCTGCCCTGCAGAATGTGGACTTGCCAGCCTCCACAATTGTGAGTCAATTACTTAAAATAAAATTCTGCCCATAGATAGATGAATAGATTCAGACATTATACATATATATATATATATGTATA
>NC_048231.1:95497852-95528225 GCF_002007445.2 Ailuropoda melanoleuca
AGATAATTCTTAGACCTAAGGTTTTGAATAATTATCCTCAAGTAAAAATATTAGTGCTTTAAATATTTTTAATATATAAAATAAGAGAATTATATAATTTTTTTTTATTTTTGTCTTATTTTCATTCACATATTTGATCCATTTTTCTACAGGCCATTCTTATTTTTGCTTATTTTCTTCCTGTTTCCTGATTAAATGCTTGTCATTGAAAATAAAATTCAAAAACAAGAGGAAAATTCTATTACCTTTTTGTTGGAGTTAGAGTCTACTTATCCATAATTTATTTTACAATTTCACCATGAGGATCAATGTGTATTTTTCTATCATTTCTAAAACAATGAAATATTCATATTTATTGTTTGTTTGCAATACTAATGAATAGTCTGGTGTGTTATTTCTCCATGGGTAGTAGCAATGTAATCTACAACCTCAGCATATAATAATAGGTTATTTAAAAATAATTGTGGAAACTAACCTATTTAACTGTGAGGCAAATAGATATCTTTTTAATGTATCTTTTATAGAGTGCCAAGTCTCTTCAGTGATTATGCAAGTTTAGCTATAGTTTGTAATGCACTATTTTAACTTTTATAAATCAAAATAAGATATTATTTAAGAATAAATAAGCATGAAATAAAATACAGGAAACAGACTGAAAGAATCCCAGCAAATATAATGGTAACTCACGCTGGCATGGGAGCTCTGGAAAGGACAGAGTTTGAAATGGGACTTCAGCTATTCCTGTACATACTTAAAATTTTAAAGCCTAAAGCCTAAAGCCTGTATAACAATTGCTAAATATGGCTGACATAGTTATGTGTTTGTTACATGATTTTTTTTTTAAGATCGCTTTCCTCACCCTTTTACAGCTTATTCCTCACTCAGAACTCATGAAAAACAAAACTGTATTGTCAGCGTGGACACCTCTAACATAAAAGTTATTAATAAGCAGACAGTTTTCATTTTTGTTATTTCCCATTCCATACACATAGTGGTCAAGGATCTCTAACAAGAACATTAAACATCAAAGGATTTTATTTTCAATGATAACCTTCTCATTGCTTTAAATGCCACATCTCTCTTCCTAGGCTGTGCTTAAAAGGCATGTAACTTAGAGTATTGTTTTTCTGTTCCTGAAAACTCAAGAAGTACAGTTTGTGGTGGTGAATCTTGTGTATCCACTTGGCTGGGCCATGATAGCCAGATACTGGGTCAAACATCAGTCTGGATAAAGCTTGTAAAGATGGAATCAACATTTAAAGTAAACATTTTAGTCAAAAGATTACTTTCCATAATGAGAATGGGACTCAGCCAATCAGTTGGAAGCCTTAACTGAGAACAGGGAGAAGTGTGAGCAGGAGACAGCCTCCAGACTGCGTTCAGATTTGTGCTACAGTCTCACCTCTGCCCCAGGGTCTCCGGCCTGCCCTGCAGAATGTGGACTTGCCAACCTCCACAATTGTGAGTCAATTACTTAAAATAAAATTCTGCCCATAGATAGATGAATAGATTCAGACATTATACATATATATATATATATATATATATATATACACTCTATTAGCTCTGCTTCTCTGATGAACCCTGGCTAATACATGGTTTCATTAAATTTTTGACATTTACTTTTAAAAACATTTAAAGCACTGGAATTTGGCCATAACTTGCCGTAAGATTCATCCCACTGCATTATTTTGAATGTAGCCCTATAGACAAATTTAAGCTTCTAAAATGTTCTTTCCTAGGCGCTATGTCCCAAATTACTGAAAAGCATAGAACACATGGGAAAAATTTGTAACAATTACCAAATTCAGACGAACATCAAAGAAAATAGACCTTGATTCTATATCATCACTGCTTTCTACTGTCCAGTTAGGCAAAATTAAACACCTACCCACCTTAAGGTAAAAACCTTATTGGATTAGTTGGTGATCTGTGATTCAAGCCTTGACAAACTAGAAAGATACAGGAATCTATTTAAGAGGGCAGACTTCTCCTTTAATTTTCAAGTAGATTTATTTTTCAAAAGATCCTGGCTTGTCATCTATTTTCATTTGTTGAGTACACATCACATTTTCTATCTAAACAAGCATCATAATCATTCAATATGAAAAAATGAGACACTCCCACTGCCTTCCAAAATTAGAAAAAATGAAGCCCTAGAGTAAAACCCTGCTGCCTAATCACACATGCTCTGATGGATGGGCCAGTGTCATTCCTGGATTACAGATGTTAATGAGCCGTTTAGAACAGCTCACTTGAACTAAGAGTCACAACGTGCCAAATTTTTGTAGCCTGTGTTAAAGGTTACTGGATTGTGCAGTAATCTGAATTTTTTTTCCATTATACATCACTTAGATTTTTCAAAATACATGTGAAAATATTGTATGTTATGCCTATACATATTTGAAGACAATCCAGGAAGATTGTGCTGCCATTTTCATTGATGATACACTTAGTTTTTTCAGAAACAGAAAGGTGAGAAACTAGCCTAGTATAGAGGTTCAAAATGGACAGATTTAAGAACTTACAAATACACTTTCTTTTCTTTTTTTTGGTTACTCTCTTTCCCCTAGTCTTTTCTTCCTACTCTTCCCATATTGTCCTCTTGTCTGTCTCATCCTTCCTTTTTCCTCGCTATGACATTTTTAATTCTGGCATAGAACAAATAGCCTTCATGTCTTTTCTTTTTCTTTAAGCCAGTGTTCTGTGATTCTATTTATGTATGCTCAAGTGTTCATCCCCCACAAGCAATTACATTATGAGTGCCATGTCAGCACAAGGTAATCACATGCTTTTACAGATTATTTGATAATTATTCCTTATGTTACTAAGTACTTCCAGTTATTAACATGTACTGTTTTTGGAATGCATGATATTAAAGCATTCGAATACATTTTTGAAAGAGAAAGAAATCTATATTGCAAAGTGTACTTTATTTTCTCCATTTGCACATGAAAAAGAAGTATGTATATAACTAATAGGATTTTCTGAACATAAAATGACTGTTTGGTGAAAGTAAGTGGCCTTAGTTTTCTCAAAGAAGAGTAGTATTAGCCATAGTCAGAAAATATGACTTCATTTTTATTGATTGATTCATTTGAAAAATATTTATCAGATGTTACCATTTTCTGGGAACAGTATTAAGTGCTGGGGAGATTTTGGGAAACAAAAATGAATTTGATTCCTGCTCTCATTATTATTTCAACCTGGTAGAAAAAAATAAAGATTGATCAATAATCACATAATTAAAGTTGGGACTTTGATGTATACTATGAAGGGGTGGTACATGGTGACAGATATAACTTGGAGATCTGACCTAGTCTATGTGGAAAGGAAAAGGAGAAAATTGATCACTGATCCAATATTTGAAGGATGAGAAGGAAATAAACATGCAAAGGGAAATCTGGGCAAAGACTCTGGTTCTGGAGAAAATGCAAGAAAGACATATGGCAGGCTCACAGAAAGGGAGGTTGGATCTGACAGAAGATGCAAGATTCAAGAGAGGTGTGCCCATTGTGGGCCATGCTGAGGATTATGGTTATGCACAAAAGACTAACAGAGCTTCCGTTCAGGGTTTTGAGCATACTGGAAACAGGATCAATTTGAAAGTTATCTAGGTAGAGATCTTGGAAGGAATTTAAGAAGCTATTCAAGCACTTCAGACGAGATAGTAAATTGGGATTAAGGATGTAGTGGTAGAGAAGGAAACATGATATTTATCTGAGAGATACTTAAGAAGATGGAACTTAGTGAATTGGGAAAGGAGAAGTGCCAGTAATATCTCTTGTATTTCTGACATGTACAACTGAAAATATAAAACAGTGGAAGACTGAGTTTTCCATCAAGACCATTACTTCTGTAACTGTTTTTGAGCATTTTCAATTTGAAAGTACTTGATGCCTTCTCAAGCAGTTAGGTCAAATCAGTAGTTGAATTGTAAATGTAAATTCTGGGCCAGATTTTGACGCTCAACAGGTGTTTATTGAATGAAGAAAGGATAGTGTGTGTGAAATCCTCAAGCTTAATATTAAGCCAAGTCTCAAATTTTGATCTCATGACCCTGTGCACATTCCACCATGCCGTGTTGCCCATATTTTGATATTTTCTATGAGGAACTCTTAAGATATTATCACTTAGACTCATTGATAGTTATCCCCATCTTGTGGTTTCTCAGGAGAGTGGATGCTTTTGGTGACTGACCCAAGCCCAACAGCTTTTGGAGCATGGCTGCTAATGGCTCATAGAAACGCATTATCATAGAAACGAAGTATTTCCCTTGACCAACTGAAGCCACCTCGTCTGACAGGTCTCCCACCCCTTGCATGCTGCTGTCAATGACTAAGTTTTATGGGAGTAAATTAGGCCAGCTTCTTTACCTTAAGCTGGGATACCTCTGCAGTATAGTTTATACTCCAGAGTTATATCACATTTGATGTGATGGACCAGCCTAAGGCAAGACAAAACCTGAGTCTCATTCTGACTCAGTCATTTCTGATTTTCTCGCTCCTTTTCATCTTTGCTAGAAGAGCAATCTTTATATCACAACGTTGTGTTACAAGCACCCCCAAACTGAGTGGCTCCCTAACAACACCCTTTATTTTGTATGCTAACTGAAGTTTGAGAGAGTTTGATGGGACAGCTTTTATCTGTTCTATTCATCAGTAATTTGGATGGCTAAAATCTCCTGAAGGCTGATTCACACTGGTGCTGGCTAAACTCAGAGCTGCAAGCCGGAGTTGAGATGTCCCTTTGACAGCTCTCACCATCTCTGTCGTCCTTCTGCATGATCCCTTCAGCGTGGTGATGTCAAAGTAGGGAGACTTCTAACATGTCAGCTCAACACGCTGAAGGCATGAGTCACAACAGGAAGAGCCAGGCAGAAGTTTTATCCTTCTCATGAGTTTGCCTCAGAAATTACATAAATTGCTCCTACCGCACTATCCTGGTTGGACCAGTCACAAGTCCATACAGGTTTAAGGAGAAGGGAAATTGATTTCAAATCTTGTTAGGAGATTTGGGCAAGATTCTGAGGACATATGTTGACTGGCCGATTTGCCACTCTTCAATTAATCACATTTATCTGAATCCCGGTCTCAGGCTATCCCTCTATGGGACCCATTAAAAGCAACTGGAAAAAATTGAACTGGTCTCTATGCTCCTAATATTTTGATAGAGTATGTAAAGATTTTTGAAAATACTTTTAGTAACTTTTATTTATCAAACTCAAATTCTGCTAACATAAACTCAGTATTTTTATTATGTTTGTTGACTCTACAGACAGTAACAATGAAAATGAATCAATCAATAATTTACTCTTTTGCATCATTGTGTATTTCATATAGAATTTTCAAGATATATCCCATTTGTTAATTGGTGATTTTTTTCAACAATCATCATAGTATACCAAAGAAGTTTTTCCTGTTATGGGACTTTATCTAGGTAAGATCTGAAAAATGAAATTATATCACATAATAATGATGAAATACAACAAAATTTAGTAATTTTGATCTCAAATAGATGCAACACATTGCTTAGGAAGAAAAAGGAGTGAAGATAAAGGGCTTTTATTTTTCAAGCATTAAATTGAAGATGATACGTGGGAACAAATTATCTCTTGGGAAACAATTTCATTCCAATATGGAGTAAGAGGGAATGGAAAATAGGAGTTTCTTAAAAGCCCTGGAGTTATCCTAATTTGGGGTCAAAGCACCCAAGTTTGAGTAGTGATAGAAGAATATGAAGAATGGGAGCCTGGGGGTGCCTTCGGCTAAGGTCATAATCTCAGGATTCTGGGATCCAGCCCCTTATCTGGCTCCCTGCTCTGTTCAGCAGGGAGCCTACTTCTCCCTCTCCCTCTGCCACCATCGCCCCCATCCACTCTCTCTCTTTCAAATCAATCAATCAATCTAAACAAATAAGAAGATAAAGGAAGAAGGATAAATGGTTGTGTAGATAAATCACAAGAGAGGCTGAAAATCGAAAGAGAAATGCAGTGCACTGCAGACTGACTCCTTTTTGCATAGGCTTGTCATGGGATTTATTTGAGAGTAGGGTTGAGCCAGAAGTGGAGAGCTCCATTGGTCTAGGTTACCAAATTTATTTATGGAAGTACTAAGCACTGATGTTGGTTTGGATGTTTCATCATTTGAATTTATAAATGAGTTATTTGTGAATTATCATCTGAGCCACATTTTGCTTTCTTGTATTTCACCGTTGTAAACCAAGTTATTTTCATACCAATGCACATGTAAGTAATCTTTCAGTTTTGCAATCTGGAGCAACACAAGTTGTTGATGTTAATTACTCCTCTGCCACCTGTGTTTTCAGTAAAAGGCTTTCCCAACTGATTTAGGTTTAACTCTTTAGAGTTTAAACTTTTAGGTTTAGAACTTCTGAGATTTTTTTTATATGTGAATAACTTTGTGATCCATAAATAAAATATTCATTGATTCAAATGAAATTATTTCTCAGTGCTCACTATGGGCTGCACCTACTTTGGGTACTTTTTAAAAATGAATGTAATTGATTCTTGCATATGGACAAGGAGACTGACATCTGTCCCTGTTAATGAATAGAACCTAAGACCAGAAAAATTAAGTTGCTTTTAATGGGTCAAAGAGATGATAAATTATACAAAAAGAGGTTTAACATAGTGTTTATTATGCTGCTGTTGCCATTTGAATTGAACAAATGTTCAAGAATTCCTGAACAAATGATTTGGAAATTCTAAACAGTATTACTGAGGAAAAATAACTGGTTTTAATTGGGATTTCTTAATATTTTGAGTAGTTGAATTATCTCCTTTCCCAATGAAAAAATTGTGTATACATGCAATATGTATATAAAATAAAATGTGTTATTTATACACACAGACACACACACACACGAAATTTTCTAATTTCTTATGTTCCTGAAGAAGAACTTAGTGTTTATAAGCAAAATCATTACTTCAGGTTAATTTCTACTAAATTTTTAAAGTTGTTTCACCTTTACTTGAATTGATAATTTATAGTGACTCTTTATATTTTAATTCCAATTTGTTCTGCCCTTCTTACATTATGAATCAATTATAATGTCATACCAAGCATTTAAATAAAGTATTAGAAGAAGCATGAAATTAACTCTTGTGAAATGTAATAAATCTGTGATTCAAAAATAATCACTCCCTAATTACTGTTTTGTAGATGCATATTAAATGTGCAACATTATTTTGCTTTGTTCTTTCACTGACCTATAAGTGTATTCAATTCTTTAACCCAATACTTTATATAATTTTGTTGCAAGGAAAGGCTCTGAACTAGAATTACTGGGTGATATTAACAAAAGAACCAACCAATATCATATAATAATTTGTCATATATAGTTCTTAGTTTAATACTAAGAGATGGATATAGAATAGATTGAAAGTTGTTTCNGATATTAACAAAAGAACCAACCAATATCATATAATAATTTGTCATATATAGTTCTTAGTTTAATACTAAGAGATGGATATAGAATAGATTGAAAGTTGTTTCTGTTCTGTATCTACACTGCAGACCAACCAATTTCTTAGCCAATTTTGAAAAGTGTCTTTGTTTTCTGCAAGGAGAACATATTCTTTAACTTATCTACGATGGCATCTATAAAGGATAACTCTTAATCATGTTTTTTGCCTCATTTTATTCACAATTTCCTAATTAAATGATGCTCGTGAATTGTGAAGTAGGTTACTTGCTTCTGTTTTTTTGAAAACTCGTTTTCTAACATTTCCACTAAAGCTTTTTCCAATTCCATAAAATACCACAAATATCTAAACGAGAACACTGGCTTTAGACTTAGACTTTTGCAATGTATCAACAGGGATCAGCCAGTCAGTCAACGAGTACTTAATGAGTGCCTCGGATAGTAGCCACTCCAGGTGCTGGAGTTTCAGCCCTGAGCAAGTTAGCAGAAGGGATGAGATACTAATCTGAATATAAAATACCTGCAAACCCTAGCTGACTGCTAAATTGTGGGTGAACAGGGGAGACTCCTGGGACACAGGGAAAAGCAGATCAAAACATAAAATCGCATCCTTGAAGGACAGAACTGGGTAAGGCTTTCTTGTTTGTTTCTTTGTAAATGCATTTATCAGCCAGCCCGCATGCAACTTAAACAGCAGAAAAATGGAAGACTTACTGGCTTGGGGTGTCAGATGACAAATATTGAGACAGGCACAATGGCTGGAAATTCAGCTGGGAGAGCCCCAGAGGAATGGGAGCTATAGAGAAAGTGAGTGCATAATTCGGAGTAGAAACTGCCAAATCCTTCAGCACTAAACTGTGCAGACCCAGGGGAGACCACCAGGGGGCCTCCATAAATAAAGCGGCAGCTGCAGGCTTGAAAGCTGGGCAGAGATCCCGCTGTATTGGGATATCGCAGTACCGCGTGCTCAGGACAGCAGCCCAACGCTGGGTAGATAGAGTTAGCATAAAATAACTACCTCCTAGAGCAAAAACCAGTAATCCTTTGTTGGTCCCCACCTTTAAAGGAGTGGTTAACGTATGGAGGAAATTGAAAATTGGGGATTCAGAAGACAGTAGAGAAATTAGGGGGAAATATAATATGTGAAGAGCTAAAAGTAGTCATTTTTTCCCCCAGAGGAGGAAGGCCGAAAAGTCTAAGATTTGGGGAGTACAGGAGTAGAAAGAAAAATAACAACTCTTCTGAATGTCTTTTTGGTTCTCTTTCCTCGTCTAGACTCCCTCCAACTACAGCAGGGGCTCCAAGGCCAGCCGCTGCTCAGGCTGAAGTGCTCCCAGGGAGGACCACGGCCTCCTAGCTCCGGCTCCCTAGAAAGGCATGCGCCTCTGTAGAGTTTAGTTCCTTTGCAACCACAGTTCTCTGATATCATTTAATATCATTGATATCATATATCATTGATATCACTATCAATTAAAAGGTAAGATTTTAAACTCTGCTGATTTTGTTCATTGTTACAGGGTTTTGTCAAACTTCTACAGTCTAACTAGACACAAAAGTACTATTATGTACTAGTTATGCTTTTTTGTATTTATATGTATCATACATATTATATGCGTATATCATAATAAATTAAAATTTTAAATAGAGTCAAGTAGATACCAGCTACTTTAAGGTTTAATAGGTAGGTTAGTAATTAGGATTTTCAGAATAACATGAAGAAATTAGTAATTTCACTGAGACAAAATTTAATTACAAAAGAATGTAACTGGGTGATGTTAGTATTAGCGTCTGTATCTCTGTATCTCCAGGAGGCTCTGTGTGTCTCTATCCATTTTCTTTTATCTACCGTATTCTTTTAAAATGATACAAGCATTGTTTATTTGGAGGAATTTACCTACCACTGTTACTGAAAAAATAAAACTAAGAAATTTTAGCAACTGATACCAAGTAATTGGAAAATGTTTATGTGTGAGAAATATATCAACTGGCACGGTGGTTTAGATCAATCAGTTAGATGAATAAACCTGTGTTTATTCATATCACTCTAAATTTCATGAAGGAAATTATGGGTTATATTACCTGCAAATGTGAAGACTACTAAGCTTTTCAAAAATATCCTTTCCACTTCTTAAAGTTCTATTTATAGTGATTACACACACACACACACACAGTGTAGACTTTACACTTTGAAAATATTTCTTTTACAGTTCTGCATCCTTTCTGTGGAATTTCAATTCGATTATTTAGCTGTTTAACATTTTTCTGAATAACTTTTATGAATGGGCACGCATATATATATATATAATTTTAATATTGATTCTCAAGTCTTCAACATGGCCTTATGCGCTACAATCTTAACTCCTGTACACCTAACTCACTACATCCTATTTAAAATTATTTTAGTTTTCCAAATTTCCGGTCTGCCTCAAATCCTTACACAGGCTCTTTCCAGTGCTTGAGAAGTTCTCGTCCTTCTCTGTGTCTACTCGTATGTATCTCTTAGCACTCTGTGGAAATTTCGTTTTCCTACTTTCTCATGTCAAGATTCGATTATTCTGTTCCACATTCATATAACGAACTGTACTTGTTTGATATGTTCTTGATGATATACATCACCATTGGTATTACATAATTTTTGTGCATTTTTGGCGTATTATCTTTCTTCTCCATTAGGTTGTGGTTTAAGAATAAGTATTTTATCTGTATATTCACAATTCCCCAGGCCTTAACATGATCTGGTATCCAGTAGGTGTCAGTGAATAGACGCCTAGGGAACACCTAAATTCATTAACCTAATTTTTGTCTTACATTTGAGTGAACAAAATTATCTCTGGGCATCACTCTAGATTTTTAATTTCCATCTTTCCTTGGGCTGCTTAGGCATTATTTCTCAATGGATTTTTCTGAGTTCTCTTTTTTAACCAATTCAAGATAGAAAGTATCACCAAGGTTTCACTACATCGCATATGCTTCACTAGAGCTTGTTATAACCTTTTTCTATAATTAACTCATATAAAATAAATGAGCCATGAAAATAAATACATTAATTTTCATTTTCTCCATATGGATCTATAGAATAACTTGGATATACTACTTTGTATTGATTGTATTAATGCCTATTAATACCATTGTAATTTATCTGCTTGCCTCATACCCTGTGATCTTTGTTGTCACAGAGTTGGAGACAGATAATTTGGGTATGATCATTAAAAAAACAAAACAAAAAACATATGTATACGATTCTTTCTCCTGAGCATTGATTTTCAAGTAAAGCCAACAAATCTTCACTAAAATGAAATTCAGACGGCCATTTTCAAATACTTTAAGTGAAAGTGTAAATCACTATTATGTTTCTGGAAGAAACATTTGTAATATCTATCAAGATCCTTATACATATCCATTACTTCATACAGTAATTTAATTTCTAATAATTCATTCTATGGACTTAACTACATAAACCCACAGAGAAGTACATATATTTTCACTGCAACCCCTTAAATATTACACAACTTGGAAAATGAAGTAAATGCCCATCAATATGGGAAAGATTGTATAAAATTAGTATATTCATACAGTATAATACAATGTAATGGTGAGCATTCATTTAATAACATTTATGATTCCATAATTTGGAAAATGATGTTGGCATAAGGCTAAGTGAAAGCTGATGCAAAATGATAGATGCAATAAAATGCCAATTAAATAGGATGTTTAACTTAGATACACACACAGTACAATACTAGATGAAAAAATTTAAAATAGGTCATGTAATAGTAAATTATTAAAAACAAATGTATATTGTGCGTGAGTATACACATCATATTAACACACACCTTGGTGGGGGGAGACAAATATATCCTATTAATTATGTGTCTCTGCATGGGAATATGTGTAATTTTTCTTCTCCATGCTCTTCTATATTTTCTAAAAATAATTCTATGAATTGAAGATTGCATGTTTGTTGTTTATACAGTAAGATGGCATATTATTTTAAAATTTATCTTACTTATAACTCAAATTCAGCAATAAACGTGTTAGTGTGAGTATTCCTAGTTCTGATGTTTAAAAAAAAAAAAAAGGAAAGAAAGTTAACTACTCCTTGCTTAGCAGTCCCAATGCACACAAATCTGTGTGGGGTTTTTTTTTTTTTTAACTTCAAAGATACCTACCACACCAAAAGTTCCAAATAATTTCCTATTCTTTCTGAGATTTCCATGTTATTTTTCCTTCTTTTACAATGTGTTCAGAAATTTATTTTAAAAAAGAATAATAACACTATCCATACTGTATTTCTCATGTAAAAGGAAATGATGAGCAATCCATACATTGATTTTGATATGGGAGGTCTTCAAAAACTGCTGTGCCTCACTTATCCTTTGAGAGTTATAATTTTCCTCTGAATTTTTATCCTGACAGAAAGATACATGAAAATTGAATTTTTATGTTAATGTTGCATTTTCTGAAATGTAAATACCTTGATCTGCAAAGGTTTTGTGGACTTAAATTTTTTAAAATCCCCTTTCATTAAGAACTTTTGTGAATAAAAGAAAACAATGTGTTGATTAGCAAATAAAAATAATCAGCATATAGAAATCAGAAGTGTCATTATATGTTCATATTAGTCATCTTGTTAGTGTTCTGCATTTCATGTCAGGGGATTGCTAGATCTGGAAAACTGCAGAATGACAGGTGGTAATTCTGACTTTACAGAAGAGTGGAGAATAGGTAAACATTCTACTTTTAAATCATAAGTCATAAGAATATAACTACAGTATAAAATTTGTTCTAGAACCAGCTAGTTACTAATGACACTGGACTGAGTTGCTCTGAAAATATTTTTCTTGCTTAGCTTCTGTGATACTATTTTCGTTTTGTTTTCCCCCTATCTTTCTGGTAGTTCCTTTAGGAATTCTTCTTAGAAAGGGGGTCTATCATGGAGCAGGAGAAAAGAGAGGAAGGAATTATCACAAGCCACGCCAGGATAAAATTAAACTATGTCCTGAAAACTATTCTAACATAAGCCTCATCACAATCTAAATTGCACAATATTAGACTAGACTCCAATATTAGACTAGCCTCCAACAGTGCAACGGAATTAAACATCTAATACTGGGGCAGTTCCCCTTGTTCACATTTCCCTGGATAGCTTTTTACGTTTGATTATGATAGCATGCAATATCTGTATTACACTTCTCTGTTGCTGTGATTGTCTCCCTGTAGACATGCATTCTTTGAAGCTGGGCACTGTGAAATATTCATCATCACATTTGCATTGCTTAGCTATGTGAACATACAATGAATGGTGGCTTTAAACTGACATCCTACTGTGTACCCATTTAGTGAACATTGAACTCTTACTTTGTAAGTATTATCTTCACACTAGTCAACAGTATTGCACTATAATTTGGAAAAACTGTTTAAAAACTATGGTTTTTTTTTAATTGTGATAACAATTCTTAAGTGAATGCTTAGTGGAGATCATAAAAAATAGAGGTGTAACCAGCTAGTCTACACGGCAACTTTCTTATTTCAACAGCATCAACTTCAACTTTTATTTTAAATGTAATATGCTTCTAGATTGACTTCTGGCTTTTACATGAGCTCTAGAAAGTTGTAAGAGTATCATTCTCGTCCTTTCAACAACAAAAATAACAGCCAAACAATCTTAAAATTTACAGTTTTTCTTGAACCCATCAGACACCTGAGGTTAGAGAGCGCCAACTCATCAAAAATTCAAGGACAGATAAGGGCATGAGATTTTGCTACCTGGCTATGCCAAACGCTGCCAGACATGTGTTAGAAAATTTATCTAACATTTTCAATGGATTTATAAAGGATAAATTGTGTGTTAGCCAGAGAATAAAGAACCTTTAGTGATAGAAAATACTAGGGAAATTTATACTCACTCATAGGCTTTTTTCTCCAAATGCCAGCAGGTACTCCCAAAAATCATTGATAAGAATCCTGAGGAAACATTTTTAATGATACAGAGCTGGGTGGGGAGGAAGATCAGCCACAGGGAGAAATGGAGCCTGTTCTCCACATTCTTCCAGCTAGTTGTGCTATGTAGAGAAAAGCTTACACTCTTGGCAAAATGACAACATCTAGTGTCACACTTAAGAAAACAGTCAAAGCCCATTTCACTTGGGGGAAAAAAAAGAAAAAGAAAAAGAAAAAAAGAAAAAGAAAAACCCCTCTTTTCATGAGGGAGAACAAGAATACAAGTGGAACAAAAACATACAGTTGAGGTTGGGCTAAAGCACTGAGAAGACCATACCCCAAAGATCCAGAAACACAGTGACTACCTATGAATGAAGCTTAATCAGAATAACCTAGAACTTGCCCTATCCTGTCCGTCACCATCAAGCTAAAATATGTTAGGGTGCAAATTATAGTTTAGTTGTAAGGGAAGTTGAAGAACATGGAGACTGACTCTCTCTCAAATGCAGCACAAGAGAAGACCTAAAGATGACGACAGACATTGAGAAAAACTCAGGCAAAATAGTCCTCAAGCTAAGAACGAGGTAACACTAAAGGTAAAGGTAATATGGAGCATATAGTGCAACGAGAATAACCATAACAATACCTATTCTTAAACACACAACACCACCTAACTAGTTTAACTCAATGACTCACCCTGAAGTTCAGACAGAAGGAAAAGCATGCCAATTTCCATGTCCTATGAAGGCTGTCCTATGAAGGACATGTCCAGTATGTCCTATGAAAATGTTCAGCTTTCAATAAAAAAATTATCAGCCACAGAAAAAAAGGAAAAAACAACACAAGGTAGAGACCAAATAATCCAAAGAACCAGATTCAGAATATTAGACAATTGTTAGAAAAATCAAACAGAAAATTTAAAATAACTATGATTAATATGGTAAAGGCTCTTTTTAAAAGATAGACAATATGCAAGGTCAAATAGATAATTCTAGAAGAGAGATTGAAACAATAAGGAAAATATGACCATGTCTGAAATGAAAATTTAAAAAAATATTTTAAAAATGTATTTAGCAAGATAATCAGTGGACTCAGGAGAGTATAAATGAATTGGACAGGAGGGTAACAAAAATTACTCAAAGTAAAGATCAAAGAAATCAAAGAATTGAGAAAAAAATCCAAGAGATTTCAGACATGATCAAATGGTCTAACAAAGGTGTAATAGGATGCTTAAAAAAATAGGGAGACAAAGAATGGGGAAATACTTTCTAAAAAATGACAAATATCAAATTAATTCCCAAATTAATGACAGATACCAAACCACAGATCCTCCAAACTCAGAGAAGATGAAGAGGGATAATGACAAAAAGAAATAAAGCAAATCCCTACCCCACCAGTCACACACAAGCAGAACATATTCAAAATACTAAACATCAAAGAAAAAGAAATAACTTGAAGGTACAGAGAAAAGACAAACAGAGGAAGAAATATAAGATGTCACTAATATGATCATAAACTATGTACACACACACTCACACAGAACAGAAAATAATCCTCTTTAAAGTGATAAAAGAAAAAACCTATTAACCCAGAATTTTATTCAGAGCATAAATATAATTTAAAAAGGAAGGACAAAGAAAGACTTCTTTAATGAAAACAAAGAATTTGTTGCAAGCACACCTGCACCACAAGAAATATTAAAGGAAGTTCTTCCAATAGTAGGAATGTGAAAAGAGAAAAACATGAATATATATAAATAAATGAAGATTTCTGGAAAATCAATAAATGAAGATAAATACAAAATTCATGTTTTTCCTTAGGTTTAATCTAAAAGACAAGTAACTTAAGAGAAATAATGTTGTATGTTCAGAGCAAATATAAAATTAAAAAAAATATGACACTGTAGCATGAAAATGGGAAGGAGATTTGAAGTATATAATTTTAAGGTCCTTACACTATATGAGAAGTAAAATAAAACAATTTGAAGGTAGTCTCTGAGTAAAAATGTATACTGTAATCACAATGTTAAACATAAAAAAAAATCCCAAATTATCTTAAAAAATCTGAAAAAAAATGGAAAAAAATTACATCAGGATGATAAATTTTACCCACATATCAATCATTATCTTAATTGTAGATGTTCTAAATACATTGTTAAATGAGAGATATTATTAAATTAGATTAAAACAAACAAGACCCAACTAAGTGTTGACTCCAAGAAACCCATTTTAAATATGAAGAAACTTCTTATAGTATAAAAGTTAAAAAAAAAAGTGTATCAGGGTAATATTTATCAAAAGAATGCTGAAGTAGCTCTATTGAAACTAGAAAAAGGATGTTTCAGAGCAAAGAATATTGCCAAGTATAAAAAGTGTTATAAATAATGATTAAAGGGGTCAATTCTTCAGAAAATAGAAGAAACCTAAATGTGTATACAACTAATGACAGCTTAAAATACATGAAGTTAAGAAATATGAAAATCCACAATTATTTTGGAGAATTTCAATATTCCCTCTCAGTCACAGAAAACATAGGCAGAAAAGGAATATAATTTACAGACACTATTCACCTATTGATTTAAACCACATTTTTCAATGACTTAACCCAACAACAGAAGAATACACATTTGTTTCCAATATATATATATGGCATTCACAAAGACAGACTACATTTTAGCCCATAAAATATTGACATTTTTAAAAATTAAAATTATATGAAGTATAGTCTATAAGTATAATGAAATTAAAGATCAAAAATAAAAATTATTTGAATAGTCCCAATTAGTTAGAAATTGAACAAAATACTTCTAAATCACCCATGGTTCAAAGAAGTATCCCAGAAGGAAATTTAAAATATATTGAAACAAATGAAAATAATATACGTTATATCAAGGTTATGACTTAAACTTATGAAACAAGGGGAAAAAGGGCAAATAAAATCCAAAAAAAATCATAAGATACAAAAATGGCAACAAAATAATTAAATTAAAAATAGAAAAAAGTGAAAATTAGTGAAAGTAAAAGTTTGTTCTTTGAAAACTTTAAAAATATGAATAAAATTCTACCCAAACTAAACAAGAAAAAAAAAAAAAAACAAGAAACTAATTTCAATTTTCGGAAGGAAAGAAGTAACATCATTGCAATTAACATTAATATTTAAATGGTGGCAAGAGAATATGATAAGTAAACAGTCCATAACTGAAAAACATATGTGAAATGCACCAATTTTTTGGAAAGATACAAACAGCCATAACTCACTCAAAAAGAAATGCAACATCTAAATAGTTTTGTAATCTATTAAGAAAATTAAATTTGTATTTTTAAAAAAATGTCTTCAAGGGACACTTCAGGTCCTAATGATTTCACAGGTGAATTACATCAAATATTTAAAGATAATGCTAATTTTTAAAATCTCTACCAGAAAACTTAAAAGAAGAAACAATTTCCAACCCATTTCATGAGGCTAGGTTTGCCCTAACAACAAAATCAGAAAATCCATTACAAGAAAATGTAAACTCAACTAAAATATCCCTTCTGAACATGGATTCATATATCTCACCCCCCAAAATTAATAAATCTTAAAAATCCAAATCTTTCCTGGATAGTTGATGTGCAAATTTAAATGGAAAATAAAAGGAACTAGAATAGCTAAAATTAGAAAAAGAACAAAATTAGAGAACCCATGACATCTAATTTTAATATTTACTATAAAGCTAGAGTTATCAAGTCAGTGTGATGTTGATTTAAGGATAGATGTATAAGCCAATGAAATAGAATAGAGATTCCAGATACAGATCAAAATATATTTAGACAACTGCTATCCAAATGACATTACTAATAGAACTGAAAGATAAGCAAACAATTTCTAGAAGATATTTGTAAATTGAATGCCAAATAAAATACTTGGTTCCTGAATATATAAAGAGTTATTTAAAATCAACAATTAGAAAACAAGCAAACCAATAAAAAACAAAGAAAGGTTTTAGATGAATATTTTACCAAAGAAAATACATGATAGCAAATAAGCCCATGGAAATCTGCCCATCATTAGTCATTAGAGAAATACAAACTGATAGCAAAATGAGGTATCATTATACCTATCAGAATGGCTTAGAAGGAAAACTAAAAATTGAAAAACCAGCTGTTCACAAGGATTTGTAGCAACTATAATTCCCATGCTTTGTTGGTAGGAATAAAAACACAGCATCTATACAATCTCTAAAATTTCCTTCCCTACTCATTTCTATATTTATCAGCTTGGGCAAATTACCTGTGAAATAAAAATAATCTATTGTGTTTCTTCAAAGTTATAGCTTTCTGAATAAATTGTGATGAAACTCGAGTGCCTGGGTTAGTTTCAAGTCTTGGGAAGTTCATTTACAGCTGCACGGAAAGTAAGAGAACTCAAGAGATTTACCTAACTCTGAAATTGTGTTTTTATTTCAAGGGAAAATGAAGCCTGCAATCTTGGAGGCATTTCTAGGTCATAAAAACTTAAACAATGACAAAGGGACTTTTTTGGCCCTTGGAGAGATACATTTACATTTTAAAAGGTCAAAGTAAGAATCCAAGATCTTTCCATTCTATCTCCAAAGAACAAAAGCTTCTATGACTCCAGTTAGAAAAGGAAGGAGAGACAACACTTTTTCTTGAATATAAGCAAAGAAAAAAAAAAAACTACTTCCTTGTCTAAGGCACTGTGTTCATATAAGATTATTCTTTAATGAGATATAATTTATGTAATACATTGTATAAGTTTAAAGTGCACAATGTGTGGATTTGACCCACGTACTGCAATATGATTACCACTAGAACATTAGCTAACACCTCTAACATGTCACATAAGCATTTCTTTTTTGTGGTGAAAACAATTAAGATCTAGTCTCTTAGCAGCAATGCAGTATTGTTGTCTATAACCACTATTCTGTGCATTAGATGTCTAGGACTCATGTATCTAGTAATTGCATGCATGAGACCTGGCCTCACTTTCATCACATCATCCCAGGGGTAGCAATCAGGGGATGTATGTGGAATCATGCAGTCATTATTTGCTTTTGAAGTGAATAATGACAATCTGTCTGATCCAGAACACCTGTGTTTACATCCATGATAAAATCAATAAAGATGAATATTAAAAACATAACTATACCTCATTCTCGTCTAGCCTTATGGGGCCCCAATTCTTGGCTGACTTCAAAAAGAAAAGAAACTATTTGAAAGCATAATAGAAAACAACAGAGCCACTGAGGGGTACCTGGGTGGTTTATGTCTGACTCTTGGCTTCGGCTCAGGTCACGATCTAGGGTCCTGATATCGAGCCCCAAGTCAGGATCCACGCTCAGCAGGGTGTCTGCCTCAGGTTTTCCCTCTCCCTCTGCCCCTCCTACCCATTCTCTCTCTCTCTCAAATATTGATAAATAAATGTTTTAAAAAAACACACACACATACAAACAGAGGAGTTGAAACCTATGAACTACCCCAATCCAAGAGTTTGGAAGAAGTGAAATGGAAAGGAGACACTAGGAGTTGATTTGATGATAGAAAGAGTAGGGCAGTTCCACTCCCAAAGCTGAAGTGTCTGCTGCTTGTCTATGTGGCTCTTTAATTAATCAGTGCATATTATGTACACATAAACATAATATCTATAATATGACTGGATTATAGATGTTTTTAGTGGCTTACATGTACATTTCTCCCTCTTAACATGAGAGGAGACTGGAACTTAAAATTATAACAATATATATTTATTATGCTTCTCTCTTTTCTTTTTTCAGGTTTAATCTGGGGAGAATTTAATCAGCTGAATTTAGTGTGCTTGTAGTCCAATGGGTTAATCTCTGCAATGAAGGGTCACTGTGGTTCTACCAGACAAGATAGAGAAACTCTTCTAATAAAGAAAAATTGAGGTCTTTGACCTCAATTTTTGCATTTAGACCTTTTTAACATACTATCCAGCATAATATTTTAACCTCTGGTTTTAAAATTGGAAGATTGAAATTATAATTCTGACCCTACTAAGTTAGGATAAAGGTTCTTGATCTGGCTGAGTACTACCTTCTAAAATGAGAAAATTGACAGAAAAGGGTGAAGTTATTAAATGATTAAAATGAGGGCTATTTTAAATAATCTAATGAAAAATTGTCCTTACAATGGCAAATTTCTCAGTCTATTATAATTGTCAAATTATTAGAGCAGAATAATGGAAGAAGGATTATGTTGAATCAGTGTTTTAGATTTGGATTTGATGTGTTAATTATCTTTTTTGTCCACTATAGTAAATAAAGTAGTATCTAACTTCATCACATTGCTATGTTCAAAACCAATGAGCATCAAAAATATGGTATATAGCTTATTATTATAGTATTCAAAGGAGGAGAAACCACAAAACATTACCCATCACTAACAGAGTGTGAGAGCTAATGTAGTTCTTGTTCTCTTTAAATGTTGCTCTGTTTCATAACACATTTGAGAAAACCTAATTTTCCTCCCTGGCATATGCAAAGTGATAACAGTATAATGTCCTAGCCAGTCCCTTATCTCTCTCTAATAAATCTTAAGGCTGGGGTGCCTGGGTGGCTCAGTCGGTGAAGTGCCTGTCTTAGGCTCAGGTCATGATCTCAGGGTCTGGGATGGAGCCCCACATCAAGCTCAGCAGGGAGCCTGCTTCTTCCTCTCTCTGCTGCACCCCCCACTTGTTCTCGCTTGCTTGCTCTAAATAAAATCATTAAAAGCAAACAAACAGACAAAAAAAACCTTAAGTCTGTTCCATACCCTGTCCCCTAAACCTCTGGGTGATATTTATAAAATACCTGTAATTCTTATTCCTATGTCATTCCTAACAATATGTATAACACTTGATTGATTTCTATGTGAGTATCACTCAGAAGCCTTATTTAGACCATATAGTGATGAGTTACATCTTTATTTAATAATAATGGCAAGAAAAAGAGAAGGAAAATTTATTATTCCAACTTTGGACATTCTGGAAAATGCAAATTTATGGAGACAGTAAAATGATCCGTGGTAGACAGAAGTTTGGGAGTGGGGAGGATTAAACAGAACACAGAGGATTTTTAGGGCAGTGAAATTACTGTGTCATACACTAATGATGGGTACATGTCGGTATGCATTTGTCCATATCCATAGAATATATAACACCAATGTTAACTATGGACTGTGGGTTTCCCTGGATAGATTATCAGAAATTGCATTTTGTAAATTCATATGCAAGATTAAATGAAAAAGTCTTATTAAAACAGTGATGTTTTATACGTATTACCATGAACCATACTTTAGGTTGCCTTACCATTTCATCCTAACATAGTGCCAAGAATTTAATAGACATTAAATCTTTGTTCATAAAATACTAATAATGAGTGAGCATGAATGAATATATATCAGTTTTGAATTGTATCTATATTATCCAATGTGATGCTGAGGGGGCAATTCATTGGTATTTTATGTTATCAAATTTTTTGTCTGCGAAATATGGTTGCATTCTTTCATTGATAAAGAAAAGGCAAACAGCTTCAGGATGTGTTTATAACTTTTTTTCTGAATTAACAAATAACACATACTATCAATGAATGGATTTTTCTCCCCAGGTAGTAGCCTTCGCTATCTTGTTGCTTGTATAATTGAGGTGATACTGCAACACAATATTTAATATCTATTTAAACCTAATTATAATTTCAAATCCACAGTGAATACAGAATATAACTTGTATCCCAATGTTTTTATAATCTAAGAGAGTCTTCTCTTTTGCTTGGGTATTCAATACTGTACAGGTGGATTGACATTCTGCAGGCATTCAAAATAATTATTGTAAAATTTATACCAACAACAAGATAGCCTCTTTGCTAAGTCTACAAACTCAAAAGGATAGGGAAAAAAACCTATAGAACCAGCGATCAATTGAAAGATTGAAGTCGATATTTGTTGGGTGCTTCGCTGGCTCCTTTGGGAAAGTGGCAACTCTTAAAGTCAATATTTGTTAAGTGTGTTTCTATTCGTGAGAGGGAGTTTGTGTATGTGTGTGTGCTTTCATTTTGGAATGCAAATTGCAAGGGTATGTACAGGCAGGAAATGAATTTTCATGGCTTATCCTTTGCACTTAGGCACATCAGTTTGATTGCAGAAGAAGTAAACACTGCTCAGTTTTGTGAAATAACTTTGGTATAGATACAGAATGAGTTATGCCTTTGGAAGTATTCAATAAAAGTGATAAGAAGCTTCTGATAGGGGTGCCTGCGTGGCTCAGTTAAGCAGCTGCCTTTGGCTCAGGTCATGATCTCAGGGTCCAGAGATGGAGACTCAGACTGAGCTCTCTGCTATATGGGGAGTCTGCTTCTCCCTCTGCCTCTCCTTCATGCTCGCTTGCTCTCTCAAATAAATAAATTAAATCTTTAAAAAAAAAAAAAAAACAGAAGCTCCTAATATAGCTGTACAATCTGTTTGTATTTTCTATAGTGCAAAATTGATAGTAATTTAATATTTTAAGGTTTGATAGAATTCACCAATGAAGTCATATGGACCTGCAGATTTCTTTGGATAAATGATGTCTCTTACAAATTCAATAATTTTAAAGACAGGACTATTCAGATTTTGTATTTCTTCTTGAATCCATGTGTGTAAGATTTCTCAGGTAATTTCTCTACTTCTAAACCCTTAAATGTTTTCTCACACAGAGGATCAAAATATTTTACTTTTTAATGGTTTAGGATATGTATTAATATCCCTTTCATATAATATGTTGATAATTTGTGTTTTCCTTTTTTACTTAATTAGTTCTGCTAGTTTTTTAATCATCTTTATTAATCTTTTAAAAGGATAGACTTTTGGCTTTGTTAACTGTCTTTATTGTTTGTTTTCTATTTCAATAGCCTACTCTTATCTCCAGCGTTGCTATTCTACTCTCTTGGGGTTAATTTGCTCTTCTATGTTAAGATGACATTTTCGTATATACTTTTTTTTAAATGTGTTATCTTTCTGGGGTGCCTGGGTGGCTCAGTTGTTAAGCGTCTGCCTTCGGCTCAGGGCGTGATCCCAGCGTTCTGGAATCGAGCCCCGCATCAGGCTCCTCCGCTATGAGCCTGCTTCTTCCTCTCCCACTTCCCCTGCTTGTGTTCCCTCTCTCACAGGCTGTCTCTCTCTCCATCAAATAAATAAATAAATAAAATCTTAAAAAAAATAAATAAATGTGTTATTTTTCTAATATAATTCAAAATTCAATGACATAATAACTATATTTAATAAAAATGTATTATGTATCTGAAATTTGCTAAAAGAGTGATCTTAAGTGTTCTCACCACACACATACATATAACTATGTCAGATAATGGATGTTAATTTGAACATGATAATCATTTCACAAAGTAAATGTATATTAAATCATCACATTGCACACTTTAAATAAATACAATTTTTGTTTGTTAATTATACCTCAATAAAGCTGGGGGGAAAGAATTCTCAATAAATACCTTCTGATCCAAAAACCAAAAATACATAAAAATTAAATATTTCCCTATAAACTCTATGTTAGCTCTATGCTACAAATTTTGAAGTGTTCTCTTTATCATTTATTTCGAAATATTTTCTAATCTCCCTCTTTAACCCATCAGTTACTTAAAAATGTGTTGTTTAATTATTAGACATTTGGAGGTTTTTTTATTTCTAATTTAATACTGTTGCAGTCACTGAACATATCTCGTAAGCTTTAATCTTTTGACCTTTATCGAGTATGATATTTTTGATCTGGATTACCTTGAAAAGTTTAATGTGCACTTTAAAAAGTAGGTTTATAAAAACCATAAATAATTTTTAATTTTATAAATAAAATACCAAAGTGTTATTTTGATCAAATTGTTCAGTAGTTTATAGATTTTTAAATAACTTCTGTTTAAAAATAAATCTTGTTCTATCATTTTAATATCAGCCTATTTAAAGTGTATCATTTAAAATACACATAATATAGTTAAATCTTCCTCTTTTAATCTAATCTAATAATCTTTGACATGTAATTGGGCATTTTTTGTCAATTTACATTTTATAACTGATAATTTGGATTTAAGTTTATTATATGTGAATTTGGTTTGATTTGTACCTTTTTTATTTTGTTCTTCTATAGAATTAAATGCATGTCTTTGTAGATGAGCAAATTAAGGTTAGGTCATTAGGGTGGGCCCTAATCCAATATGACTTATATCCTTATAAAAAGGGAAATTTGGACAGAGACAGACATGTATATAGAGGAGAGATGATATAAAAATAGAGAGACAATGTCATCTACAAGCCAAGGAATGCCTGAGGCTACCAGAAACTAGGACAGAGGCATGGAATGGATTCTTCTTCCTCCTTCCTTTTCAAAAGAAACTGACCCTCGTGACACATTGATTTTGAATGTTTAGTCTCTGAAACTGTGAGGAAATATATTTCTCTTGTTTTAACCACCGAGTTGAGGTACTTTGTTATAGCAATACCAGGAAACTAACAGCATGTTAAATTGAAAGAAAAAACAGCTTAGGAGATAAAGCAAACATCAGCATCCTAGTCAGAAGTAGCACAGATTTTGGAATAATCACACAGGAAGTTTAAAGTAGTGCCTATCAATATGTTAAGGCCTCTCATAGACAAAGTAGAAAACATTCAAGAACAGATGGATAATGTAAACAGATAAATGAGAACTATAAGAAAAAAATTGGAAATGATAGGAGAAAAACTGAGATGACATTGCCTTTGATGAGGCCTCAACATACTGGACACCGCTGAGGGAAAAATCATTACTCTCACGATAAGTCTATAGAAACTTCCTAATCTGAAACACAAGGGGGAAAAAAAGAAAAGGAATGGAGTATCAAAGAAGTGTTGGGAGAATTCACAAAAGTGTAGGCCATGTGTGACTGGACTATCAGAAGAAGAAAGAGACAACCGGACAGAATAAATATTGGAAGTAATAATGCCTGAGAATTTTCTGAAATTAATGACAGACACCAAACCACAGATCCGGGAAGCTCAGAGAATCGACGTTGGACAAATACTAAAAAATCCACACACAGTGATACTATATTCAGAGGGCAAGGAAACAAAATCCTGAAAGCAGCAAAACAAACAAAACAAAACAAAAAACAAACCACAAAACAAACAAAAAAACAAAACAGAAAACTTCTCTATATGGGAAATAATAAGTTTAGAATAGGCAACAGAATATTAAACAAGAGTAAAATCAAAGTACTGACACTACCCAACTTCAAGACTTATTATAAAGGTAATACAATCAAGACAGCATGATAATGTCAAAAGAATAAACAAATGGATCAATGTAACATAATAGACCTGAAATAGGTCCACACATATATATACTCTTCAAAATTTGTAGGGTCAATAAAAACAAGCTGAGAAACTGCCACTACCAATAGGAGTCTGAGGAGATATGGTAATTAAATGTAATGTGGTATCCTGGGTAGAATCCTGGAAAAAAGAAAAAAGTGAAAACTAAGGAAAAATAAAGTACAAATTTCAGTTCATAATAATGTATCAATGTTAGTTATTACTATAATAAATGTCCCATATTCATGTAAGGTGTTAATAATAGGGATATTGGGTGTGAGGTATATGGGAACTCTACCATATTACCTCAATTTTTCTGTAAATCAAACTGTTCTAAAAAATTAAAGTTTTAAAATAAAACCTGGAGCACACTGCAATGGCCCCATTTTAGAGGCCACCACTCTTATAATCACTTAAAAACCAGCAGTATGGAAAATCACCTTTCAAATATTTGTATCAATATAAAATATGAACAGGAATAAAATTATGTTAAGCAAAGTGTTCTGGAAAGAAAAAGAGTAGGCTTTTTGGCTTTATCCAAAATAATGAGGGAACAGCGTTGCACAGTATATGACCAGGTAGGTACTATGTAGACCATGCAGGTCTTAGGACATTGCAGAGCATTTTCTAAAAGCAAGAGGAAGCTATTAAAAGGGTCAGACTTGCATTTTGAAATATGCCATACAAGCCACTGATGGGGTCAAATCTCATTTTAAAGTAATACTCTGGCAGCAACTGTAGAGAGAGAGGATTGGAGGGAAGCTCAATACATGGAAATTTCTTAGTGCTGTTGAATTAGACCTGGTAAAGACAATAGAAAATTGTTCCAGAGTGGTAAAAAGAGGGAGAAAGAGAGACAGAATGATTGCAGAGATATATATAAAGTAAAGTAAATAGGACTCGTTAATGGATTAAATATCAAATATTGATATACAAAGGGTATGAGATGTTGTTAAGAAAACCAAGGTTTCTGGCTTAGGTAAGTCTAATGAAATTGTCATTTGCTAAAAAAAAAGGAAACACTGTAAAATGAATAACTCATTCCTCAGAACTTAATATAAATTCTTCTAAGCACTGCTACTGAAACTTTGGTTTTGCTTATTATAGCATTTATTATAAGGTCTCTTCGGGAGGTATCACTATGAGATAAAGGCATGCAGACTTTTTTTCTCAATATTGTCTTCCCCTTTCCTGGCAGGATATCTGACACACAGTAGGAGCTTACAATACAATTCATGAATAATGAATATATGTTTTAAGTAAAAAGTAAATTTGGGCAAGGCTTCTGAGTTTCAAATGTATGTTTGCTTTTGAAGTTTGGTGTGTACCACTACTCTTCACACTCCCCTTTTTGCCTTTCCTTCCCAAAAATGCTCACACAATTCCAAAAGTATTGTCTGTCTTTATTTTGCCGTATTATTTTTAAAGTAATTTATCTTCACTGAATTATCAAGCACCTCATATTTATATTTAGAAAGCTCTTACATGATCCTACTTCTATGCTATGTATTGCTATTTTTATTTCTATTCCTACCACCCTTTTTAAAATTGTTAAATTTGTTAAAATTATTTGTTTTCTTTTGATATTGATGATGCAAACAGATGACTGTCCATTACAAAAGTAGACTACAAGGAATAATTTAAAGATTTGTTTATTTGAGAGTGAGAGAGAGAGAGAAAGAGTACACAGGGTGATGGAGAGAGGGAGAGAGAGAATCTCAAGTAGACTCCCCACTGAGCGTGGAGCCCAGGGAGGACTTGATCTCAAAATCCCAAGATCATGATCTGAGCTGAAATCAAGAGTCAGACACAACCACCTGAGTCACCCAGAGACCCCTATAAGGTATATCTTAGTACTAACACATATACTAACAAGATATATATATATGTGTGTGTGTGTGTGTATGTGTGTATTAAGATGCACTATTAATCTTGACTTTGAATCCTTCTCATTTTGATTTTCATTTGTTTCCACAAAATACTTTAACATGTATAGAAAAACTTTGTATTCGAAAATTTATCTCAGAATCTAATAGAATAAAAGTTTGCTTTGTACTTTTGCACCTACTTTCAGTAAGATGCTAAGTTTCTCCTCATCGTTTTATTTATAAACCTACTCCATTGTAGATAATCCTGTGGTGAGTATATTATTTCATCAAATACTTTATTAATTAAATAGAATTGAATATTATTTTAATTATTTTATATATATTTAAATATCCTTATTTTATTTCACAAGTATCAAGACCCTTGTGATCTCATTTACATATTATTATATTTGCTAATAAATGACAACGATTTTATAATTTGAGTTGTCTCTGTTTGTATTGCATACACATATATGCTTATCTAAAATTGACATTTAAATTAAGGAAAAACCATGATACAAACTTGGAAAAAAACAAAGGCTAATAAGACATGACCTATGCTTTCCTGATTCTTATATAATGGTTCTCAAACTGTAGCATAGACACAGCAAAGCATCACTTAGGAAATTACTAGAAATGAAAATTTCATGACATCACTCTAGGCCTATTTAATCTGCATGTTTTGGGGATGGATCCTAGCCTTATATTTTTAACAAGCTCTTTAGGAGAATCTGATAGAGGATAAAGTTTTCAAAACAAATCTAACAGATGAGATAAAAATAAAGATTACAAGTAACTAACTAGAAAATGAAAAGTCTAATTTTAAAAGATAATATGCACTCCTACAGAACATTGCAGCCTTATTTACAATAGCCAAGATATGGATGCAACCTAAGTGTCAATCAATAGATGAGTGGATAAAGAAGGTGTGGTATATATGTACAATGGAATATTACTCAGCTATTAAAAACAAAATCTTGCCATTTGCTACATGGATAGACTGAGAAGACATTGTGTTATGTGAACTAAGTCAGACAAAGACAAATACTATATGATTTCACTTATATGTGGAATGTAAAAGAGCAAATCAATAAAACAAAAACAGACTCATAAATACAAAGAATAAATTGGTGGTTGCCAGAGGTGAAGAGTGTGGGGGGACAGATAAAATAGGTGAAGAGGATTAAGATATAGACTTCCAGTCATAAAATAAGTCATGGGGCTATAAATTACAGTATTAGAAATATAGTCAATATTATTATAACTTTGTAGGGTGACAGATGGTAAGTAGACTTATTGTGATCATTTCATAATATATGTAAATGTCAAATCACTATGTTTTATACCTGAAACTAATGTAAGATTGTAGGCCAACTATACTTCAACAACAACAGCAGAACACTACAGAAAAGCAAGACACTGTCAGATGGGAATTAAGACCAATCGTATTTCTGTTAGGAAGAATATTAAAATGTTTTCTGGAAGATATAATACTGAAATTCACAAGCAAAAAATTTGCCAAAGTAAAATTGAGAAACTATAAGACATTGTAAGCAGAATGACATATATGATTGACCAGGGTATATTTATGGGCCAGTGACCTGGTTCCCTGGCTCCGTGTATGTATGTGGCAGGGAGGGAATGTGGCAGGGAGGGAAAGTCATGAATCAGGCAGATAAGATAAATTGGGACCCCACTGTGATAAATCCTAAATGACAAAAAACAAAAGTCTTGATATTAGATTAAATTACAATCCATTTTATATTTTTCAGCATGGATTCACATAATCAAGATAGTATTTTAGAAAGTTTGATCTGGTATTCTTGCATAGATTGAATAAGACTAAGGAGAGAAACAATTTTGAAAAGAAAAAAAAATTGAGAGACAGTTTGTTCCCACCCATTTCTGTTGGAAATAGAATGAACAAAGATGATAGAAAAATGAACACAAATATCTATTGTTTTAATAGGAGTGATAGAATTATAATTTCATCTGAAATAGGAAAGTTGAAATAGAGTAGGTTTTTAGACTAACATGGGAGATTATATATTGAATATTATATATTCAGTTTTAAATTCAAAACATTTTAATGGAATTGAAAGAGGAATTAGAATTAGGGTTTCATTGATAAACTTAGACCTAAAGAGTTAGAACAATCTTTTAATATCATAGATTAATTTTGCCTATTTTTGAATGTTGCACAAATAGAATCATACAAAAGTTTGAGTCTGGCCTCTTTATATCAATATTGTATTTGTGGAATTCATTCATGTTCTGCAATGCTCATAGATTGAGCATCCTCAATGGCCTTCTCATTGTTTTATTTTACAAATAAACCATGACTTATTTATCCATTCTGTATATACATTATAGTTTACTTTAGATTTGAGAAATTATAAACAGTTCGCTATAAACTCTCTCGTAATTTATTTCAGTGAATACATATGCACTACAAGTACATGTGGAATATATTTCTATTGCATATATATTTAAATGTCGAATTCCTGGGTCACAAATTATGTGCCATTTTTACTTTAGTAAGTACTGCCAATCATTTTCCTGAAAGGTAGTACAAACATATATTCCCATCAACAGCATATGAGATTTTCAGTTGCTCCATCTCTCTACTAACACTTGGATAAAAATCTGTCCTTTTCATTTTAGCCATCCGTTATGGCAGAAATGTAGTGGTTTTGTATTTTGATTTCAATTATGTTTCCCCTAGTGACTCCTGAAGTTGAACAGATTTTCATGTTTTGGCTCCCTGGATACGCCATATTATAAAGTACTTTTTCAAGTATTTTGACCATCTTTTAAATCAATTTGTCTTTTTCTTACTGCCTTACAGGAGTTATTTTTATATTCTGATCTACATAATGTGACTATATTCTTCCATTCTATCTATGCTTTGTATAATATGATGTCCCTTACTTTATTAATCAAGAATTAGCTATAACAGAGATCCTGGTCATACAATCACCATCAAATTAATCCACAGGAGCAGATAGTATTTATTTTGGTAAGCACAGAGATAAAATAATGGGTATTTTAAGGTTGCGAAAACATTCTGAAATTGAAGAAGTAGCAGGACATACCGAAGAGCAAAGAAAATATTCTCAGATGAAATAACCTGAAATTTAAAGAAAGGTAGAGAGACTTTCATGCTCTGAAGATGGTTGCTTACATCACCTGTTGCAGGAAGTCCATGACTACAACATGGAGAGACTGCTGAATCTGTCTTGTAATTGGTTACTGTAACTAAAAAGATTAAATAGTTAGCTGGAACAATAAACCAAAGTTCAGTGAGTGAGAACTTAAGAAATTCAGGCAGAGGTTGTAGGCTTCTTTTTCAAGAAGTTTGTAGGAAAGGAAAGGAAAGGAATAGCATGAGAAGAAACCGGCATAGCTATTTTTATTTCCTTCGTAAAAAAAGAGTATTCATAATGGAATATTGTTTTCTATTGTCAAATTGTCCATTTGTTGTTGATGGTTTTAAGATCTCCTTTTCATGGCATAAAGGATAACTTTGTTATTGATGTCATTCTTCATCTACATTGCAATATGCCTGAATGAATTCTTNGTTTTTTTTTTTTTTTTTTTTTTTTTTTTAATTTACTTCTTAAGCTAACCTTGCTGCCTCCATAATCATGTCACAGTTTGCCTGGAATATTCTTCCTCCCAGATTTCTCTCTTAAGTCTTATAAAGTTAGTTTCCTTTCATAGTTATGTACTCAGCTTTTAGGATCACTCTTGAAATCTTTCTTCAATGTGTGAAACATGTTGACAGAACTAAAA
>NC_048231.1:95528325-95621565 GCF_002007445.2 Ailuropoda melanoleuca
GCATGAAATTAATATTTTTAAATATTAAATGTTAATAATATTAATATTTTATATTATTAAATATTTAAATATTTAAATATTTTTAAAACATCCGGGTAACCTACTAATATTCTCACAGAGGGTAAAACGATAGGATAACTGTTACTAAAATTCTTGTTGAGAAAATAAGAGTTTGAAATTACAGCTGTTTTAATTGCATTGTGCTTGTAAATGACATAGATTTCACTAGATGATGTCTGAATTATTACAGAGGTTATCGAAGGTGCTTCTATGAATAGCCAACCCAAGTTCAATTTTTATCAATGTTTTCAATGAAATAACACCAAAACATTTCACCTAACTGAAATATAAAGCTGATTTGTTGTTACATAGCAAGCAAAAATTCATTGATCACACTACAATTCGTCTATTTTTCCATTTGAGATTTTATACTTAATTTTTAGGTGAGTATGAAACCTAAGCTGATCATTGAAATTTTACCCTCCCAGATATCAGTCTTTTTAAACAAAAAAGGCAGATCTGTGTTTTTTTTTTTTCAGTTTTGTTATTTATTTTTTCCCCAGTTAGAATTTCCTACTGAAGTGTTTCTAATTTAGTTAGATGCCCTCCTCTGGTTCCCTGTCTTTCTGCTTAAGTTCACTGCAATAATTATTCCAGTCTAAAGTGATGAACACTGACTCGGTCAACTTGTTAGCTTCTAGAAGATGGAGACACATCCCCCACACCTAGCACAGTGGCAGGCAGATAGCAGGAGCTATTTCTGAATGTCTTCATTTTTTGTGTATTAAGAACCATTAATATAAGATCTACCCTCTTAACAAATTCTAAGTGTTCAATACAGTATTGATAATAAAATGGATGATGTACAGATCTCTAGAATTTATTCATCTTGCATAACTAAGACTTTATGCCCATTGACTAAAAACTCCCTCTTCCCCTCTCCCCTCTGCTCCTGGCAACCACCATTCCACATTCTGCTTCTACGAATTTGAGTTTTTTTATAGACCTCATATAAGTGGAATCATGCATTAGGTGTCCTTCTGTGACTGACTTATTTTACTTAACATAAGGTCCTAGCAGTACATCCATACGGCAGGATTATCTTTCTTTTTGAAGCCTGAATAATATTCACACGTATTTGCTTTATATATGTAAGGGCTTTAGTGTTAGGTATATAAATATTGACAATTTTTATATCCTCGTGATGAATTGACCTTTTACTATATAGTGACCTTTCTCTTGTTACAGTTTTTAGCTTAAAGTCTGTTTTGTTCATAAATGTATCCCCTGTGTTCTTTTACTAGTTTTTTGGAATATGTTTGCCCATCCCTTCACTTTCAACCTCTGATTGTCCTTAAAACTAAAGTGAGTTTCTATATGTAGCATATTATTAGATCTTTTCTATCTATTCAACCACCCTGTTTTGATGGGAGAACTTAACACATTTACATTTAAAATAATTATTGATAGGTACGAACTTACTATTGCCATTTAAAAATTTGTGTTCTGGCTGTTTTGTTGTACTTTCTCCCCCCCCCCCCCCCCCCCCCCCCCCCCCTNCCCCCCCCCCGCCCTTTCTTGCTCTCTTTATGATGTGATGATTTCTGTAGTATTATGCTTTGATTCCTTCATCTTTTATATATCTACTATAGGTTTTTCTGCTGTGGTCATAAGGCTTACATAAAACATAGTTATAACAGTCTATTTAAGCTAATAAGTTAACCTCTAACACATTAAAAAAAAAACCTGATTCTTCAATTTCCTTAACTCTCTGTTGCTTTCTGCACATTAGATAAAATAGCCATATTTCTGAGTCTGGACAGACTGGTGTCTGATAGGAGATGACCCTTATTGGCCCAGCTTGGGGTCCTGGTTGTCTCTCAAATGTTTGTGATGATCTAAGTCTCCATAGTTGTTCTTAGTGGTTCCAGTAGCTTAGGGTGCATGAGGATCCATCCGTGCCCCAAAGCACAAAGTCATTCAGTACCTAGGTATCGATTTATGAGAAGCCAGACCCTCAGGCAGCAGCCAGGAAAGTATGTAGTTAAGCACCTTCCAGGGACAAACTGAGAGATAGGTGTTCTTGCCTGCTGTGTGATTTTGGTGTCTGTCTTTTCGTGGCAATTAAAAGTTAGGGCATTAGATGAGTGTAATAGTTTGTTCCAGGGAGATACTGGTAATATGGTTTACTGTCAGAGCAAGCAAGAAAAAGAAGCCCAGGGAAGTGCCAACCAGCTTCCCTCTGAGTTCCAAAGGGGTCCTGGGGGGGAATCGCAGCCAGTCCTTAAGTGCTTGCTAACTAGAAACCAGGCCCTCAGGTAGAAGTTTATAAAGTACACAGTTAATACCCTTTCAGTTTTGGGCTTCCTTTGCACTGAGCCTGGGGTTATAGCCACGGTTAATGCTCACATACTCTTAAGAACCTGCTTCTTTGTTTGCTATAGTCCTGTAGGGGCCCTGAATGCGAGCCCGACTGGCTTTCAGAGCCAGGTGAGGTATCTGGGGGAGACAGGCAGTCTTAAAACGTGATGTGCTACAAGTGCAGTCCAAACTCTTTCCTCCTTAGGGAGACGCTGGAATTTGAGCGTTCTATTCTGACTCTGTCAGGGCTGCGGTTCATGGCACAAGCGTGACTCAGGTTTTCCCAGCCTTTAAATGTGGGGATTTTCTCATTGACCTGATGTGACCGAGTCCCTCAGCGTCTCTGGATTTCTGGGTGAATTGCTGTGTGTGTAGGTGTACATTTGATGTACAGCTGTACGAGGGGGTTAGCTCAGGAACCTCTTAGGTAGCTTGGTGTCTCCCCTTAGCCTTCCCCTAAGGGGTGGGGCTCACCGTGATTATGATTTGCATTCCCACTGATGATTACTGACACTGAGTATAACTGATACACATGTTGACCATTTGCACGACTTTTTTTTTTTTTTTTAAGATTTTATTTATTTATTTGACAGAGAGAGACAGTCAGCGAAAGAGGGAACACAAGCAGGGGGAGTGGGAGAGGAAGAAGCAGGCTCCCAGCGGAGGAGCCCAATGTGGGGCTCGATCCCAGAACGCTGGGATCACGCCCTGAGCCGAAGGCAGACGCTTAATGACTGTGCCACCCAGGCGCCCCTGTAACCCATCTTCTAAACAGATTATTAGTTCTTCTGCTATTGAGTTGCATGAGTTCCTTTTATATTTTGGAAATTATTCGCTTTCATAGTATATGGTTTGCAGACTTTGCCTCCTATTCCATATGTTGCATTTTCACCGTACGAAAATGGATGGGTAGTCAAGTAAGTGAATAAATGTGTTAGCATATAAAATTCTATACTTCTCTTGAATCTTGGCTTTGTTAACCCTTTTCGTCTCCAATTTTTTTTCCCAAATCTCCGAAAAAGAGACCAAAGATTATTCATTTAGAAGAAGCGAAATATAATAAAACAGTGAAATATATATTTTCTGTAGTATTCTTGTGTTAATTTCATCCAATCTCAACTGACCCTCTGGCCAAGATTTATTAAGCCACTTTGCCAATCGTGTGGTGGGGGGCGGGTGATGCGGGGGTGTAAGCTTAGGAAAAGATTTTCATCACCGTTAGAGTAATAGAGCAACAAAATAATGGACTGTTTCCTCCTGCAGACGGTAGCACATTGCCTTAGAGATTGCACATATTACAGTGACTTTATATTTTAAGCATCTGACATGGTAATTAGTTTTATAAAAATGCCCTTCTTGCGATTCCTTTTCTGATCAATTTGAAATCCACTGCTTGCATTTTAATGACTCTTCAAGTATGGATTAGACTTTTTTTCAGTTTTCGGTTTTTGTTTGGTCTAAACAATGTCCAGCATTAGTACGTATAGATTCTTCAGATCAATTAGGTCTCTAAAAGAAGCATAATCTTTTTTCTGTGATAGAATGAGAACAGTCATCTTTTATCACTCAACGTTTTCTAATGAAAGGCACATAGTACAGTATGGAGGCATTTGTGCCAAAATGATTGACTTTCAGTTCATTAATCTGAGAGCTGGGATTTTCTCACACATTGTGAAAGTCTCAGCCCACCCCCTAGCAAATATTTGATAGCAGAAAACTAGCCGTAAAGATTTAGAGTAAGAATTCATTATTGGCATTAAATACAGTAAACCCATTTAACAATATATCAAGTGTTAAGAATAATGGAAACAAATGGGACTTGTCAAAACAGTTCTTTAAAAGGATATTTTCTGAACTACTTGCTTCAGGTTTCTTTGTCATTTTTATAACAAAAAGTAAGTCAACAGATCTGGTCAAATGAGTTTTCCACATCATTAATGTGAACTCTGAAACTTTTACAAAGTTGAATGATGGGTTTAGAAGTTCTAAAACTTTTTCACAAAGATTTTTAAAAATAATTTGATGAATGGCAGGAAAACAATATCCATTTCTTTCCAACTCCTCTTACCCGACATGATCTTAACGTTAGTCTCAGTTTGACTAAACTTTATAGAGGCTGCTTCCCGACTCTAGGCCTCTGACCTCCCTTTTCTTCGAGCATTTACTCTAGAAAACTTGCTACTGTAAATTCTTTCTTTGTCCTTTGAAATGTAAATCTTTTCCCAGCCTCTTGCCTGGTTTACAACTCAGGAATGTCTTTTTCAAGGACCTGCGAGTGAGCCCTTTGAAATGTAATCATCAAGAAAGATAAGCCCCTGTCTTCCAGTCTCTGTGGAAGGGTGAGAGCCTACCTTCCACAGGGATGATTAGAAAGCAGAGACAGCCCTGTCACCCTGACCAACCTCCCTCCTCCGGTCCTTCAGCGCTTTTCTATTAATTCACTCCAGCATTTAAAAATCCCCCTGCCTTTTGTTTCGGAGAAACTGAGTTCAGTGCCTCTCCCATAGTGCAACAGTCTTGATTCCTATTGCAATAATCTTAAATTATATCTTCCTTGCCTGTTTAACCTGTCCCATGCAATTTTTCTTCAACACCTTAAAATTTTATTTATTATACATATTTCTGTTAACTTTTCTACATTTTATCATTTCTTTTATCTCCTGCTTATTCTTCCTTTTTTCAATAAAGAAAAATATGGAGTAAGGTAGAAAAATAATAAATATGAGGACTTCTAAGGAAGTAACTGCATTTCCCCTTCATTAATCTGAACAATAAGGTTTTCTTCTCAGGTCAACAAAAACTTTGTGATACACATATTTGTATACCCCTTAGAATATTCACAAAGAATGAATGTGTACACCTGGGGTTATAAAAGATAATTTTAGGTGGTATTTGGATGAGTGTATTTTAATAGTAAAATACTTATTTTAATGCTACTTTATATTTCATATTACACTATGTTTTTTTAAATTTTATCTTTATTATTATGTGATCTAGCTTTTCACTCCTGGGTATTCAACCAAAAAAAAAAAAAAAAAAAAAAAAAAAAAAAAAGAAAGAAAGAAAAGAAAAAGAAAAAGAAAAGAAAGAAAGAAAGAAAAAAATTGAAAGATATATGCACCCCTATGTCCATTGCAATACTTACAATAGCCAACATATGAAAACAACCTAAATGTGTCCTAATAAAAGAAGAAATGTGGTGTATATGATGTGGGAAACAAAAGCAGAAGAAAAATTATTAAATTTCCTTACTACCTACAGCCCACTGATAAGTCCTTGAAACAGGCAGTGACATTACTCTAGGGACTCAACTGCCTCAATGTTAATACTTTGCTAATGGCAAAAGGCAATTCTAGCCTGACACCCCCCACCCCCACAAGGATCCTGTAAGTTTACTTTAACATATAAACCCTGGTACATTTAACATATAAACCCTGGCAATCTTCCGCAAGCATACGGCGCACCAATACACACCTGAAGGGTCTCATGACTAAGGTTTTATTAGACAGTGATAAATGACCTTTCCCAACAGTAGCTAGCCCCCATCAAGGTCCTGGAAACCTTTCTTTCAAAATTCCTTAGACTTATGCTATCCCTTACCCTCCCCCAACTTGAAATATATAAGGCACCACACCTCATGACCCCAGTGCAGCTCTTTCCGCCCACGGGTCCCGTCCCTGTGCTCTAATGAAATCACCTTTTTTGCACCAAAGACACCTCAAGAATTCTTTCTTGGCCATCAGCCTCGAACCCTATCGTCTTTCCTACATCATAAACACACAAGCATACACACACGAACACACACACAATGAAATATTACTCAGCCTTAAAACAGAATTATATCTTGACATTTGAAACAATATGAATGGAAGTTAAGGGCATTATGCTAAGTGAAAAAAATCATAAAATTAATTTACATTTAAAATATATAATTGAGGGTGCCTGGGTGGCTCTGTCAGTTAAGCTTCAGACTCTTGATTTTGGCTCAGGTCATGATCTCAGGATCGTGAGATCGAGCCCCATGTGGGGTTCTATGCTGAGTGTGGAGCCTAAGATTATCTCCCTCCCTCTACCCCTTCTGCCCCCTCCCCCATTCACAAGTGTGGTCACACTCTCTTTAAAAAATAAATAAATAAATAAAAATGAAATAAAAGACATACTTGAATAACAAACAAGGTGAAGATATGGCAAGAACTAGTATCTGGGAAACACTGTTCTATTTATGATAAAAGGTCTCTGTGATAGGATTCCTGTGCCTATGTGTGGTTTATAAATTTCACTGAAGAATAGGTAGCAATTATTAGGAATATTTTTTTTCATTAGGAACATTCTTGGTATTTGTTTCTGATACTAAGAAATTATTCGATAAATTTAGCTGAGAGTTAAATGTTACTGAATTAATATTTCACATCATACATCTACTAAAACCAACTATAGGTGAACATTACTCTTGGTTGTGGAAAGGCAAAAATATAGTCACCCTTGCCTGAAGGTATCATAATAAAAGGTGTTGAAAAATGAAGATAATCATCAATTTAAACAACATGTGATAATTTCTACTACATGTACTAGTACTAGAAGTACTACTGGAATTCCATGGTAAGATGATGTACTATGAAAGAGAAATTTGAGAGATACTTAATAGATGGAGTAAAGTTTAAATACATGTCTTAAAACTTATCAAGAAGAAAAGGAAGACAGACATTCCAGGCAGAGGACCCAGTGTTTAGTTTTACCAAAGCAACGAAGATGCAAAAAAGTAAGAAAACTAAAAGCAAACAAGAAAACCTACGACAACAAAACGATGATATGTTTGGGGACAACAAAAAGTAAGGAGTTATTTTCTGGTGTGAACGATGAGATTGGCTACAAAAAAAAAAAATCTTAAATTCTGAAAAGACTTGCATGCATTTCAAAGTAAATATTCTGAGATTCCTCCATGTTGGTATTGTATCACCACTTCATTCCTTTTTACTGCCAGATAGTATTCTATGGTATGCATGTCCTACAATGTTTCCATCCATTCACTTTTTGATAGGCAGGTGGAAAACACTGTTGCAATTATTTCTGTACAGACATATGCTTAAATTTTTTTTGGCAAATATGTAGAAGTGGAAGGACTGGGTCATAGAGTAGGTCCTATATTTGTAATATTGATGAATTTAAATTTATATTTTTTCTTAAAAATTTCATCTCACCACCTTTATTTAATAAACTTTAATTACCCATACACTAGGACATTCAAAATTGTCCTTCAGCTTACTGATGTTCTGCTCTGTTTATTTGTATTCATTTTTCTCTCTGTGTGTTTCATTTTGGATAGTTATAATTGCTGGATCTTTGGATTTTCCCATCTGTTTTGCTGCAAAGTTAGCCTTCTGTTAATTCCATCCAGTGAATTTTTCAACTTACTGTAAATTTCATCTTTGAAATTATAATTCAGGTTTTTCTCATATCTTTCATGTTTCTACTTCTGAATATATGGAATACAGTTATAATATTTTTTTATGTACTTGTCTTCTAATTCTAACATCTGTGCCAGTTCTGGATTGGTTTTTCTCATTATGGATTGTGTTTTTCTGCATCTTTGCATGCCTTACAATTTTATATTAAATGGCAAACATTATAAACTTCACCTTGTTGGGTACCGGTTACTTTTTTATTCCTATAAACATTAACAAACTTTGTTCTGGAATGCAATTAAGTTACTTATAAAAAGTCTGAATCTCTATGATCTTTTTTTAAACATTATTAGGTGGGACCAGAATAGTTCTCACTATAGAGCTAATTGTCCCCCACTATTTAAGCAAGACCCTTCTGTGTATTGTGTGTGATTCCTCATGAATTATGAGGTCCAGTCTCTATGGTAGGAATAGGCACTATTTCCAGTCCCATGTGAGCATAGGTACTGCTCCCTCTAATTCTTTGGAGTAGTCCTTTCCCTGGCTTTGGGTGGTTTTCTGACATATACACACTGACCAGACCTCTGCTGCACACTTGAAGGGGGCCCTCTGCTGTGCTCTAGGGACAGTTCTCTGCCATCCAATGCTCTAGGCTGTCTGCTGGGACTATTAATTTCATGTCCCAACTCCGTGAGTGGGCCATTTTCTCCCTGGTTTCTTCATCCCTGAATTGGGAATCTCATCAATTATAAAGAGCAAAATGAGGAGAAACAGAAACAAGGCAATACATCAGTAACCATGAGAGGGAAAAAATGAAGAAACAACAGAAAATGAATTGAAGAGGATAGCTTAATTGTAAGACCATCCTTTCTGCGTCTTGTAAATTATGGTCTGGGCAAGGCTAGAGGACACGTTCTTCTTTAAACACATGGGATATTTTGAAACATATAAATTGCTCAATTCTTGCATCCTTTGCTTTTAGCCTGATATCTTTTACCTGCTCCGTTTAGTTCTTCATTAATTTTTCTGCCTCATTTTATTTCTGTTTATTCAGTTCCTGCTTGTTCTTAATCCATATTATTCTATTGTACTCCCCACCCCAGGACTGCCCATCACTCAGTGTAACTATCTGAACCAGCTCATCTAAAATACAACTGAGGACAATTATAACCCAACCCTCATTTAGAATAAGCATATCTAAATGTTAAATGGCATATATATAGAATCAAATACACATATGTTACAGCAATTAACTTTAGTAATAACAGTCTTGCTAATTAATCATGTGAAGCAGTTACTTATGTATAAAAGCCTTAAAATTCAAAAATTTCTAACAAACTAAATGTGTATCAAAAAAAAAAGTTCATCTAAAACTTTTCTTTAGTGTTTTTCTATCAAAAAGGAAAAACACAAATTAATACAAATCTATTCTCAGGGCTATTTTTAGTTTTGTCTTCCTTGTAACTTTAATTTTGCATTATCTCAAAATTATTGAACCTAGAATCCTCTGATAACTGGAAAATTTTATAAAATTTGACAAAATCATATCATACAGGTAAGAATTTTTTTCAAAACCTATACAAAAGAATAACTTTAAGTGTGCATTAGAAATAATTTAACAAAATACCACTAGTGAATTTAACAGCTGCCTTCAATGACGTTTAATTATTTAATTTCTTATTTATGCTTGGATATTGCTGAAAAGAGAGAGTATTAGTATCTCCATGCTGTGGAGAATACCATCCAATGACAATTTATAAGAAGAGAATCTCATGACTCAATAGGCGTAGGGATGCCTTCTTTAGCAACCTGGATTATGGTTTCTATCCTTCCAATCCTAGACAAGAGAGATTATACAGGAAACCCTATTCAACGAAATAGAAGTCCTTGCCGTGTGAATTCCAAGGTTTATTCTTTGGGAACAAGAAGGATAACCTTTCTTTTACTCTAGCCCAAGCCACACACAATCCCAAGGAGTGTCAGACACTACGACTTTTAATTTTGTTGCCAGCTTGGTTTCGAAATATTAGAATTTTTTCCCAACTCCTTATCCAGTTCATCTTTCTTTTTTTTAATTAATTAATGAGAGAGAGAGAGAGAGAGAGAATGAGCAGCAGGAGGAGCAGAGGAAGAGAGAGAGAATCTTCGAAAGACTCTGCGCTAAGCATGGGGCTTGATCTCACAACCCATGAGATCATGACCTGTGCCAAAACCAAGAGTTGGGTACTTTACCAACTGAGCCACCTGGGTGTCCCTGGTTCATATTTCTTAAGACTGTATTCTCAGTGGATTTTTAATCAATTTATTACGAACAAATCATTGCAGACTACTTAAAGGAAAGTAATAATTTGTAATGAGGTTTTTTTTTTGTTATGAAATAACTTAATCATATAAAATTCAGAATAAATGTTCTCAATTTTCTTGAATATATAAAAAAATGTTCAACATATGCTGATATTTACATAGGATTGGTGGAAGAAACAGTATTTGTGAGTGACTGTGTGAGGCATTATGCTTATTCTTTACATATATCTCCATTAAAATGTTCAATGCATTTTCAAGGTATGTTAACCAAATGGAAAGTAAGTACAATAGAAAATACAATTGAAATTCATGGGTAAAATCTTCAATTTTGAAAAGAGAGTTACATATGTTAGAATTCCCTTAGGCTACTTTTACTAAGTCAGCCAGCTTTTACATGGCAGATGGATCATATAGTCACTAACATCAGTGGAATTCTGCCATTGAATTTTTGACAAAGACAAACTATTCGTCAAGGAAGACTTCATCATTAGACATTTGTGCCTTCAATTTTGGAGAAGAAAACATATTACATCGAGATAATTGTGTAGTACCATTGTAATGATTGAATAAATCTTATTAACTTCTTAATCTTTTAATTTTGTGGGCACTAAGGAGTATGTACAAGTGTGGAAAATGTCAAGCAACACCAGTTGCTATGGGATATTTGCTGAGTGTGAAAGGTGTATTTATTTTGACTTTATCTTTCCTTTTTATCCTTGAACCTTAGAGTTTCCTTTTCTCTAAGACTGCATTTTCCCTAAAGTTAAATTATCTAAACATTTGCAATTGTGTTTAAAAATCTTAATTGTGATGAATCTACAAACCAGAGAAAAATCTTTGTAGTTTTAAAATATGACATTTTAGGGGCGCCTGGGTGGCGCAGTCATTAAGCGTCTGCCTTCAGCTCAGGGCGTGATCCCGGCATTATGGGATCGAGCCCCACATCAGGCTCCTCCACTAGGAGCCTGCTTCCTCCTCTCCCACTCCCCCTGCTTGTGTTCTCTCTCTCTCTCTGGCTGTCTTTCTCTGTCAAATAAATAAATAAAATCTTTAAAAAAATAAAATAAAATAAAAAATAAATAAAATATGACATTTTTAACTTGAGAGAAAAGATCAAAAAACAATAATAGATGAAAAATTTATTTCCTTTAACCTCATCTTCCTTCCCATATTGACAATTTAGTCTTTTAGTCAGTCCAACCTCCAGAATGTCACTATATTTAACAACTCCCACCAAGTTCTATTCTTCCTAGCAGAATTGACATCTCTATATTTACACACGAATCCTCTTTATAGTTGTTATGCTTTCTGCTAAACCTTATAAACTAATTATGTTAAGTTAATTAGTAGCTGAAAAGGACTGAATAAGATCTCTTACCCAGGTGAAATGATTTTATTTCAGGGATGCCTTCTGCATATTATACTAAAGCATATTATACTAAACTATAATAACTATAACTAAAGAATGGTGGATTTATGAAGTAAATACTGTATAATGTAAAGGACCATTAGAAAAGACAAAAATTACTTAATTTTGATGCTTCAACAATGAGTCTGTTATTTAATATTAAAAAAACACAAATTCTCTACCACAAATTCTCTCAAAGTCAGTCTTCTATATGTAAAATACAGCAAGATAGTCACCTTGGAGTAAAGTGACTTCAGTATTTCTTCAAACCAACTACAAATCTTAACTAAAAATTACTCAAATCGATTTGACAGTGAAGCATGAAAAAATAACAATGAATTCAATTTCTTCTTCCTCTATCAAATAAAAATCCTACAAATCTATGTGGAATTGGGATGATAAATTAAAAATATTCAAAATTATTGAGTTTTGGGGGGCTTAATATCATTGCATTTTTGCTCTTGTGTTATGCATTTTATCTATACTATAGCAACTAACCCATATACCGTTCAATTATTGTAATTCATTTGGGCAACAGGATGCTACTAATGTATGAAACAGGTGCTCCAATGTCAATATTCTTTCTTTCTTTCTTTCTTTCTTTCTTTCTTTCTTTCTTTCTTTCTTTTCTTTCTTCCTTTCTTTCTTTCTTTCTTCTTTCAATATTTACTTATTTTGGAGAGGTGGGGAAGGACAGAGAGGGAGAGAGAATCTCAAGCAGACTCCCTGATTTGGGGGTTCAGTCTCACAACCCTGAGATCATGATCTGAGCTGAAATAAAAAATTGGACACTTAACCAATGGAGCCACCCAGGCACCCCTCCAACTGCCAATATTCTTCCTAGGAACTACTCAAGATTTCAAATTTCAGAAAGTGTCCTTTTCCTCATTAAGTTATGACATTTTCTTGATATTGTTTCTCTGCACCCATAATTTTGGATACTGTCTGTGGCTGGAAATGAATTTCTTCTTCATTCTCACTGCTCCCTATGATTTGGAGCCTGCTTCCCTTTTTTCTTTTTGTATTCACTTGCTTCTCTGAACCTAGCGTCTTCAATTGTTCCAGATAACAACTTCTACCTTGTAGCTCAAAGCTCCTTTAAACTCCATCCCTAAAGAACTTCAGATGATATATTTATGGACCAAGAATGGATCTGTCTAGCCAAAGATTGGAATTAAAAAACTCTCGGGCTTTGAACTTTCATAATTATCATGAATTATATAATCCCGATGAAACGTAATTTAGGTATTACCTTTTAGAGACACATGCTCTGAACTCACCCACATCCCTACACACCTATTAACTCAGTCAAGTTATGTAAGGAAGCTCATATAAGGAAAATAAATCAAGCCTTTGCATTTCCTGTTCACTGATCTTCCAGTAACATAGTTTCTCGTTAGTTTAAGTTATTCATTCTAAGAAAAGAAAAGAAAAATGTATCAGAATGAGAGTACATTCTGATAAAGGTCTCAGGATAATCAGAGAAAGTTTCTGATAAAGGCTAAGATTTAACTCTACTGAAACATGAAAGTGTAGAAAATTGGAAATAGGATACATGCAGTACTTGTTATGTTCAACTAGATATTGCAAAATTTTATTTTGATCAAATCACATATTATTTTTGTTTAAAAAAACCTGGATCTAATAGCAGAGGCAGGTCACTCTCAGAAAATAATAAAGTGCATATGGAAATATTCTAAGTAAATATATCAAAAAAATGTACCCATCATCATTTAACCTGATTCATAAGATAATGTCCTGGTTATCTTATGTATAGAAATTAATAAATATTATCTATGATTATGTTTTGACAGGAAATTTTTAAGATACCTTTTATGTGATCACCAATAGCAAGATTATTATATATTCCCCATGATTATATTTTAATCTATTATTCAAAAGCTTCACATTGTTTTTCTCCCCACATGAACCCATTAACTTCTTTCTCATAACTACATCATAGAAGCAAGAGGGATACAGGCAGAAGTAGGTGACTGAGAGTCAGCTGGGAGAAAGTAATAATATCTTTTTCAGTTCATTGAAGTTTTCTAATTCTAGAATTGATTTCACATTTTAAAGTTCACTTGAAATCAAGCAGAACCAAAACAATTTACAAATATAGAAGCCTAATATTTGCAAACAAGATCTATTTGCTTTGTACATGTAGGCATTCATCCAATTATTCTGTCAACAGAGCTTATATACAATACCTGACAAATACTCTTGTTTTTATATAAAATGATTTTATTTTGCCTAAAAACATGTTAGATTATTATGCTTTACATTGCATGTAAATAAGAGAAATAAAGATAATCATTGTTGTAACAGATAAATGCAGTATTTACACAGTATCTTCTACTGGTTTGCTCTCTACTATCACTTACAATTACAGTAGCTAGAAGAATAGCCAGTATCTTTACTGAAAGTTCCATCTGCTTCTACAGTGTTTTCTTTAATGTTCTCAATTTATCAAAACATAGTCAGCTGAATTCCTCAATCTCAAATTCAATTTAAAGTCCCCCTTTCCATTAGGTATGGATTACACCTGATTCTCCAGTGGGTTGGAGGCAGAGGGTTGCACTTTTAGTCCCTTTCCCTTTTCTGGGCTCACTGTGCTGAGGCTGTGGTTGGGAAAGAAGAGAAAGGTGTTTTCTCAGTTGACTACCATTGGTGAGCTCCCTCTCCTCTCCCACAGTGGTCATGATTGCTCCTCATCTTGGCATCTCCTCTCCAACACATAGATCTCATTTGGGCAAGATATTTTAATTTTCAACCATTTTGAGTAGGACCCACTTAAAAAGGAAAATTGCATTATCCTTGCCATGTGAAATGAGGTCATTTTCTCTTAGCTCTTCATACTCCCTTTGCCCCATCCCCATATCCCAGCAGTACACTACCAGTCCTGTGGCTCACTAGAATTTATCTAAAGCTGTTTATAAGTGTTGATTTAATGAAGGAGTGTCAGTCAAATCCTCTTGGAAGGAGCAGGAAGGAACTGATGCCATCCACACACAAATTCTGTTTCTCCAAAACACTACTGCATTTACTCTCTCCTCCACCCATCCCTTTTGTTGAGTGAAGTGGCACATTTAATTAAGGCCTTCCAAGTCATAGCTGGACTCTCAGCTATCAGTGCTTTATGATGCTATCACTATCCAGGTCAACTAATGGCAAGGTGAAATTAGTAGTTGTCCAACTGGACTAGAAGATATTTGAAAGTACTGATCCCATTGTAATACTTTTCATACCTATAGCTGTATGTGAAATTTGGACAAACTATATATTGAAAAATGCCTGACAGAAGATAATGGTTTTGAAATCATTTTTAAAGCCATATTTGACTATTGAAATATTTGTGCATGAGGTTTTGTTTTGGGTTTTGTTTTGTTTTGTTTTTGTTTTTGGAATGGTAGGCTAATAAAACTCTAAACAGCTTTAAAAAATCACAAAAAGATATAAAATTATGAGAAATTTCATAACTACAATATAACAAGTGGGATGGGGTGTTTTGGAAAGAAATTATTGAGGCAAACCAAAAGAGTACCATATTCAGTGGTTTGCTTTATTTAATCTGGCTGCTATAGAAAAACAAAGTATAACTACTCATTTGTTAAGTAACCATTTTTAAACACAAATACAGATACACACTGTATGCAATATAAGAATGGTTATAATCACAGCACAAATGTAAATTTTTATTTTAAGATATATCTGGTATCTTTCAATTGTTCAATATACCATTTAAAGACATTTTTTGTTGGGGCGCCTGGGTGGCACAGCGGTTAAGCGTCTGCCTTCGGCTCAGGGCGTGATCCCGGCGTTGTGGGATCGAGCCCCACATCAGGCTCTTCTGCTATGAGCCCTTCTTCCTCTCCCACTCCCCCTGCTTGTGTTCCCTCTCTCACTGGCTGTCTCTATCTCTGTCAGATAAATAAATTAAAAAAAAAAAATCTTTAAAAAAAAAAGACATTTTTTGTTGCATGCAATAAAACCTATCTCATTATTAAAAACAGAAACAAAATACTTATGCCATCCAAAATAAAGGGAGAACAAATGTAAGATTAAAAAAAAAAAGTAAAATGAGCTCTCATTCATTCATAGTTGTTAGATAGCTTTGTACGAATGGAATGAACTTAATCATTTCAACAGATGTAGAAAACACTGGACAAAAATCCAACACCCCTTCATGGTAAAACACTCAACAGTCTAGTTCTAATCAATAACTTTCTCAAATTGGTGGGCATCTGTGAAAAGCTCACAGCTTACATTATACTAAAGGGCAAAAAAATGGAAAGCTTTCTCTCTAAGATCAGGAAAAGACAAGGATGTTTAGTCTCCCCACTTATGTTCAATACTGTGCTAGAGGCTGTAATAAGGGAAAAAAGGCAAGAAAATGAAACAAAAGTCAATTGGACTGAAAAAGACAATTAGACATATCTCTAAGGACACGTGGGTGGTTCAGTCAGTTAAGTGTCTGCCGTCAGCTCAGGCGTGATCCTGGGGTCCTGGGATCAAATCCTGCATTGAGCTTCCTGCTTGGCAGGGATCCTGCTTCTCCTTCTGCCTGCTTCTCCCTCTGCTTGTGCTCCCTCTCTCCCTCTATGACGAATAAATAAATAAAATCTTAAAAAATAAACATATCTCTATTTGAAGATTACATAATCTTTTTTTATAGAAAATATTAATTCCCTAAGAAATGAATAGAGCTAATCAATGCAGCAAAGCTGCAGTGTATAAGAATAATACACACAAAAAATAATTTTTCTAATAGGAATAATAAAAAAATGAAATTTAAGGATTTATAAAAGCATTTTAAAAAATTTAAGATTTAGGAATAACTAACGTGAAAGTTTTATTTACTGAAAACAAAAAATATAGTTAAAAGAATTTAAAGATCTAAATAAATGGAAAGTCACCCCATGATCACGGATTGTAAGAGTTATATTGTTAATATAGAAATACCCCCCAGATTGATCTACAGATTCATTGCAATACTTAAGAAAATACAATAGACCTTATGTAGAAATTGACAAGCTGACCCTAAACTTCATATGGAAATACAAGGATTCAGAGGAGTCACAATTTGGAAAAGGAACAAAATTCAAAGACTGCACTTCCTGATTTCAAAACTTACATAGTAACAATCATTTTAAAACACACACAAATATACTTGATACATTATTAAGTAATGGTAATAGCATATAGCTAAAATACAGGTCAATATAGTTGAGCATCTCCAAATATGCCCTTATACTTACTGTCAATTAATTTTGAACAAGGATGTTCAGAACATGAAATGATGGAAAGAATGGTCTTTTTAACAAATGGTGCTGGGATAACTGTCTACCTACATAGAATATACTGGAGCAGCCATACCTCAAAGCACATACGCACACACAAATTCAAACTTGTAGGCATAAATGTAAGGACTAAAACTATATAAATCTCAGAAGAAAACACTGGAATAAGTCCCTGTAACTCTGGGTTAGGCAAAGCTTTCTTAGATGTGATAGCAAAGGTATAAGCAATGCAAAAATAAATATATTGGAATTGTTCAAAATTAAAAACATATGCCTTAAAGAACATCATCAAAAATATAAGAAGAAAATGCACAAAATGGGGAAATTGTCTGCAAATTATACATGTGTTAAGGGACTTATATTTAGAATAAAAGATTTATAATTCAATAATAAAAGACAAACAATGCAATTAATAAGTGTTATTTGTGGACAGGTGGGAAAAAGATCTAAAAAGACATTTCTCCTATGAAGATATACAATTGACAAAAAATAATATGAAAAGATCTCAATCTCCTTACTGAGAGGAACATGCAAATTAAGACCATGATGAGATACCCTTCAGACACATTAGAATGACTACGATTTAAGCCATAATAACAAGTGTTGAGGATGTGGAGATACCGAAACCCTCATACACTGCTGGGGGAAATATAAAATGATGTAGTCACTTTGAAGAACAGTCTAACAGTCTCTTAAAATTTTAACATAGAGTGTTCCTGTGACCTAGTAATTACTAGGTGTTTACCTCAGGGGTATGAAAACATATGTTCACATAAAAACTTGTACACAGATGTTTACAAGAGCATTATCCATAATGGCCCCACAGAGAAAACAATCTAAACGCCATCAACTGATGAATGGGTTAAAAGGTGGTATAACCAGACAAAGGAATATTATTTGGCAGTAAAAAGAAATAGAGTACTGATACGTGCCACAACACTGATAAACCTTGAAAACATAATACTAAGTGAAAGAAGCCAATCATAAATCATGTTCTTTATGTTTCCATGTATATAAATGTTCAGAACAGGAAAATCTATAGATATCCAAAGTAGATTAGTGGTTGTCCGGGTAGGATGGGAGTAAGGAATTATGACGTGGTAAGGGAAAAAGGGGAAAAGGGATGGTGAGGGTAAGAATGTTTTAAAATGAAACTCTAGTGAGGTTTGAACAACTCAATGAGTATACAGAAATATCATAAAATTAAATCAAGTGAACTGAAAGCTATATGTATTATTCTCAGTGAAATGTTAAAATATTTAAAAGAATATAATAATAATAATTAATTATAATAATGACACTGTCAGCGTTTCCAGTAAGGCATTGAGAATGCATCAGTCAATCAATGCTTAGGGGTGAGAACAAATTACTGGTGACTGTACTTGCATTACTTAAAATGTCTTGCTAAATTTACTATAATTAGCCTGCCTTGTAAAAATTTAATCAAAACATGGTTATCATGAGTCAGAACAGAAAATATTTTAAAAAATAGCTAGGTTGAGTTTCCAGTTATGCATGTAAAGAGCCTGAAAGTCACTACTACTACCTAATAACACATTAAAAGCTACACAGACTAAAAAATCAACCATTCTCCTTTCCATAAGAGAGGAGAGGACAAGGGCAGACTGCTGTCCACAAGACTGGAGACAGAAGAGAAAGTTCAGAGAGTCATGCCTTACTGGACCCTCTAGAGGCTCACAAGGAGAAACTTCCACAGGAACCAGCACCAGGGCAAGAAAACCTCAACCATAACTGACAAATTTCTGGAGGCTCAGTATAGACAAGTCTGAGAGTTAAATACTCCAGAAGAACCAAGCCCAAGGGGTCCCCACAATACTGAGATTTACCTCTAGGAGTTCAACCAGTTTCTCATAGTAAATATCATTTTAAAAATCCTCTCCTGCTTTCAGCACGGGGAGGGGAAAAGGAACTATTTTGAAACACCCAAAGTACTCTTTTTCTTAAAAAAGACCTGTCCTTGGGGTGAGCTAGTTAGCCAAAGCTTAACCTGCTAGGTTGTTGTCAGAGCTTAATTCACCTGGGAGAAGGTAAATATCAACTCCAGCTGGCTCTAGCCTTCAAAGTAGACAAAAATACCAAACTCTAGCTCCCTCTAGGGGGCCAACACTAGCCATTCTGTCCCATAAAAGTGGGGGAGGAGTGACTGGGAAAAACAAAGATCACAGTGCTGTGGCACAGCCTCACTAAAAGCTTGAGATCTGTCATAGTACTGTAGAATACTTCCCCTCCCCAAAACCTAACTGCCATAAAACTAAAGGCCTATTTACAGCAATACATTTTACTGAGTACATAATGTCTGATTATCAAAGAAAAAAATTATAAGCATATCAAAAGGGAAAAAATAATTTAGAGACAGAGCAAGTCTCAGAAATAGACATGGCAGTAGCATTGGAATTAGAAGACCAAGAATTTAAAACAACTATAATTACTATACTAAGAGCTCTGATGGATAGACAACATGCAAGGACAAATGGAAAATGTAAGTAGAGAGATGGAAATCCTAAGAAAGAACAAAAAGAAATGTCAGAGATTAAAAAACAACAACAACAACACTGCAGCAGAAATAAAGAATGCTTCTGATGGGCACATTAATAGACTGGGCAAAGCTGAGAAAAGAAATTCTGAGCTAAAGGATATATCAATAGTATTCTAGGAAACTGAAAGCAAGGAGACCAAAGACTGAAAAAAGGAACAAACAAGCAGAATATCCAGGGACCATGGGACAGGTAAGGTATTACTTATGCTATCACATATATAATAGAAATACCAGAAGGAAAACAACAAGAAAATATTTGAAACAATAAAGACTAAGAATTTTCCCAAGTTTAATGTGAGACACCAAATCAGGTCCAGGAAGCTCAGAGAAAACAAAAATGACAAAGAAAAAAACAAAACCTAAAAAAAAAAGGAAAAAAAAAGTAATAATAAATAAACCTGACACCTATGCATACATTTTCAAATTACAGAATATCAAAGATAAAGAAAAATCCTAAAAGAAACCAAAGTTAGACATCTTACAACAAAGAATTAAATCTGATTTCTCCTCAGAAACCATGCAAGCAAGAAGAGCATGGAGTGAAATATTTAAAATGATGATTTTAAAATATTTAAAATGATGAGAGTGAGACAAATCCTAGAACTCTGTAACGTGTGAAATCCTCCTCCAAAAGTGAGAGAGCTACAGAGACTTTCTGAGACTAACAATAATTGAGGGAATTTGTTTTCAGCAGACCTACCTTGTAAGAAATGTTAAAAATTTCTTTAGAGAGCAAGAAAATAACATGAACAGAAATTCAGATCTATATGTGGAAAGGAGGAACATTGAAGAAGTAACAAATGAAGGCAAAATCAAAACTTTTTTTCTAACTTAAGTGTCAAACTATGCGAGTCAAAAACTATTAAGATTTCAGAGTGAAATAAATGAATCTACTATCATAGTCAGAGAATTCAATAGCCCTCCATTAGAAATGGGCAGATCCAGGAGGCAGAAAATTAATAAGGACATAGTTGAGCTCCACAATACCATCAGTCAACTGGATATAATGGACATCAATAGACTTTATCCGATGACAAAATGGGCCTTCTTCTCAAACTCACATGGAACTTTCACCAAGATAGACCACATTCTGGGCCATAAAACACACCTTAACAAATTCGAAAAAATAGAAAGCATATACATCATGTGCTCTTAGACTGCAGTGGAATTAAACTAAAAATTAATAACAAAGACAATTAGGAAATCTCCAAATATGTGGAGATTAAATTCATTTCTAAATAACACATAAATTAAAGAAATCTCAAATGAAATTTAAAAATACTTTGAGCTAAATAAAAATAATAGCACAACTTATCAAAATTTGTGGGATGCAGTGAAAGTAGGGACATTTATAGCATTGCAATTTTACATTAGAAAAGAAGAAAGATCTAAAATCAATCAACTAAGTTTACATCTTAGGAAACTAGAAAAAAAATCCGAGGTAAGAAGAAAATAAATAGAATAGAAATCAATGAAATTGAAAACAGTAAATCAATGGAGAAAAATAAAAGGAAACAAAAGCTGGTTCTTAAAAAGAACAGTAAAACTAATAAGCCTCTATTTAGGTTAACTAAGAAAAAAAAGAGAATACATAAATTGCTAATATCATAAATAAAAGTAGAGACATCACTACAGATCCTCTGGACATTAGAAGAACAATAAATAACATTATGAACAACTCCATGTCCACAAATGTGACAACCTAGATGAAATACAATTCCTTGAAAGTCACAATCTGCCAAGACCCACACAAGAACAAACAGGCAATCTGAAGAGGGCTATAACTAATAAAGAAATTGAATCGGGGTGCCTGGGTGGCATGGCGGTTAAGCGTCTGCCTTCGGCTCAGGGCGTGATCCTGGCGTTATGGGATCGAGCCCCATATCGGGCTCCTCCGCTATGAGCCTGCTTCTTCCTCTCCCACTCCCCCTGCTTGTGTTCCCTCTCTCGCTGGCTGTCTCTATCTCTGTAACATTAATAAATAAACTCTTAAAAAAAAAAGAAAAAAGAAATTGAATCAATAATTCATAACTTTCCAGAAAGCCCAGATGGGCTCGCTGCAAATTCCACCAAATATTTAAGAAAGAGCTATCAGTTCTCTACAATCTTTTCCAGAGGACAGAAGCAGAGAGAATACTTCCTAATTAATTCTTTGAGGCCAGTGGTACCCTAATACCAAAATCAGACACAAACATTACAAGAAAAGTACAGGGCAAAATCTCTCATGAGCACAGATGTAAAAATCTTCAAAAAAATAGCCAATCAAATGCAGTAATGTATAAAAATAATTGTATACTGCAACCAAGTGGAATTTATCCCAGGTATTCAAGAAGGGTTCAACATTTAAAAATCAATTATTCCAGGGGTGCCTGGGTGGCTCAGTTGGTTGGGTAGCAGCCTTCAGCTCAGGTCGTGATCTCAGGGTCCTAGGATCGAGCCCCACATCTGGCTTTCTACTTTGCAGGAAGCCTGCTTCTCTCTCTGCCTGCCACTCTCCGCCCCCCACCTACCACCCCCCCTGCTTATGTCTCTCTCTCTCTCTCTAATGAATAAATAAAAAAAATTCAAAATCAAAATCAAAATCAATTATTCCATAACATCAAGAGGCTAAAAAAGAAAAATTACATGATCATATCAATAGATGCAGCAAAGGGCATTTGACAAAACCAGTCAAACTAGGGATAGAGGAAAACTTAAACTACTTGAGAAAGAATATCCACAGGAATCCTACAGTTAATATTATACTTAGTAGTGAGAAACTCCAATCTTTCCTACTAAGATCAGAAACAAGGCAAGGAAGTCCACTCTTCTCTGTCTTTTTCAAAAAAGTCATACTGGGAAGTTCTAGCTAAAGCAATAAGAAAAGAAATACAAGAGAAGCAAATCGGGAAGAAAGAAACACAATTTCCTTGTTTGCAGATGACATGATAACCTACATAGAAAATCTGAAGGAATGGACCAAAAAAAGGTCTGGTGATAATAAGCAAGTATAGCAAGTTTGCAGGATACAAAGTTAATATATAAAAGCCAATCATTTTCCTATATATGAGCAAGGGTTGAGCAAAATTTGAAATAAAATATATTGTCATTTACATTAGCATCCAAAATATTTGAAATACGTAGGAATACACTTAATGAAACGTGTGTGTGTGTGTGTGTGTGTGTGTATGAACTGTATCAGGAAAACTACACATCTCTAATGAATGAAATCAAAGAAATAAATGAAGAAATATTCCATGTTCATGGATAGGGAAACTCAGTATTATCAAAATGTCATTTATTTCCAACTTGATCTACACATTCAATTCAATCCCATTCAAAATCCTAGAAAATTATTTTTGTGGATATCAAAAATTGATTATAAAATTTATATGCAGAGACAAAAGATCCAGACTAGTCAAACCATATTGAAGGAAAACCACCAAATCAAAGGACTAACACTCTCTGACCTCAAGACTTAACTATAAAGCTACCATAAACAAGATGGTGTGGTAGAGTGAAAGAATAAACAAAAAGATCATTGAAACAGAATAGAAAGCCCAAAATGCACCCAAATAAATCAAGTTAACTGATCTTTAAAAAAAGGAACAAAGGCAATACAATGGAGCAAAGAGTCTCTTCAGCAAATGGTGCAGGAACAACTGTATATGTTATTTCAAAAGGATGAATCTAGACACAGAATTTACACCTTTCACAAAAATTAACCCAATATGGGTCACAGACCTACATGTAGAAGGCAAAACTGTGAAAGTCCTAGAAGAAAGCCTAAATGATTTTGGGTATAGTGGTAACGTTTTAGATACAACACCAAAGGCACAATCCATAAAATAATTGATAAGCTGGACTTCATTAAAATTAAAAACTTCTGCTATCCAAAGTCCATGTGAAGAGAATGAGAAATACAGTCACAGACTGGGAGGACATTTGTTAAGAGATGTATCTAAGGATAGTTATCCAAAATAAGGATATCAAGGGGCACCTGGGTGGCACAGCGGTTAAGCGTCTGCCTTCGGCTCAGGGCGTGATCCCGGCGTTATGGGATCGAGCCCCACATCAGGCTCCTCCGCTATGAGCCTGCTTCTTCCTCTCCCACTCCCCCTGCTTGTGTTCCCTCTCTCACTGGCTGTCTCTATCTGTCGAATAAATAAATAAAATCTTAAAATAAATAAATAAATAAATAATAAAATAAAAAATAAAAAAAATAAAAAATAAGGATATCAAAGAACAAAGAATTCTTAAGATCCAACAATAAGAAAACAAACAACTGGACTAAAAATAGGCCTCACCAAAGAAGATATTCAGATGGTAAATAAACATTAAAAGATGCTTCACATGAACTGTCATCCAGAAAATGGAAATTAAAACTATAAGATACCATTCCACACCCATTAGAATGACTCCTAACTAGACCACATCAAAACTATGCAGCCATTTTGGAAGACAATGACATTTTCTTACAAAACTAGACATTCTCTTACAGTGACCCTGCAATCAAATTCTTTGGTATTGACCCAGAGAATCTGAAAACATGTCCAAACAAAAAACTGCACATGGATATTTAGAGCAGTTTTATTCATAATTGCCAAAACTTGGAAGCAACCAAGATACCCTTCAGTAGGTGAATGGATAAACAATGGTATATCATACAATGGAATAGTATTTAGCACTAAAAAGAAATGAACCATCAAACCATGAGAAGATATGGAAGGATTTCAAAAGTGAAAAAAGTCAATCTGACAATGTTGCATACCGTATGATTCCCACTATAGGACATTCTGAAAAAGGCAAAACTATAGACAGGAAATTGATCTGAGAATGTCAGGCACCAGTAAAATGGGAGAATAAAGAGGTGGAGCACAGAGGCTTTTTCAGGCAGTGAAACTACTACATATAATAATATATTGGTGGATACATGTCATTATATATATTTTTTAAACTTTTGGAATGTACAACAGAAGTGAACTCTAATGTAAGCTATAAACTTTGTTATGATTATAAGTCAATTAGATTTATTAATCGTAACAAATGTACCACTCTGATGAGTGATGTTGTTAGTGGAGAAGGCTGTGCATGCATTGGGACAGAGGCTGTATATAAACTCTCTGTATCTTACCCTCCATTTGCTTTGAACCTCAAGCTGATCTAAAAAAATAAAATATTAATTAAAAAAAGAAACAAAAGTAGACTGAATGTTGAATGTACTTTTCCATTTAAAGCCATAATATCTGAGAATGATTTTAGGAGCTAAAATCTGCTTGCTCGGCTTCTGGTAGGAAATCTTGGGACGTAAGTGTGGTTTGAGTAAAGTAGATTTGGGTATTTGGGTTGATATACAAAACTTGTCAGGATGCTAGATATCTGGCTCAACATCCAACTTGGAATAGGGCTGTGAAATTCCCCAAATTGAAACTCAGAGTATAAAATATGAAGAGTATGAAGATGCAGGGGTAGAAAGAACTCAGATGGAGATGAAGTCACAAGTTAGAATGTGTGACTAGAGAAAATATTCTGTGGTCCTTGAATTTAACTGAATGTATAATTAGAATAGATATATGAACTGGGCACTCTGGCCTTACTCTTTTCACAAGGAATATTAACTAACACCACTTCTCTCCAGTTTTAACTACCCATCACAAGTAGGAATCTTTTGAATTATGCAATCTTTCCTAAGTAGTCAATTTTAAGCAATATTTAAACAATGTATAATTGGTATAAGACAATGTAAGATATTTCTTCTGATTATGGCAGTGCATGAATTAGAAGATTGGATTGTAAAAAAAAATTTTGTTTTTTTTAGCAGTCTTGTCTGGGTAGTTTATAAAGTATACAGTTCATGTATACTAATAATAAACTATCAAACACTAAACAAGATATTTCCCCCAGTTACCTCAGCTGTACTTAATATGGGAAAGCCTATGTAGGAGGTGCAACAGGCCAAGGAAAACTTGTATGCCATTATAGTCCTGTTTAAGTTCTTCTGTCCCACAGTAAGTCTGCAGTCCAGCCAGAACAATTGACATTTCAGTGACTTGGGTGCTTGGTATGTATTTATTCTAAGAACACAAGGATATCTGAATTTGCCGCCCTGTTGCCGTAATCTAGTAAGGCATGACTTGCGCTTGACAATCATGAGTCGTCTGTCAGAGCAGTACACTGATGTCATGATAATGGACCCAGAGAAAGGAGCTCAGAGGTGTTGAGGGCTCTAGTCATCCATATGAAAAATAGAAGCTCTCTGATAAATACAACTTTAATTCAAGGCTATCTCAGCCTGTGAAATTCCCAGAACAACTATGGACATTCTTCAAATTCTGAGAAATAAGTTCTCTCTCACTGACCCTGTCACTAAGCAACAGTCTTAGACACCAGCGGGCTTTTCAGACTTTGAGAAGACCACATTGCTTATCTAGGAATTTTGTTGATTCTTATTCCCAAGGTACAATAAGGTGCGTGAAAGTCAACGGAGGCTGAACTGAAAAACTTAAGTTCTACAAAGGATGATGGCTCAGGCAGTTCAGCTAGGTTCCTATGAACTGACTGCTCACATGGCATTAGTAGCATATGCAAAATGAATATAGATAGCCTGGTGTCTTACACAGAACCCAAATAAGGCTACTAGCAGGAAATTCTTGGGGGTTGCGCTCAAAGACTGACTAAGGTAGCTCCTTGGTATAGCTCAAGTGATAAACAACCGCCAGCTTCTTTCTGGGGGTTGTTGACACTCCAGACACTGCCAATGTGGGCAGGTTATCTCATGACTGGCACAATCATGTAACCCTCCAAAGACCACACTTCTTTTATTCTCTGTGGTCTAAAAGCCATGCATGGTTTTTCCATGTGGGATTCTGGACTGAGAATACACCATCATATGTAAATCAGCAATATGCCATGAAGAAGGTAACCGATGAGAGAAGGAGAGAGCAAGCGAGTACAGAGTGTAGAGTAGTAGACAGGAATCCGCCTCGAGCTGAGGGGTGTCTGAGTTTTTATAGAACCTTAAGCCATAGCCAATTGTCTCCCTGTAAGGTCAGGCAAATGAGTCTGACCTTATAGACCATAAAACAACATTTTTGGTGCATTCAGTTACAGAAACTTCTATGGGAATTCGGAATATTAAAGTGAGTCATGAGTGTAGTCACCTTAAAACCAAGTTTCCAGTTCAGAAAGGGATTGGAATGGGAAAACATTAGTTATGTAGACTCAGATATGAAATACATCGGCATGAGTGGTCAGCCAAGAGCAAGTGGCTTGAGAGACAATACATCCCCTCTCCCATCTACTATAACCACTAATGTAATAAAAAACCTCCCTCAGCATCAGTAGGAAAAGGAAGCATTTGCAAATCACTTTAGATAAAATTCCCTGAGGACATCAACCAATGGAGAGATGACAAATGGATTATATTTTAGCTCTACTGGAAGCCCCCCAGGAGGCTGGCTGCTATCAGATATAACTGGGATTAAGATTTATTTTATCCTAGGTTTTGCTTAGTCTTTATTAAAAGCAAACTTAAATAATGCAATTAAAAAGTGATTTCTCTATAAATTTGAACCACCTGGATATATTTCTTCTGATTAAGTTATCTGCTTTATTGCTAATGATTTATGAAAATGAACAAAAAAATACCCTCACATACTATTTTGTGGAAATACACATTTCTTATTAACCATCAGAATAGCGTCCTCAGTGAAATTTAGAAAGAGCAAATGAAATATTTGTCACACAAACAGATGATGCATCAGATTTAAAAGTCTGGCTTTCACAGTGTGTCCCTAGATTGAATATGAATGTAATAAAGATGAGGATTCTGTTGGAAATTTTTCTGGGATTAGGAGGTAGAAACGAGGTGGTAGGAAAATGATGAAATTACATATGTTTCTGGTTTTGACACATCACCACATTTTTATTTCATAGTTTCCTTCATGACGCTTAGTCTAAGGCCCAGGTTTAAATCTGTGTGTGCCCAAAGAAGGAAATATAAATGCACACAACAGAAATTTAACATTAAATGTAACAGCACATATTTCTAATGGTACTTTAGGGTGCATGTTAAATTAGGAGTAACTATGACAAGAGCAACCATACACACATTCACTCACACAAGTTCAAAATGACCATTAGCAATATATGCTTAGAATTGAAAAAAAACATTTAATGTAAAAGGTTTCATAATTAGGAACACAGACTTTATAGTCAGCCCTGGATTCAAATCAATCTTAATTTCTCTTCCCATTTGTGTCTCACTAAGCCTCAATTTATTTACAACCTCTCCCATCTCACAGGAACAGAAACAAAGGTTTATGGACTGACCAACACCACCAGCTCGATGAGTGACATTAGAGGATAGGCTCTGGGCTCTGACCCTGTGTTTTTAGAAGGTAACAGTAGCTCCTTGCTCATATGTTCCAATGGGGCCACTTCTCTTAGGATGGTCCATACTGCTGTGTCTCTCACATGCTTTTCTCATATCTGAATGGTCATCTGGCTGTGGAATGATGTGACTATCTCTTTCCATGCACCCCCTTTGCCAAGTAGTCTCTACCTCCTTCCTACCCTAACTCTACCCCACTACTGAACATGAGCTTCTGTGAGAAGGGACAGGGCCTACAGACTTTATAATTTGAGTCTCCTCCTCATGCCTGTTGAAGTGATGAACTTGGCGTGGTGCCCAAAGCCCAACCTCGTGGTCAGGCCACAAGGAGTAAGGCATTTCTGTCCGCTCTCTGCAGATGCACATGTGGACATCTGTATGCCCAAGAACAATTTATATATCACCACAGTCAAAATTCAGTGACTTAAAGTTGTTAGCTAGCCATATCATCCTAATGTTCTTGAGCTCACAGAGATCCCAGAATTTGGCAGAGAAGTTGTCAAGTTCCTGTAGGCAGGAAATAGTTGTTCTCAGAAAAGAGAATGGTGATGTTGCATCTTGGAGCAGCCAGGCAAGTTGGCCACTTTGTTCATTCAAATCCCAAATTTTGATCTGGGAGTCTGTCAGAAAAGAGTGCACACAAGTGAGAGAGCAGCCAGTGGTCTCATCTGTCACCTTGGTGAGAAGGTGCCCTGTCTGGGGGTCACAGATGGCTCAGGGGTGGTGGTAAGAGGAGCTCAGGAGATAGTTACCTTTGGTATGGAGTCTGAGACCTGTCATGGTGTTCTCCTGGGCCAAATGACTTACATAAGAGGCATTTAGGGCAAACCAAATTCTGAAAGTGGCATCTGGGGAGGCAGAGACAGCTGGAAAGTGAAAAGCATCCCATTGGTGACTTTTTTGGTAGAGCCTTTGAGGCTGGCCAGGAAGTGCTCAAAACTCTTGCCAAAGCAGTGATGTTTACATCCAGTGAGAGTCTTGGTGAAGGGACAAAAGTCCAGGGTGGGGATACCTGGGATGCTGACACTGGACAACCCCATATGGATGCCATCTGCCAGTGTTTGCTGAGCATTCCTAGCTTCACCAGAGTCTCATGCATCTTTTCCACCTTCTTTTACTCTGTGGCTAGCCCAGTGGACTGGGTATGAAGCTTCTGGATAATCTAAGGGTCATTTCTGTCAGCTCACCCAGGCCAATGCCTGCCACGAGACATAAGAATTACTGTAAAAGGAAGATTAACAACTCGAATGCATCTAGAACACTTCCTTGAGTGTAGAAATTACTCTCTCTATTCATTAGTGAAGAAGACAATCGTGATTCATGGATTTTCATGAGTGTATGCACAAGATATTTAATGTCTGTGTTTATGTGTGTGACTACACACACCCCAAAACCAACACGTGTGAAATAATTATTCCCTAGAACCAACAAAGTCATTGAGATTTGTCGTTATGTCATTATTTTGCAGATAAAGTAACTGAGGCTTAGTTTACCCAAGGACATGAAGTCAGTGAGGGCAAATTATATTCAAATACACATTTGTTTGAAACAATATCTGCTTTCAGTTACATTTCCCATTATTCCACCTGAAGAAATACAAAACACATTTACACACTACTGTGTATTCCAGACTTTTAAAAGGCCTCTGGTTAAATATGGTGAAAGATGATGAAAGATGAAGGGAATGAAAGAGGATTTGGCAGGGAACAGCTGAAATAAAAGAGTATTTTCATTACAGATTATCAGATGCACAAGGTGAAAACAATTTAGCATGATTTAGAAAGAGGGCTCAACACAGAACACCTTGTTCTTAACCAAATCCTGCTACTTCCATTCATCCAGATGGCAAAAGAAACTTGAGTAAACAGTAGTCACCTCTAAGCTCTGCATCCTCTCAAATCAAAGAAAAAACGTATCAACAGATAGAAACAAAACCCTGAAGTTAGAGTTACTGCTTGGGAACTTTTATTTCTGGAAGCACTGCTTCAAACAACAATCTTTGTATAGCTCTGGCATTGACTGCATTTGCACACACAATGTCTACACAGTCTGTTCCACTTGCTCCCCTACTCTATCTGAGTGACATGGGATTTTGCTCTTCTTTTCTCTACCCCACCCTCATGCTCCTTTTTCACATATTTTTGTGTATTTGTCGATCAGTTCTATCATACATCAGCAATACCCTTCAGTTTGCTAGATGGGTGTATTCAACAAGAACTCAATTTTCTCTTCACTAAGATAAACATTCTGTATGTTCACTTGCCTTTCATTTTTTACCTTAGTATTTCTTACTATCTCAACAATATTGCTGTGCAAATGAACTATTATTTTTGTTTAAGCCTCTATATTGGCTCTTGATATGACCTTTATATGGCCCTTTGCTTGTGAGTACGACTTTGCTATCCCTTTGCAACACACAGAGAAAGTCTTCTGAAATATTTCTTAACCTACAGGCTACACGTTTCCCTCTTGCCTTTCCTTAAAGCCATCTATTCCAAAAAAAATTTTTTTACAGCATTGTTTTACAACTGAATGGTTGTAAAAAATGATGATATCTCATCTCTTCTCAGTATTTCAGTTAATGGGAGTAGGAGGCTGGAAATAGCATTTCTGCTAGTTTATGCTGATAAATTTGAGAATCACTGACAATGTGTTTTGTCTCCAAATCCCAATAATTCCAGGTAAGATTTTGGTATAAATCTCTAGTAAGTGTCTTCTTCAAAGGGAGAAAGAGGGGCAAGGGTAAAGAGATTTCAGAGGGACTAGACATTTATTAAAAGCTAATATGTCTAGATCCTTAGACTCATCCATCACTTTTAAATATGTTCTATCAATTTAGAGACTTTTAAAGTTCTCATCCCTATTTCTCAGTCTCACTTGCCTTGCTTTTTGGTAGCATTTGACAGGTTTAATCAACATCTTAGAGAAGGAATATTATGTAGTGTTTACTATTATGGACTCCAGAGCCAGAGCGTGTGACTTTCGATCTTAACTTCCTCTTTGCCAGCTGAGTGACTTTGGACAGGTTACTTGAACTCTTTATGCCTTAGTTTCTCCATTTATAAAACAGTTATGACAATGTCACCTATCTAATAGAGATGTCTGGAGCCTTCAATGAGTTGGAAAATGGAGAGTATTTAGAACAGTTTCTGGCTCCATTGCCAGGACTCAGTGTATGTTAGCTTTTGTTTTCCTTAAACTCAGTTCATGTGGATTCTGAGAATTAAAAAAAATTCTAACCTCACAGTGTTGGAATTTTTATATTTCAAAGTTTAGAGTATGTAAAACAGATTAGCATTATTTTGTGATTTCATAGATGTTTGTGCTACATCGTTAGGGATGCTTAGAGGTCTATAAATATCCATCTTTGTCATAGTAATAAATTATGTTTTCATAAGTTGTCTTTTGGATTTGGCTTATGAGTCATTCATTGTTTTCATTATGGTTTAGTCTTGTGTGGTCATGAGGCTTAAGGGCTGATGGCAGTGAAACTGTCTCCTCAGTAATGACTACAGTGATTGCAGTTGTAAGATTCACGCTTGTGTAGGGCTTTGTATTTAGAGTCCTTTCACATATATCATCTCCTTTGATGCTTATAACAACTTTAAAAAAGAAAAATAGGAAAATCCACCCCCCCTTTTTTTTTTAACAGATAAAAGATGCCAGTTCAGGGAGGTTGATTTGTGAGGAGTCATAAAATGAAATGGGGAAGAGCACATTTCTTTGTGCGGCTCAGAAACATTCTGAACTCAAGGCTGATACTGTGCTCCTCCTGGGGATTTCCTTTTAATGTTTCTTTCAGTGAAGATGATTTGCATACCCAGGTACAGCGGCGCAGAGTTCAAAGCTAGCTGAACTATAGTAAGTGACCACTCTCTAACTATATAGATAGATATACATATTTTTTACAAATAAAGTTGACTGGTCTTTTACAGATTCAAATCAACAGTAGGCAGAAATAAAGTCTGATCTGATGTTAGGTCAGTAAAGGAAAGTTCACCTGAGCGGACTTAGTCTCAAACTCAAGAGGCAGTGCCTCATAGGCAGGAGGGGCATTGAGTAAATCTATTAATTTTGCTTTATTCAAACTCTTTTCATGACCATCCAGCTTTCTTGAACATGGCTATTGTTTCTTACAAAGTCAAATTGAATATGAAGGTTAAAAAAAGAATTCCCTAGTGAAGTGATTTGAAGCACAAACCATGCTGATAACAATTCAGTGGCCTCATCTCAGTATATGAAGGAGAAATTTGCATATATATAGCATGGTTTCTGGTAGAATTTTTGAAATTTGAGCCTAAATTGCAAACACATTTTATATTTGCTCATTTGATGAGGAAAGCAAGTTATTTGTCATTTTCAGTGTTTATTTTTTTCCCACCATGTTATTGTTCACGCTGTTTCACATGATCTCTGCAGAATTCTGGAGTCCCCATGGGGTGGAATATCATTTTGAGATAGATGATTATTTTTTGGTGTGGGGAAAGCAGATTGACGAGTAAAATATGATCATTACCTTTTTTGGCCATGGTGTGTGTGTGTGTGTGTGTGTGTGTGTGTGTGTGTGTGTGCATGTGTGTGTAGTTTTCAACACAAAACAAATACATTAAATTTAAAATAATGAAGTTTTTAAAAATGAAGAATACGCTTTCAAAAACAAATATTAACACTAGAAAGTCAAAAATTCCTTCATGGTATTATTTTCCATATTGATCCTTAAGCATTATGAGTTAACTTATGAACACTTACTGTTTTAAGGAGAAATCAATTACTTTGAAGCATATAAGGATAAGTAAAGATTTCTCTCCTGAATTTGATTTTTCCTCCCACCAATTAGCTATCTTGCTGCTTGATGGCAATAATAGAAATTCACTCCCCTTTACTTTCACACCACGTAGAATTAAACACATAAAATTCTTTCATTATTTATTTTCTACTTTCCAACTTTATAAATGTTCTAACATTTTAATTTTTTTAAAATGGCTTATTATTTTGTTACATCTCCTGCAGCTAGTCTTCCTTAGTTTCTTTTTTTCCTTTCTCTTATCTCCCTTCTCCTCCCCAAAGTAAAAATGTAAAAAAGTTTCAAACAATATACCAGCATCTACGGCAAAGTGAACCTCACTTCACTGACAAAACCTTCAATTTCATGCTAACAGCTTAAGAAATCACATCTTTAAAAGACTGGTTGACTTTTGTTCAGCCTGCCTTGATTCTCCTTATTGAGCAAGCACTGCATGATTTCCTTGAGTAGTATCTAGTGTTTAGTATGTGAGGGTAGACCCCTCTTCTTGATACCATAATTGGTCAATTTACAAAAATCACAATTTATGTTATAAATATAAATACAATAAAGACACGGCATACTGAAATCTATCTCTCAAATATTTATCTCCACCCTATTATTTGGGTCAGGAGGACATTAACAAAACTGTATGAGATAAGCTCACACACTGTTGTTGAAAAACTGACCCTTCCATCACAGGCACAGAAAACTCAACAATTCTCTTAATTTGATTATCAACAATAACTTTAAGCAAATCTTTATCCATCCTTGAGGCCAATGGAGCTTCTGATTAGCATGTCAATAGCTGTGTTTTCCCTTCATTGAAGGATTACATCACCCACCGCTGCCAGCCTAAGTACCTTTAAGTAAAGGTCTAAACCAACTTAAATCTCTGCTGACCTATCATTTCCCATAAATTGAATTTTTTTCTCTTAATAGGTTCAAAATATATATCTCTTAAAATTTTACGGAGCAGAAGTGGGGTCTGTCGTGGGCAATCTGATCAGAGACTTTCCCTTTGCACTGCCAATAACTGTGGAAGATTATAGTGCCTAGATGCAATTTGTATGTTCATGTATGTTGGCAGATTGAATTAATGTTAAAATATTATTTAAATCATAATATTTGCTATTGAAAAACAGATTTAAGCTAGGAGTCTTGTCCAAATTAATTTTTGTTTTCCACTCATTGAAATGGCAGCTCTCAAAAATAACAGTCAACACAAAAATAAAATATATCGCGTAGTTGGCTGATGTCTGGCAGCCAGATGACAAAGCTCAGTGATTACACTGGGGCTTTAATTTTGACAATTTTGCAATGTCTTCTATAACTACTGAGACTCAAACACTATTTTACTCAGCATGTAATGAAGTAAAAGAGCTTAATTTATTAGAGATTAATGAAGTCTCAGGAAACATTAAACTGAACTCTTAAATATAGTTTATTGGTCAGGGTGTGATGCTATTTATTCTTTAAGGAAGAAATAAATAAAATATCCTTTCTAACAAATTACTACAACACTGAAATGGTAAAAACTTAAAGTTCAAAAATAAATAATTTCTAGAAGTTCTAATGACTTTCAATTTAACTTGGAACCACTATTACAGACATGTTTTAATAATCAAATTACCCCAGAATCATCAGACTGGAATCATCTGAAGCATCGATTTTACATGCAGTATTATTTATAAAGGTCACTAAGAAGGAAAACAAGCTAAAAATCAACTATTTTGGCATCTCCATAGGACACTATGGATGTATGTAAGAGTGAGTATTTTTGGTTTTTTGTGTGTCTGTGTCTTCAGGGAAGTAAATTGTGAAATGGTCTTTGTTAAAGTATTCCACAATGTATGTTCCATAAGTCAAGAAGTTTTAAATTGAAAATAAATGTTATTTGCTAAATTTACTTTTCAAAAAATTCTTGATGAAAATTGAGAGTTGGCTGTGTGTAGTATCATTCAATTTATAGGTTATCTTTATTTTCCTGAGTTCAAAATTTCCTGTTTTTCCCCCAAATATTTTCATCACTATTTTTTTCTCCTTGGGATCATATCTAAATTTTCCATCTCTCTCCATGACAGTCGAGAAATTATGCACAGAAAAGGATTATCTCACCTTGCAAAATGTCCTCATCTTGACCACTATACCCCTGACCAGCCAAAATAGCTGATTTACTAAGATTCCTAAGTATTATCATATGAGTTGATATCTAGTCTGGGATTTTCCCATTATTATCAGTATGATCAGTGGAAATCCTAAAAGGCAGGCTTAGGATTGATTTTGAAACTGTGTGAAGGGAGGCAGTATCATTTCCTGAGCAACAACGGCAGTCAGAGGTCTGTCATAGATATAAGGGATATTTATACCTAAGCAAACTATGACAGAACTGAACACTCGGAGAGCAGAGCACAGAGATCCAGCCACTACCAAGCCAGATATGGGACTGTACAATCAGTTGGCAGTTGCATTAAATGCAATTTAAGGTTGTTTTCAACGCCAACATTTTATTATTCTAAATAATGTAATACAGTGACTGATATCTGTAAGTTCAAGGACCAGAACTGGCATAAGGCCAAAACCATGTGCTTGGCATGCAAAGTGAAAGGTGGTGGTTAGGTGCATACGTCAGGATGAGACACCCTGGTTGTTTGGGTCAAGGTCTTAGGGGAAGTGAAGGAGAGATAAGGAGCACTGAGAGACTCACTAATATTGGGTATGATATGGGTAAATATGATGGAACCAGACTACCATTTTTCACTCTCTTTAAAACAAGCCAGTTAGTTTTGTTTCCACAGCCCACGAGATTTTAGTTAAAATATCATTTGTAAGAGAAAATTATCTAAGTTATTGACATAAATTTTTAAAGGGCAGCCATGCAATAAACAACTTTCTTTTAACTCTGTTTTTGTGGCCTGTTTTGAAAAATAATCTAAGAATATCATTAGCACTTTTCATCTCTAAGAGCATATCAACCTAAATCAAATTGCACCAATTCTTTGTTAAATCAGGACCATTCTCTATATAAAAATTTATAGGCACATAAAAAGTCATCCTTCTCTGTGCTTCCCTTCATTATATTATCTACTGTCGTGAGTGAATATAATGTAATCAGGGTTGTAACTGTGATCCCACACCCCGCGTTACCTTGGAAATGTCCATATTGCCATGTACAAGAAACCCTTCTACGAAATCAAGCCACATTGCTCATCAGAATTCTCTCACAACAACAGAGATTATGAATGAAGATGGAGGGACAGCCTTTAAGTGCTCTGTGGTTAAATCTGCTCATAGGGAACCTGTCAGACTCCTGTCAGTGTCTGGAGATGTCCATATTAATATGATTTTTTTCCCCTCACATATCATGGTACCTATTCAGATAATTGTGAAATATGTTAAATTTCCCATGATGTCCCAGACATACACAACAATGACAAAAATCCTAGTCCTTCATTTTGATGAGCATGGCTTCACAGAAGCTATTCCAGATTTTCTCCCTGCTGCTGCTGCGTGCTAAGGGCATTGTTTGGTAATGGAGGGAATGCATTAAATAGGAGAGAAGCATCAGGGAAAATTTCAGCCTGTCACACTGAGCTCATTTTGACCCACTATAATTTCCCTCTGCATGAGAAAGGTACTTCTCAACCAAGGAACCCCAAAAGCCCATTTAATAATTACTCTGATGTGTATACATTTCACCATTTACCTCTGCATGTGACCACTACCTTAAAATCATAAAGAGCTATTTTAGATTGAAAGACATATGGGACTGTTCCATTAAGAAGAATATGGCAAATTTTCTCCCTGTAAGAAACTGGAGGTATTACCCAAGGCCTACTTTTAGCAGCTGTGGTTGCAGACATTACTTTTAAAGAGTACTTGGTTTCAGCTGGTTATGACCAAAGGAAAATGCTTTTAAATCAAGTAAACAACAGGGTATAGAAATGCTGCCATCTGATAGATCTTGAGGCATTGAAATTTTAAAACCTGGTAACATTTTCTTTCTTTTTTAATACATTTTTTAAAAATATTTTATTTATTTATTTGACAGAGAGAGAGACAGCGAGAGAGGATCACAAGCAGGAGGAGAGGGAGAGGAAAACGCAGGCTCCCAGTAGAGCAGGGAGCCCGACGCGGGGCTCCATCCCAGGACCCTGGGATCAGGCCCCCAGCCAAAGGTGGACGCTTAACAACTGAGCCACCCAGGTGCCCCTAAAACCTGGTAACATTTTCAGTGCTGATGAAAACAGTCTTTTATAACCAGGTGGCAGAAAGAATTTCACATCCCAGATTGAAATTTTTAAGAGGTTATATACAATGTCACAGATATGAAAGGGATAAAAAATTTGACCAAACTGGGAAATCTAATCAATCTAGATTGTTTCTCAAATATAAATTATTTTCAGGGCACCTCGGTGGCTCAGTTAAAACGTCCGACTCATTTCAGCTCAGGTCATGATCTCGGGGTCCTGGAAACGTGCCCCGCATCAGGCTCTGTGCTTAGCGTGGAGTCTGCTTGGAATTTCTTATCCCCCTCTGCTTCTGCCCCTCCCCCTGCTTACACTCTATCTAAAATAAATCTTTAAAAGAAAAAAATATATATTTTCAAATATTCATGGGGTGTCAGGATCATGAATAAGCCTATTTTTCTTCTATCCTGCTGCTTGTCCTACCACATACTCAAAAACAGGAGATTAAAAAAATCGTGAAAAATTATATATGTACCTTAATTTGCTCTGTTAGCTATACTGATCAATATGTGTGTTTGATTGATTTTTCCATCAATGAAAGTTATGTTGAGCCCTACAATGTATAAAACTTTTGTTAAGGCTATTTAATATCACATGTCATCTTGGGGCACTGGTTAAACCAAGTTCCTTCAGAAATTTGTTCCATGGCACTTATCCACACAAAATCTAATCTCAAATTCCACTGCTATCCTGACTCATCTGTTATTCACCTTCCAAATATGTTTGAAATAGAACCTGTTAGTGATATATTATACTTACTCTACAGATACTTGTGGATAAATTCTTTCATGAATTAAACCATCTCCACCCTAAATAGAGAGAGATTGCCTGCTCCATGAGCCCGGAGGACCTGATCATTGTAGCCTCCCTTAGCTGATTGGGAGAAGTGTCCACTAACTTGTCCAGGGATGGAGTTCACTTCAGCCCACTCTGTGCCACGCTGTTCAACAACGCATAGTAATGCTTCCCACAACTATGTCAGACAGAGGAGCATTTTTGCTCTTTGAGCTCGGTCACTACAGCTCTGCAGCAGCCAAGGTGAAGAAAGGGAGTGGTCAAAAATGAATAGGAGTATAGAGTTTCAGTTTTGCAAAGATGGAAAGGTGCTTGAGATGTGTTGCACAGCCATGCACAAACAGTTAACACTACTGCACTTTGCACTTAAAAACAGTTGGCATAGTCAATGTGGTACATTTTTTACAATAAAACAGTGAGTGCCAAAAGAGCTCGGACTTGTACAGACAGAAAGGCTGATAAATATCCAATTACTCATTCATAGGTGGTATTATGGGCTGAAATGTGTTCCCCCAAAATCCATACATTGAAGCTTTAAGCCCCAGGACCTCAGAATGTGTCTATATTGGAAGGTCTTTAAAGAAGTCATTAAAATGACTACTATTATTTTAAGGAGAGGAAATTTGGGCACATGGTAGGGATATATGCATACATGAGGACAAAGTGAGAAGGTGGCTATCTGCAAGCCAAGGAGGACTCAGAAAAAATTAAGCCAACTGACACCCTGATCTTGGATTTCTACCCTTGCAAGAAATCTAGCCTTGGATTTCTAGCCTTATGAATTAAACAAGAATTAATTCCTGTAAACATACAAAAACAAACCAACAAATGAAGATTATGTTCAGATATTACTAATTCCTTTTTAGTAAATAATTTGCTATTGATCAAGCACTGTTTTTAACATTTATTCAATCCACATAGTCCTAGGAAGTGTAGGTATTATGTTTTCTTATACAATGGCACAATATAGAAATGGGGAGGGTTTCTGTGTATTCCACTACAAAATTTAAGTTATTGGTTTATAAACTTTGAAACAATTGTATAAAAAAGGTGGAAAATTTTAAAGATTATATATAACACAAGATACATATATGTTAACATAATATTGCATATTTAAATGGAAAATTAAATATTTTTTCTCCTTTAATTGGTCCCATCAGCTGAAGTTCTCTGATTATTTATAGTACATTTGAATGAGACAGCAGTATAAGCAACTGCAATATGTTACTTCTCTAGCTATTTCTGTAATCAGTAACTTCCAACGAATTAGAAAATGGGGTGATTCATCTGACCTTTTAAGCTCTAATTGCAGGCAGTTTTTGCAGACTGTTGAACTTGTATGAGCCCCTTTCTGGGAGCTGCCTTTTGACTCTTTTTTGTTTTAATGACTTAGACTGTCACTTAGAACTAGTGAGCTGTGATATCAGGTGTAATAGGAAACAAAGTACTTAACAGAACATGGGTATATTCTGAGGAATTTCGTGTATTTTTTTAAACAAAAACTTAAGAACTGAATTTTTCTAAATTATTTTTTTAAGAATCAGTAATGAGTAATAAGATAGATGAAATCAATTTCACAAGGAAAGATGGTGGCTATAAATTTTTCAATTGCCTTTTTTTTCCCACTCATCTTCTGAAAAATCCTGTTGTTTCTCAGTATTTTTGCCTTGAACATCCTCTTTCATTAAGTGTTCTTTTCGTCCTCACATATCTTGTAATACATTAGGTTAGCGAGAGACCATTTGGTTATAAGTGATGGGCACCGTGTCAGGATAGTTCAATCACAGGAGGGGTGGTGAAGATTATGGGACTATCTGTTGGAAATCCAGAAAAAGCTGGATTTTTCTGTCAAGAATTGGTCAAGGTAGACCAGTTGCTTACCATACCTATGTATGCATCTCCATAGATAATTTTGGAATTTAAGAAGTCTCTGCATCTGCCTAGTCTGTCCATCTAAATAACCATTTCAGCTCACCTCAGGCATCTCTGAAAGTCCAAATTATCTTTCTCTTTGTGTGTGCATGCTATGTATAACAGGTCAAAGTTATTTAAGGCATAAAAATATTTTATTCAGGAAATAATTATATATTTTCCCACTCAGTGCCAAAGGGGGAAAAATGAGATTTACAGGAAATAAAGTTTTAGTAAGGACTTGGTGTAAATAAAAAGTTACAAGAAAAGTCATGGCCCAGAAAGAAAAGTATAATATTTGTACCTCACTTCTATTTACAGAGATTGTGAAAAGAAAATGATAAATTGGTACCTACACATGAAAAGTTAAAGGAAAAAATATAACTTGAGGTTTTTTTTTTAATATCACTTATGTCTCTAAGCATAGAAATTTGGGGTAGAAGCCTATTTTTAGGGTAAACTGTGTGAGTAGCCATCTTGCTTTGAATAGAAAGAATGCAAAGTATTGGGTTATTCTTGGAAAGGTTGAAGGCAATTGGTGTTCATTGCTCCAAAGAGTAGAAACGAATTTTTTTCCTTGTAGGACTGGAAGAAATAAAATACTTTTTTCCAGCTTTTTGTAAAAAAAACCAAAAAAACCCCCCAAAACTATTTTTGTTTATTTATTTCTAGGCAAAGACATGGACTTGGGAACTGTCTCTAAAAAGAATGAAGCAAAAGGCCATAGCCACTTGGTGGCAGGCAGACATCACTAGAGAGGGTCTCAAATCATCAGAAAGATCCCTTAGATACAAGAGTTCACAAGCTATAAATGGCCGCAGGTTTTAAAATGATATTCTACAGTAATTAAAGTTAAGCCACATACAACAGTTCAGAACTGGAGAAAAATTGAAGACCAGGAGAATGTTGAAATTCCTCTACCATTATGATTCCATAGAAAAATTCAATCACAAAATTTTCCCCAGCAACATAGATCTTTATTTAGAAGCATGAAACTTAAAAAACAATAAAAACAAAAAACCCTGATCAAAAACAAAACAGAACAAAAACACACAAAGCAAAACAAAACAAAACAAAAAACACCTTAAGGTTTGGAAAGACTAGTATTACACCAGGGATTTGATAATACTAATCTTATTTCCTGGGTTACATTTCATCAATTTCATTTCTCTTGTTTTTGTAAAGTCACTGTGCTGCTTTCTTTGAGATTTTGATTTTTTTAAAAGAGAAGTATAGATATAATAGTCCAATGAGCTGCTTGGTGGTAAGTTAGTTACGTGAATCTCCCCCATTCTGGAGGTCCATTAGTACCTTCTCAGGTATATTTATTCTGAATATGAGTGCCTTTTTTTCTGCAAAGCCTCAGCCAGCACCACTATTTGAGGACTTCTGGATACTTGACCCACGATAACACAGCCAACTAGAAGATTCACTTTAGGTGGGGGCCCTGACCATGAAAGCCACTCATTCTGTCATATACCAAAACTTCCTGATGCAGTTAATCTCATGGAGTGTTAGAGCGGCCTAATGAAGACACAGCTGAAGTACCGGTGTGGAGAAAATTCTCTGAGTGCATGGGTCACATTTTTAAGGATGCAGTATAGGTATTAAATTAGAGACCAGTGTACTATATCTCCAACAGAAAATGTTCATGGGTGTAAGAACCAGGGTGTGGAAGCAAAAGTGGGTTACATTCAGCAACATCTGGTGACCTATCAGATGCTGGTCCGTCTGCACAACTCTGGGTTCTGCATGGTTGGAGTTCCATTAGAGAACTTTGTACTCCTCATGTCTACAGACCAGTAGGTGAGAAGAGGAGTCAACATCTTCCAAGGAATATGACCCTTTGTGTCACTCTCTTATTCAGTGGGTTATAGAACACAGGAGATCCACTTGGATTGACATGCAGCAATCCTAACCTTGGAAGAATATGATTACTTAGGGCTCAGACCTCCCAGGAATAAGAGATTGGGTTAAATTAATGTTTAAGCCACCAAGATCAGCTGAATAGCTGAGAAAAATTTAGCATAAGTAGTGGAGAAGTGGGAAAATCAGTACATTTTGGTCTTGACGCAAATTGCAGCAAGAATGACTATAGATGAGCTTATCAACATTTTTTTCTATAAATTTCCTTCAGAAAAAAGGGGCCACAAGAGCCCTAAAGTACTTCTTGAATGTGCATAGAAATGGACTCTGTTGGCACAATGGGTAGACTGTGGCAACCCTAGAACCAAATCTTTCAGGTATCCTTTAAGATCAGTGGCTGCAGGGAGCACAGAGATCTGACAGCCCCAGAGCATTCACAGAGGTCTGACAGCCCCAGAGCATTCACATTCTTCCACTCCTCTATTCTCCTAACCAATGACAGAGTACTACTGCACGGGTACTAGCGCTGGCCCATTCCTGGAGGCAGGATCCTCTGGCGGAAATTTGGTTTTAAGCACTCTACATTGTCTGGAAGGATTTTTCTTAGAATAGTCCTTAAGTTCAAAATTTTCCCAATCCTCCCTGCTCCCTCTCATATCACAGATGTCAGAACTGCATCACTGCCAAAGGCTCTCCAAGCCTACATCTGATCCCCTTTACCCTCTGTAGACAATTTTTTTTTCAGTAAATTTCTAACGTGTTTAATTCCATCCTAATATTTGCTTTTTAGAGGATCGGAGCAAACAGAGATCTACTTTTCCAGGAATCTTTTAATACTCGAGTTTTAGTACTTTTTCTGATCTCTATCTGGGCATAGACCACCTTCAGCTCTTAGGGTTTTCAAATCTCTGGAGTTTCTCTCACAAGGATTCTTGGTCAAGATATAGTTGGGGGTATCATATAGGACCTTTTCTTAAGAACCAAACCTTTACAGAGGCTTTTCCTCCACCTTACCCTCAGTCCTAACAAACTTTCAGAAACTATATGAACTAGAATAGGCTATGTATAATAACCCCCAGGGGCTTAAAATAAAAAATGATTAGTTTTGTATTCTAAACATTCACTGTAGTAGTTAGGGGACAAGCTCCTATTGTCACTCAAGGAGCCTAAATAACATCCCAAGATTCTCTTAAACTGTGTAATCTGAAAACATTCCTCAGTTGCCAAGAGAGGAAAAGAGAGCTAGAAGGCCACAATTTTTTAATGTTTTAGTTGATTAGTGACACATTTCAGCTGATTAGTGACACATGCCATTTCATTTCAGAGAATATTGGATGGAATGAGCCCTTGGTCCTGCCTAACTGCACTAACTAGAAAAGGTAGTTAGCAGCTGGAATGTTTGTTGAACACTGCTGTCTTTTCTGGAGAACTTAATAGTGCTAAACAGATGCTTTTGAAAAAGAAAGCCTGTAGCTATGTTTTTATGCTGTTAAAAATACTTTTCTGGTGGAAAATATGCTTAGCTACTTGAATAACAGAAAGGACAAAGGATACCAAAGAAATTTAAAAATATTTGGTTAAATCTTAAAATCGTAAACCAATATATACATAATAGGATGTTATATTGGAATATGTAACTAAGATACCAAGGGATAATAGATATCTGATAGCAGAGTGTGTGTGATATGAATTAGACCACCCTAGAGATCTTGAAAAAAGGTGAAAACATAAACTGTTTACATGACTTCACATGCTTTACTTCTATTAAGGGTAAAATGTTTTATAGGATGTAACTTTAGAGATAGCTAGGATATGATTCCCAGTATCTCCAAAGTGGGGTGTAGTTTGGGGTGAGGACGGTGTTTCACTTTACCTCAAGTGAACGGAGTGTGTCTTCAACTTGGAGAATTTAATATTTCTTTTTATTTAGGATATTGGGAGGATGGCTCCCACTCATGCCCACAGAATGCTAAGGGTGAGAACTAAGTTTCTAAGTGCTTGGCAATGGAGGAAGTAGAGCTAGGTGCAGTAAGTGGACGGGACGTTATGGTCAAGTCCTCTGAAGCATGTGTTCTAGTACGCAGGAAGAAATGTAAGCATGGATATTTGGTCGACCAAAGGGGCAATCTGCTTGTTGTTCTCCAGTATCCTTCTCCCTTCCGTAATAGAACTTCTATCTACTTACGTGCCCACCCAAAATAAAGACTACACTTCCAACCACCCTTGTAGCTAGATGTAATCATGTGTGTAAGTTCTGGTTAACATAAAGGATGCAAGTGGAAAGGGGTATGGGACAACTTCCTTAAGAGTTGGTGTACACACTATGACATCTCCCCTTTCACCATTATGTTACTGAAATAATTGGGGCTATAATTTTAAGTCAATAATGTCCCTTTAANGAAGATCGGTAGGGGAAGAAAGGGATAAAGAAAGGGGGGGGTAATCAGAAGGGGGAATGAAACATGAGAGACTATGGACTATGAGAAACAAACTGAGGGCCTCAGAGGGGAGGGGGGTGGGGGAATGGGATAGACCGGTGATGGGTAGTAAGGAGGGCACGTATTGCACGGTGCACTGGGTGTTATATGCAACTAATGAATCATCGAACTTTACATCGGAATCCGGGGATGTACTGTATGGTGACTAACATAATAAAAAAAAAAAACATTAAAAAAAATAGTGTCCCTTTGTTCTTCATGTCATGTTTGTATGGAATCAATAATTTAGATATTTGCATGGTATCCTAAGGAGAAAGAGAGCTGAAGCACCCCTAACGTGCCTCCCTGAATCTCAGAGTACTACATTTTTCAGTATCTCACAGGGGAGCTGAAGGTAGGTATACAAATCCACAGAGCAGCATCATAAACATGAGAGGGCAGGCTTTAGGAAAATGGAACACAGGAATGGGTGAGACAGAGAAAGTTCAGAGGAGCCGAGCAGTAATATAAGCTGCCATGACCTGAACATGTTCCCAAAATTTATTTGTTGAAGCCTAACCCCCAAGGTGTTGGTATGAGGAGGTAGGGGCTTTAGGAGGTGATTAGGTCATGAATGGATTTGTGTTCTTCTAAAAGATGCCGGAGACAGCTCCCTTGCTCCCTTCTGCTATGTAAGGAAACAAGGAAAAGTCTGCAATTTGGAAGAGAGCCCTCACCTGATTGTAGTGATACTCTGGTCTCAGACTTCCAGTCTCCAGAACTGTGAGAAACAAATTTCTGTTGTTTATAAGGTCCCCAGTCTATGGTATTTTTTTATCACAGCCCGAACAGACCTAGTCCCGTGCCAAAGACTGAAGAGTAGGAGAAGTAATAGATCTCACAGCTCATGCCACGCTACCTGCTGTAACTCCTGTCCCAATGCCTTGATGCTACATGCAATTATAAGGATAAAGTGACAAAATATGTACTAAACAAAGGGGAATTCTGAAATGAGTAAATTTAACTAGGAGCAGAAGACCAAATTAAGTTCAGTACACAAACGTTTTTATTTTTAAGCCTGATTTTTTTTGGCCCATGATTTTTGTTAGTTTCATTGTTCTAGGAAAACTGAATTGTTTACGTACAGAAAAATCAAATTGAACCTCCTATTCAGAATGACCTCAGAAGGGAAATCATCTCTTAAAATGGCAAATATTAAATTGAAACATGACCTTGATTGGATCGTGGATCATTTGGTGAGTCAGCCAGGTTACCTGCACTTATAATTCAAAATGAAAGCAGGAACTAAATTCTCAGACAGTGAAAAATGGTATCAGATTGGCTGTGATCTTCCAATATGTAAGGATGAGAAAAGTGATGGATTTTTCTGAAATTCAATCAATGGGATATTGTAAATATATCAAATCAAAGCATTCCTAATGTATTCTATCTTCGAAATCCTTTCTGGGAGAGAGGGGCAAGAGCTGTTCTACAAAGGCAACTTAAGGCAATTAAAATCTTCCTTTCCAATTATCAGGATTGGTTTTGCTTTCTGAACTGTAGTTATTAAGTTTATTTTTCTTGAATAATAACTTAGTTGACATAACTCCCTCCATGTTTGAATACATGGATCTAATTACCATGTTGAATCTTTTTGTCTTGACTTCTGTCTTTTTGAGACTAAATTCAATTTTATGTTTGATTTTTAGAGGTCTTTATGACTCTAGGATCGCTGTAGTTTTTCCTCCAGAGACTTAAAATTTGTTCTAAATTCTAAAGCAAACTAAATTAAAGCCCACTGCATTCAAAATATTTTTATTTGTTAAAAGAATGTAAGTATTACTATTTCATTTTAAGGGAGAGCATTCGAACAGCCTCCTGAAAGAAAAAACAACACTCTTTTTGAGTGATCTCTAAGTTAATATAAATATAAGTATGATCATTAATATTAGCAAAATATTACTTGGTTAAATAATTTTTCTCAACTATGTGAAGTTTTTTGTTAGGTATGAACTATTCAATCATTGCTGTTACATTCTAGAAGCTTATATTAATTTCTCTAATCAAATGTATTCATGAAACGAAATACAAGAGCCATTTCATTGCAATTGTAATGCATTTAATTAGTAAATGATTAAAGACTATTTCCATCTTGATGACTGATAGAAGAAAACTATAAAACATGTATTAATGGATTTTACAAAACGTCTTTCCTGTATTAATATGCTAGCATATTTAATATATTTAATAGATGACTCATATATTAATATATTAAAACTAAAATATGCTGTACACATGTGTTATTAGTTGACTTTAATCTTGTGTTCATTTTGTGTAACTAGAAATATTTAAAGTAACTTTTTGAACTATCACATTACTTCTTCAATATTCTATGTTCACTTCTAACAAAGTGAAGAGATTTGGGGCACTGAAGTATGCTTTAAACTATATGGTTTTTAAAAAGAACTGTAATTGCAGCTGACTAATAGATGATAGAAATAGATGTGTACATCTGTGTTCTATAAAAGTCATAACTCTACATATATTTTCAAAACAAAAAATGTGTTATACAATGTCTTTTACAAAGAGTTAAAAAGATATTTTGAAGGCCTTTTAAAAAATGTTTCAGAATGTCACTTTTTTGGCAAGGGGGAAGGTGACATACATCTGAGGAAAGTGAATGAAAATTATTTTGCCAGCTTTCCTATCCACCTTGTTGAAAAATTTTGCTCTTTTCCCTGTCATATCTACAAATACTTATTAAGTATCTAGAATTTTGACTTCATTTTCCATTGCATGTTTAAAGAACCTACCTTACTCAGAGTGCAAAATCCATGAAATAATTTCCACGATGATTTTAATAAATTTAAGCTTTAGCAGTAAACCTTAAAAACAGTTTCATCACACAGGTTGTTGGATAAATCTATTGTCAGTACCATCTAAAGTTTCCAGGAATGGGATTGATTTCTTTGTTCGCACCACCAACATTTACTGAACACTTGCTTGGATCCTGAAGAAAATAAAAGATACACGGTCTAAGTCACATAGATCATTGGATAAATCTCACAAACAAATACATTTATACTGTCTTCTCCCTGGCAGTAGGAGACACGGTAGTCAAGAATTTATATTCCATGTATATTTCTTGGGCGTGCCACTAATGTTTTTCTTCTCATAGTTTTATTAGATAAATTTTATCTAATCTAAATTTATCAGGTCAGGACAGAGTAGAGGATTCTCAGGAAATCCTTAGAAGGGATTTTGGACATGTAACCGGTTGGGTTCTCTGAAAAGCTCTGAGGTGAGGTGAGCATTAAGGGAGTGCCCTTGGTAGCAGTACCTGTGAAAGGGGGAAGGAGAAAGCAGGGAAGGAAGGAGAAGCAGGGTGGGGTGCCAGCCCAACTACTGCCTCAGTAGACTCCCCCCCCCCACCACCCCATTGGGTGTTTTGGAGCTAACATGGCCCTGCACCATTGTCCATAGTTAGGCCAACCTTACCAGGTCCTTAGGACTCATCCTTACCCTCATCCATATGCTTAGTCATGGGATGTGGGCCACTCCGAGAAGGGTGGTGAACTTTGGTGAAGTGGAAATTTGCAGTTGAACTATAGATAGGACTGAAAGGTAAGACAAAGTAGATTAAGGCTGCCTTAGCTGCTGGGGAAACAAAACTTCACTGAAGGAGGACCTGGGGGTAGGGGAAGGGCATATCCCAGCACCTCCATAGGCCATAATTGGTAAACCTCCTCTTTGAGAATCAAATAGCATGAGTGTTTTATTATTGATTTTTTAGTTGGTAATTTATTTTCCCTAATATATTTTAAATGTCTTTTCTGTATCCTCTCATTGCATTTTCAAAGAGCATCTGTTTGTACTCTTCCACAGTCTTGCTGTGTATGAAGTATTTTTCTCGAGAGAAACACGTGATTAATTGATTTCACCTCCTCAGCTAACAACGATGACTCACAGTACAGTCTCCTGATGTGGCTCACTCCCCCTTGACAGCCATTCGATCCGAAAGTCTTTTAAACATCTTTTGCATAGATACTGAATGAAGGCAGCTTAGTTTTCAAAATTCATGGCAGCTGCTTGCTTCAAAGCGTTGTACAGTTTAAGAAAAAGTGTAAAAGATAAAACATACTAGTTTTGTTCTTTTAAATAGGAATGATTTGCATAGTTTAAAAAGATCTTATTACTCACAATAGATTTTTCGTACTCTAAGCTTAAAACATATTCAGTGTATGTCCTGAGACTTGAAAAACTTCCTTCAAATAACTTCCCTAGTCTTTTTCTAAGAACTTCTATAACTTTATGATCCTTTTTGAAATTCTTTTTTAGAGATAATTAGTCTCATTGCTTTATTAATGTAAAATACATTAATCATTTATGGAAAATCTTTATAAAGAAGTAAACAAGTTCATTTGTATCTTTACCCACTTGCTTTTTTTAACTACTTACATATTTAATTTTCATATTATTTATACCTATCTTTGTCTATATAGCTATGTATTTATGTATTTATTTTCACTTTCCTAAATTGTGTGAAACCATATATATTGTTTATAACGTACTTGTTACAATTATTTGTTTTCTCTGTCAAAACACAGACATACCACATTTTAATGGTTTCACGGTATTTTCAGTAGGGACATAGCAAAAATGTTAGTGATAATTTTATTAATGTACTCTCCCAAGAATTCAAAATGGCTAAATCTGTTTGTAAACCACTAAGGGTATGAGTGCCCTTTTCCCTTCAATCCTCTAACCACATTTAGGGTTTTTTCCCCAATATATATATATATTTTTAATTGTGTGTTTTATTTTGTTTTTGTGTATTGATTTACACTTAAGTGGAATTTGGCATTTAAAAATATTTCCGTTCGCTGTTTTATTTGTGTGAATTTCCTGGTTATATAATATGACCATTTTAAAAATTGGGTTGTCTCCTGTTAATCTGTATGTTTTCTTCATAGATTCTGTACATTAATGTCATATTCATATCATAAACATCTTCAGTAGTCTACAATATATGTTACTTTGTGTATTTTATTAAATACATATTTTAAATATTTTCATATATTTCTGTAAGTTTTGTGCTTTACAGCGCCCATTTTATGTCATATTTAGAAAGTCTTTCAGAAAGCAACTTCTCCACAATGACTTAAAATGACACTTCATTACATACTAAATTTCTCAATATACATTCCTCTTTTTCTTAACTATTCTGCTTCGTTGTTTCAGTTGGTAATTCATGTCCTAATGAAATCTAATTTAAATTACCTTCCTTCTCAATGTTTTGCTTTAAAGAATAAAAATGTTCATTTATAAATACATCAACAGAAAAGAAGATTAAAGAGATGTTAACCTTTACATGAAGCAAAAGATGCAAATAAAAATATGTAGTGAATGGATATTTATTAAAACCAGACTTCCACATTGTCAAAGTCATGTTTGGTAGAATATAGAAAAGACTTTCACACTATAGTCACGAAATTTAATGGTTTTAGAAGTATTATGTGAGGGAATTAATAATGCTGGTAAAGAGTATGCTTTTTAAAACTATATTTATAGAGGTGATTTCCTCCGGTTAGCAAGTCATGTTTTTCAAGTAGTTGACTGCCTGACAAACATTTGACTATAAGCAAAATTCTGAACATCCAAATAGCTGTTGGTTTGGCTTATTTTGTTTTTCAATAATTTGCAAAAAAAAAAAATTCTTATTTACATTGACTTGGCAGTGAGTTTCACTATGGTTTAATATATTTGTTGCATCTTTTTGTAATTATTTGGTTTTAAAATAGAAAAAGTTGACATAATTGAAATAATAACAGAAAACTATTAGCAAACCTACTTGTAAAATTCTCCTCTTATAAAATTGTGAACTCATGATGAAATAAACTTTAAATAACTGAAAAAGGGGGCATATGTAGAGAAGAAAAATAGGTCAAAAAACAGAAATATGAATGAAAATGTAGGCTTTGTACTTTATTTTCTGTTTATTCAAGTCAGGAATGAGATTTAATGTTGCCAATGGAAATCGATTAAGTCAAAATTAAAATTTATGTCTTTGGTGTTATAGTGGACATAGAGATGATCTTGTAATATAATGGCAAGGGGTGGGATATACATAAATACAATGAGTGATAAAAATAATATCTCACCATGAAGTAGGTACTAAAAGAATTGAACAGATAAAGTTTGGAAAATATGAGCTTTCACCAAAAATTAAATAATATGGCTTTTTCATATAATTTGATAGTTTTACAGACAAGAAATCCACCCCCCCCAAAAAAAAATTTCTGACAGTGAAAAATGAAAACCAGCCATGCCTATATTTCAATGATTCATCGAGTTTGAAGGCTGGTGGTAGATTGGACAGACTGCGTTTGAGCACTATGGGAAGGGAGGGAAAACTGAATGGGAAGAAATCAGAAAGGGAGAAAAACCATGAGAGACTCTTGATTCCGGGAAACAAACTGAGGATTGCGAAAAGTGAGGTGGGTGGGAAGATAGGGTAACTGGGTGATGAATATTAAGGAGGGCACACAATGTGATGAGCACTGGGTGTTATACGCAACTAACGAGTTACTGAACGCTACATCTGAAACTAATGACGTTCTATATGTTGGCTACTTGAATTTAGATAAAAAATACTACTTCAAAAAAAAAGTTAGGGGTTGAATCCTGATTCCACCATGAATGCCATGTGAACTTGTACAATTTACTCAAAAATGACTCAGCTTAATTTGCTCATTTCAAAAATTAACCATTAGGGCAATTTTGAAAATGAAAGAAAATATGCAGCATGTCTAGAAAGGCTTTCCACTCAACACGGTTGCCCTCTCAGCAGGGCTTTCATGGGTCATAGGCATTTCTTTCTCCTCTCCCCATCTGGTGTCTTGAGCTCTGGTGTGAGACTTCAGATCTAGGAATTAAAGGTCTCATTTTGCTGTTTAGCTACATTTTATTATCACTTGTTCTTCTTTCTTTAATCATTTTTGTGCCTCTCTCACAGTTGAACTCATTTAAATTTTCCTGACTTTACCTGACAGGTAGTTAACTATTGCTCTCATGTTCAAATAAGAACATTATGAGATGGTTTTCTCCAATTATGCAGTTCACAGGTCAGCTGGACACAAGTGGTTGAGGTCCACATATCCGTGTGTGTGTGTGTGTGTGTATGTATGTGTGTGTGTGTGTGTGTGTGTGTGTGTGTATGTGTGTGTATAGCCTTTCTACTTCCTCCCCCAGAAGGCCTCAGAAAGAGGAGGGAGGTTGGTCATTGGAGAACACAGGAATAATTGGATATTATAATCGATGCAGGAGAGCAAGAGAAAAGCAACTACTTAATAAGAACTACTCGTTCCACAGGAAATTATTTATGTTATGGCCCTATAGGGCAATAAAGTCTTCATATTTACATTGTATCATACCTTGACTGAACTCAGGGCAGTAAATATTTTAATGTTGACATCCATAGGGATATACACACATAAAGAATTAAGAATGCTCTCTGCATATAATAATTTGTTGAATGTGTCATTTATAATGAACCAAATAAAAAGTAGGCAAAAATTAATGCAGTAAGGCATTCAAGTAGCAACTTAGTTTTCTCACTCTCTTGAAAAGCAAAAATCACAGGACTTTGGTTTCTGCCTCTTTAGTCTACCTTACACCTCAAAACTGTTTCACAGTTCAAACTATTCCCACTCTTGTGAGAATACATATTCTGACGTATTCCTAGAAATTAAAAATTTAAAAAGAACTTAAGAGATTTAGAAATTAATATGTATTATTCAAGTCTTTAAAGTTGAGAGGTATGCATTAATGCTAACATGAATTAACTAATGTTTTAGATTTACATAGTTTTGCTTTGTAATGTATTGTGACATTCATAAAGTTCTAGATAGATCAAATGTCTTAAAAAAATGAAACCAGGAAAGTATAAAAATAAGATATAAATGAATTTTAATATATTTCTAATTACTGAATTGTCCTGCTTATAGGCTTATTATGTCATGCTCGTGTACTGAAATACCAAGTTTAAACTCCAAGTGTGGTATAAAAATTTCCTTAGCTTTTGCAGTCCCTCCCTTTGTCCTCTGCACCTGCTCTCAAGATCTGCTCACCTGTAGGTACTGCTCAATCAAATGCCCCTTTGTGTCTCCCTTAAGGAACTGACTGCACTATATTATAGCTATGTTTTTGCTTTCCAAACTCATTAAAGCAAAGGACTTTTTTTGTTTCCTCCCAGAAATGCTTAGTACATAATAAATGCTTAAATAAGCATTTGAAAATAAATTTTCAAACAAAAAAAGTCTTGGACAACACTGGTTTTCTAAAACCCCAGCTTGGTTGCCATACTGGTTTAAACAAAATATATACTGGCCAATTTATAGAAAGATTCTAAGCATGATTTCTGCTACAGAGTTGGAGGATAGAATTTAAAATTGAAGGTAAAAAGTTATCAATTTCCCCACATTCTAAAATGAGCAGAAAACAAGTCTACCCAAGGGTCAAGAATTATAATAAAAGTGGTTAAAGATTCATTGTCATATTCAGTTATTGAATGAGGGCAAAGTGAGAAATGCTGTGGTTTTCCCTTCCCTACTATGGATGAGGGCCCTGCCTCCCATACCTAACCAAGTAGAGGGACTTTATAGGACACTTGCTAAATTTGGGGCTTTTACAAAAAAGGAAGAAGATGCCATACTCTCTAAGTGGACGTTATCTCTAGATAATGCGAAACTGCTGAACTTTTAGGCCCCCCCTTGTTATTTCTAGAGGAGTTTGACACACGTCCACCAGCCTGCGTGCTTCCTCCCTGGCTTTAAGTCATTAGGCTTGTTGCAGAAGCAGCTTGTTGCATTAGCAGGACAAAGCAAACTTGTGCAATGTCCTTGGGAAGAGAACGTCCTTTCCTTCCATACCATTTCTGTTCCCTTGAATGGCATGGATGAAGCCCTTGTGGCCCCACGTGGAGATTTGTGGAAAAAGCAGAATGGATGGGTTTGCAGAGTCGTGTGCATGCCATACAAGGTAACCTCCTTCTTAGAGAGGAAATCAGCAGCCAAGAAAGGTTTAGGGGATAAAAAGGATACATAAGCGACCCCCTATGAGGAGGTCATCTTTGGAAACGTGTGCTGGGTTGAAAAGATCCTCAAGATAATCACGCACAGGGTGTGCAGAAAGAGCCGCACAGCAGAGGACAGACGCAGGGAAAACCACTAGCAGTCCAAGGGGGCATAGGGTATCTCCACAACAGTGACCAGTAATTGGTTAAATAAGATAACCTCAGGGGTGCCTGGGTAGCGCAGTCATTAAGCGTCTGCCTTCGGCTCAGGGCGTGATCCCGGTTCCGGGATCGAGTCCCACATCGGGCTCCTCCACTGGGAGCCTGCTTCTTCCTCTCCCACTGCCCTGGCTTGTGTTCCCTCTCTCGCTGGCTGTCTCTCTGTCACGTAAATAAATAAACTCTTTAAAAAAAAAAATAAGACAACCTCAGCCCTCTCTTTTCCAACATATTAAAAGAATAAGAACTTATAATTTTCTTGCCACTCCAAAGATAAGGGACATGGAAAATGTGTACTGTGTTCACTTCTCCTCTAAGTCATTAGAACAAACCCTAGACATAGATATTGGAGCACAGGAAAAGGATTATATATTGGATAAGATCCAGTAGAAGAGGCTACGTATTTTAAAAACATCGTTAAAAGTGATTGGAGATTCATGGACTTAAACGCAGAACTTATTAGAAGATGGAAAAGATTCAACAAAACATGGTTGAAGGAATGACTGGAGAAAATGAAACTCATATTTGTACCCCTGATTTCAGAAATTTACTAAACTGCTTTTATGTACATGATAATATCATCAATTTCTACATGAGGTTAAGTTGCTATTCAACTCAAGTCTGTGATATTTTTTTTTTAAAAGATTTTATTTATTTATTTGACAGAGAGAAAGAAAAGCATAAGCAGGGGGTGGGGTGGGGGGTGGGGAGGGAGAGGGAGAAGCAGGCTCCCGCAGGCTCAATCCCAGGATGCTGGGATCATGACCAGAGCCGAAGGCAGATGCTTAACCAACTGAGCCACCAAGGCACCCCAAGTTTGTGATTTTTAAATCATACGTTTTTTGGCCATAAATTTGGACATGAAATAATCAAGCTATGAATTCATATGAATTTGTCTTCAAGTGAAAGACTAAAGATTGTTCTGTTTCATCGAACTCATGCTCTGTGGATTTCAACATATTATGGTCTCATATTTGCATGGACCTGCTGTTAATACATTTAAGCTGCATTTATCATTTTTCTAATCAGACTAGAGATATTGATTCTGTGTGATTAATGACAACTCAAATAGCGTATTTACTTTTTCCTGCTATACAAAGTATAATAAAAATTACCCAGTAAGCCTTTCTTTCTCTATGACACTTAAAAAAAAACAAAGAATTCAGATACTAGTGCTCTTATAGGAGATGGGGGAGTGACACAGAACACCTAAATATTCAGCCTCCTTCATCTCTGTACCAGCATCTCCACTAGAGGAAAACAGACTATTAAACATTTGTTTTCTGTGGAATTTCCTAAAACTCCTTAAAAATTATGCAGAAGGGCAAGACAAAAAGTCAAAAAGGGAGAAGCAGAAAATAGTTTTGGATGTCTGAGAGCAGATAACTTAGACAGCACAGCAGTCATACGGAGACAGGCAAACACTCTTGGAAGGGGGAACAGGGAGAAGCAAAGGAGGATTGAGAAAGAAGGATCTGTACTACCTCGTGATAGTCTGGGCAATTTTCAGTTAAGCATTTCTCATTTGGTAATATCTATTTTCTCTGCATCAAAGAAACCACTTCCCTCCATTTCTTTTCCCCCAGTAACAATTGGCTGAACAATGTGTCTCGTTGCTTTGTGACAAGGTATTTTCTAAATCCGTCTCTACACCTCCATTCCTCCTTTTACCTGGAGGTCTAACTTGAGTAAGGTTGTTACAGTACAAACCAAAGCTTATTTATAGGACTTCACCACTTCTTCAGACCGATTCTGAGGACTGACGATCTAATTAGTATTTTCTGGCCTGCTTGGTCCATCTTGGGGAGAAAGATTAATTTTTAGACATTTGTGATTTTGTGGCCATAACTTGGACAAATATGAAGTTCTTATTAACTGTATGTTGAGCATTCACTTTGTGTGTCTAAACAACATGATTTTTTCTTAAAATAAAATTAAAATATTCTGTATACCTTTTTATTTACAATTCTTTTCCTCATCTTGCCTTAAAGTGAGCTAATTACTAATAGAGCTTTAACAAACCACCTATCTAAACACAAGACCTTGCCCTCAAGACTATTTCATAAACATTTGGGATGGCCAGACAAATGAAAATTATGATAAGAATTTTGTATATATAATCAAATATTGATAATAAAAGGCCAAGTTCTGACAAAGCAAAAATTAGAAGTAGGAAAGTACACGAAACTCATGAACTAAATAAAATTAAGGGAAAGATAGGGTTTGGGAATATTTTCACAAATGGGAGACATTTTCACAAAAGTATAATCTGATTTGGCTATTAAAGATAAAAATATTTTAGTTCAGGAATAATCAATTATAAAAGAGAAACAGGTGATAATAGAAATAAATTTTAAAGATGCACTTATTTTAATTTGTGTATTTTATTAGTTTACAAACTGGAAATAGTTCTAACAATTATTTTGAAATGTTGGTACTTTATTTTGTTGCCATTTTAAAATGAAAGGAAATTCAATCCATTAAGACTAAGAATGCATGCTACTTTTTGAAACATATGAGATGGTTCGAGGTATCCGATGTAGCTGCATGTTCTAGGGTAAGTTTTCTTGGTGTTTTGTTTTGTTCTGTTTTAACTTTTCTTTGTCTCAGTTATATTTTCTGAAAAAGGAGTCAATTATAAGCCATATAACTAATGATTAAAAATGAGATCTTAAAGTGTATGCTATACTGCAGACAGAAAATAAAATTTATCCTTTAGAATTTTTTTTTTCAAAATGAATCCTAATGTAGTTCAATAAGGATGACAGGATATATTATTACAAAGTAATGTTTTGTGAGGCATTCTTAAAAGTGACTGGAAAAACTCCGAAGGATGACTACCCCAATCTGACTCAGAACCGGACATGAGAAGTCTTGATAATGGGAGTTGAAATTGGCCAGGATAAGATTACATTCTTGCTCCACATGACGTGATCGCTTCAGCATTTCTTCATGTTGGGAAACAGCACATGTGAACTCTATGGGCCGAACTATTTCTTTAAAAACGTAATGACTGTGCAGAGCAGCTTGCCAAGGCACAGCCATTAAAACAAATAGCATGATATAGTTTCCGAGACAGAATCAATGTTAAAGAGTAATACAGAGGATTAAAGGATGCAGAGATAAAATGGGAGGCTAGGAGCTCTTTAAATTTAATTTTCTGGCTTTGGTAACTTTTCCTTAAAACACATTTTAACAAATCAGGTAATTTTTCAAATACCATGAGTGAGGTAAGCGATTTCTCAATGTGCTTTTTGTCTATCACCTGGGAAATGTATGTACTATTTCAAATCACTTTGGCATCAAAGACAACAGGCTTACGACCAGAACAGTGTTTCAAGTCCTAGTAATCCCCTTGTGGCATGTCTCAGCAAGCTGGCATATTTCCCTATAATGCTCAGGCATTAAACACAGGACACATAAGACCTACTACCAAGAAAGTCGTGATAAGCCATTCTGAGCGGGTTTGCGGATTAGATTTAGGTTATTCGACTGCATATAGACCTTACACATCAAAGCCTTAACGCAACAGAGCAATAGCTATCAACTTTCTCCAATGACATAACAAAAACACAGCATAATGGTTCTAGATATAGAAGAAAAAAAGGACACTTTCTCGGTGAAATAAGTGCACTGGGTGCATAAAGAGAGCTGGTATACTAATTTTTTTTTTTTTAAGTTCTTTGCTATGCTGGATTTGATATGATTACATAAATTCAAATTTGTATGAATGCAGTCCAATCCCTGAAAATTTTGCCATCATAGAGCCAATGATTATGAACTACACAGAATACAAAATGTTTTTACTCTTATTTAATTCCCATGCTTGCATAATGTCAGAATCAATAAATACCATAAATAATATAGCAAAGTGAACATGTTACCAAATCATTGGCCCCAGATAGAGAGTTGGCCTGCCAGGTGGTGCTGGGCTAGGCTGCCATTGCTCTCTTTGGGATACAGTGCTCCTAACTTCCCTTCCAGCCCCTTCATCCCTGAGCTCATCTTCTCATTTCACTCTCAGGCACTCACGAAAATTCCTAGAGAGCTTTGTGACTTATTTAAAATTGCAAATCTAGGGGGAAGACACTGGCAGAGAACATAGTAGTGATATTATGATAGGAGTGCCAGAGTTTCCAAAACTCTCTCCTTAAAATTTAAAAGCTAGGAAATTCAAATATTACCGGTTTCAGATGCCAGAGTAAAGGCAGTTTTATCTACCAGCTTCTCTGAACCACAGTGGAAGGAAAAAAAAAAAGAGAAACAAAATGGAGAAATAAAACTTAAAAAAATTTACACTAGCAGTCCAAACATGAAAACAAAAATATGAAGAATATTGGGAATATTGGGGCCAAAGCGTAGTGATAACATGAGAACCCACTCCATCTCTTTAGAGGTCAAGTGAATACTGGTATTCCTAAAAGTGGATGACACAGTTCTGAAGGAAGCACCAGGTGATGCTTGGGTTACAGTAGTTAGATTCAGTGTTCCATGCCAAGAGAGAAGGGTGAACACTGCAGATCATGAGTCAAAGTAGAGCTTAAGAAGAGGGGTACTGTCACATATTTCCAAGCTGTAAACCTGACGCTAAATCCCTAGCACCCAAGGAGAATGGTGTAAATGATTTTGGTCACAGGAGGAAAGTAGAAGCCGCCATGGCCAGACCACAGTGCTGGGTGAAGGCTATTTAAGACACTTTATGGTGAGCCACAGTGACTTCCTATAGACCAGACACAAAGAAAATGGACTTCTAGAGCAGAAACATTTGCTCTAAAGTTTCAAAGGCAATAAATCTAAACCTAAGTTTATTGAGATCAAACAGCAAATGCCACATTATCCAGCCAATAGCACACCAAATTCAGAGATAAAAATGAGTTAAATAGCCTTGGGCAAGATACAGAAAAATGAAAACATCATAGATATTATACCCCTATTAAAGCAGCCAAATTAAATATAAATAATATTATCAATGGGTATATAGTAGACAGGCTTGAGAAAATCCTTGAAAAACAAACAAAAGCAACAACTATGATTTACCAGCTTTTATCACCATATTGATTTCCAAAAAGTAAAAATGGCATCACAAAATATAGAATGCACTTAGTTGCATGTAGAAAACTCGTAACACTTTCCACATTTTTCTCATGGGAACTACATTAAACTCTTGAGCACAGAAAAGAAATGAGAAAATCTAGATTCCCAGGTCAAAAGAAAGTGATAATGAGGTCTTTGAACAAAAAACACCTAAATAGAAGCTATCGTGTTTGTGATCCCCCTTGGCTTTCTCTTCTTGCTTCCCCCAAATTTTCTTTAACTTGCCCCATCCTGAAAAATTTACCTGAAGCCCTATAACCATTATATTAACAAGGATTATACTGTCAAACATCTAGAGAGAGCCACAGTCACCTACCTCCCCACCAGGGACATTGCCACCACCAACTGCCCTGAGTCTATTAGAGCTAACCCATCAGGCCCACTATCTGAGTCTAATCCCATGCGCTACATGAAGAGCCAGAGCTCCAAGACTTCCTTCTCTGTTACCTTATGTTCTGCGTATCCTCTATTTTGTCCCTTAATTTCTAAAACATTTCAGGGTACCCTGAGGTATTAAGGGTCCATCATTGACATCTTTCTTATGTTAAATATTTTCTCAAACAATTCTGTTTATCTTCTCATTATAACAGAAAATTAGGTCTTAAACATCTCTGTTTTGCCAACAGCCCTTGATCTCTACTCTTTTTTCCCCTTACAGCGTTTGTATCTTTGGAGAAAGAAGGGAGGAGGGACTGCTTACTCTACTGTTGCTTCCCGACTGTGCTCCTACCCTCCTCCCTAAAAGCCCCACCTTTGTACCTCATATCATCAGACTATGTCTCCCATTATACATCATTGTCATTACCCTCTTCCAACCCTTAGCTTAGCTCCTCACACTGGGGTCCTTAGCTCATAACTTATTCTCATTTTCTCCAACGCCATTCCATCTTCTTTCTTCCAATGATCATATTCCTAACTAAATCATTTTCATTCTCCTTCTCCTGACCTCATCAGGCCTCATTCCCCTAGAATCTCAATGTCATGCAAGATTTTTTGGGGTCACCGCCCCCATCTTTCCAGTTTACTTTCCAGTGTTATGGCTTCAATAATCCTTTGACTTAAAAGAATTCCAACTCATTCAATCTACTAACTCTATTAATCTTTCTTCCTTATAAAATTTAAAACCCATGGTGAATTATTACAACTTTAAGGGCCCCTTGGGCGGTCTAGTCAGTTAAGCATCTGCCTTTGGCTCAGGTCATGATCTCAGGGTCCTGGGATGGAGCCCTGCATCACGTTCCCTGCTCAGAGGGGAGTCTGCTTCTCCCTCTCACTTTCCCTCTGTGCTCCCTCTCTCTCTAATAAATAAAATCTTTTAAAAAAATAAAAAGAAACTAGGAAAAAGAAGAGCAAGACAAACCCAAAGCTAGCAGAAAGAAACAATAAAGACTGAAGTGCAGAAAAATGAAATTGAGAATAGATGAAATCGACAAAACTGGAAGTTGTTTTTTTGAAAAGATCAACACAATTGACAGATTTATAGCAATACTGACCATGGAAGAGAAGACTCAAATTACTAAAATCAGGAAGGAAAGAGGGGCATTGCTACCAAGCTTAGGGAAAGAAAAAGTACTATAAGAGAATACTATGAACAGGGTGCCGACCTGGTTCAGTCTGTGGGGCATGCGACTCTTGATCTCAGGGTTGTGAGTTCAAGACCCATGTTGGGTGTAGAGATTACTTTAAAAAAATCATTACAAGTTTATCACATAGGTCTTCAGTCGTCTTTCTTCTCTCATATCCTTATTCCTTCCTCTCTTTCCCTCGTTTGGAAAAACCAAAATGATTATTAAATTTGAATATAGCTAGAGAAATTTATAGTACAGAACACAATGGTCTAGTTTGAAAATCATAATCATAAAACAAAATAAATCCTTAATAGTGACCTGCAATCACACTTGCCCAAATATATTTACCTTATCTTCTCCAGAAAATTACTGCATGCCTTTTCTCTAAGCAAGTCTCAACGTCTTTTATGAGCTCTCAGCTAATAATTTTATCTGTTTCAGTGAAAAAAATTAATGAGAAAATAACTTCACCAGGTTCCCACTTTCTCATAAATCTACATACCTCTAATACATTGCTTCCTCATGTAGATGACAGTCTTTGCTTCTTTCTCATGTTAAGCCCCTTACGAAGGATCTAGATCCCCTCTCCTTTTACTTTTTCAAGAACAATATTATGTCAAGTATTTTTTCCCTTTCATCATAAATTTTTCCTTCACCATTGGATGTTTCCATCTGAGCTAATATGTATTTTTATTATTTCTTAAAACTTATAAACAAATTCTATTTTGACCTTACTGGCCTTTTAGAGACCATCAAATTCTTTCCCCCTTTGTAGCTAACCTCTTAGGAATAGTTAAGTTCATTGTCTCCTTTCTTCCCTCTCATCCACTCTCTTCAGTCTACCAACAGGCACACATACACACACCATCATGTCACAGAAATTATGTCAAGACCACCAGTGAGCTTCCTCCTGCTAAATCCAATAGTCAATTCTCAGTTCTTATCTTCCTTGACATCATTGTGACAGCCACCATTCTTTCCTTCAGACACGTTCTTTTTTTTATGTGATTTTAATTACATAACACATACTCCTCCCCTTTTCCTTTTCTAGCTGTTCATTCTCAGCTTTGGTGATTCTTTTAATATTTACCCTTAATTTTGGATTCAGTCAAGATCCTTTTGCCTATTTCTCTGCCTTATTTGTATTCACTCTTGTGGTGATATAATACAATCACATATTACCCCTCACATCCTGATAGCCCACAAATTGGACCTCCAGAAAAATTCTCTTGTGAACTTCAAATTTGTACCTGACACCTTCACTTCCTGTTCAATAAGTCTTTGACCTAACATTCTCAAAACTAAAATCCTAAAAAGATTCTTCCAAAATATGACCTACTGACTATTTCCCCATACCACTTAATGACTATATTATCCTTCTTGCACAGGCCTGAATCCTTCAAGCTTTTCTTTTCTCCCCAAGTCTGTATCTATTTCCTCAGAAATTCTGTTGTGTTTTCTCTTCTGAATATATCTAAATACATCAACAGATACTTCTGTTTTCCAAGTCACTCATATTTTGTCTGGATTATTGATAATGCCTCCTAAATGTTTATCTTTCTTTCACCTAATCTTCCCCTAAATAATTCTCAAAATACAAACAAATATTAATAGTTAATAGAATCACTTCATGTCTCTGATTAAGCCCTACAAAACTCCCTATTTTTGTCAGGATAAAATCAACTTTCTTAAGTCTCATAAAGAAAAAAAGTAAGCCATAATTTTTATTATTCTTTCCATGCTCACTCTATGGGTCCCCTAATGTCTCATTAGATGCTGTAAATGCATCTGACAAAATTCAAAACTACTAACAAAGGAGGAACAGAATGGAACTTTCTCAGACTGATACAGTATCTGAAAACCTAAGCTAAAATCATACTTAATTGACAAGTAGTCAATGTTTTCCTCTGTGTTCAGCAATAAGACATGATGTCTGCAATCACCTCTTTTTTTTTTTTTAAAGATTTTATTTTAGTTATTTGACAGAGATAGAGACAGCCAGCGAGCGAGGGAACACAAGCAGGGGGAGTGGGAGAGGAAGAAGCAGGCTCATAGCTGAGGAGCCTGATGTGGCTCGATCCCATAACGCCGGGATCACGCCCTGAGCCGAAGGCAGACGCTTAACCGCTGTGCCACCCAGGTGCCCCTGCAATCACCTCTTTTAATAATGGATCTAGTGAAATTATTTAAGAAAAAGAAATATAAAGTACAAAGGTTGAAAGGAACAAAATTTTCATTATTTTGCAAAGAATATAGTTGTGTCTGTATAAATCAAGAATTTATGAACAGAGTTAATTTGTAAAATTAGCAAAGTTGCTCAAGTCCAAGAAAGTATATAAAAATCCTATGTATTTTTACATATTAGCAACATGCAGTTAGTAATAAAAATAAATAACAAAAATTAAAATAACACTAGCAACAATGAAATATCTCAGAGTAGCTATGGAATGTTGTTCAGGTCGCTTCTCTATAAGCTATAAAGCCAGGGTGCCTGGGAGGCTCAGCTGGTTAAGTTTAAGCATCTGCCTTCAGCTCAGGTCATGATCCTGGGATCAAGCCCCACATCCCTGAGCAGGGGACCTGCTTCTTCTCCTCTGCTCTTCCCCACCCTTGGACTCTCTTTCTCATTCTGCTCTCTTTCTCTCTCAAATAAATAAATAAAATCTTTTAAAAAAATAAAAGCTATACAACCCTCCTAAGAGCGATAAAATGTCTTAACCAATGGAGAGAGATATTATGTTAATGGTTTGTAATACCTGATACTAGAGTTACCTACATATTCCATGCAACTCCAATACAAATATCACAAGGATTTTTCTTTTAGTAGAAATTTAACATGGTTTCTAAAATGTAAATGGAGGAAAAAAGAGCCTAGAATAATTATTTGATTTGAAAGAAAATGTAGAAGTATACATGACTAACACTATCAGCTATTGAGATTTTTTACATTTACCATAACTAACACAGTACATTATCAGTACCAAGTTCAACAAATAAATCAACAGAACAGAATAGAAAGGACAGAAAGAGACCTAAGTATGTATCATCACCTGATGTTGATAAAAGAACCAGTAAAATTCAGTGGAAAAGATAACCATTTTAAAGAACATGTGTAAGTGAACTGGGATTAATTTTTTTTTTTAATATTTTATTTATTTACTTGACAGAGATAGAGACAGCCAGAGAGAGAGGGAACACAAGCAGGGGGAGTGGGAGAGGAAGAAGCAGGCTCATAGCAGAGGAGCCTGATGTGGGGCTCGATCCCATAACGCCGGGATCACGCCCTGAGCCGAAGGCAGACGCTTAACCGCTGTGCCACCCAGGCGCCCCTGGGATTAATTTTTAAAAAAATCTTTTAACTTTAGAGAAAACCACATAAAATTTATTTTTAATGTGATCTAAGCATAAAATTGAATGGTAGGATAATAAAGTTTCTAGAAGAAAACATAAAGCAAACTTTTAATTTTAGATGTCAAAAATTAAATAGGAAGTTTCCTATGAAGTTGGGATTAATTGAAATTTGTTAAATTCACCATCTTATGTTCATTGAAAGATAATATTAAGAAGATGAAATTGCCAGCCACAGATCACAGGAGTGGATATTTGTGCAAGTGTATATATGTGTGTGTGTGTGTGTGTGTGTGTGTGTGTATATATATATGTATATATGTATGCACTGACATATACACACAGAAACATACATGCACAGATATATATGCACACAGAGATATAGATCTCCTAAGGGTCTCATATCCAGAATATATGAATAGCTACAAATAAACAAGGTAAACAGATGTAAAGCAATTTCAAATGGCAAAGGTCTAAAAATATAGTTCTTTAGGACATTGACGTATACTTCTATAAAAGTTAATGCGTACTTCATAGTTGTACCTCAATAAAAATAAACTGTTAAAAAAATCTTAAGTCCTTTCCTATGTTTGATCAAAACATCTTCATGAAATCTCCAGAATATATTTTTTGTGCTGTTTTGCCCACAGACGATTGTGCATTCTGAATATAAAATCTTTAGCATCCTACTGTAGATTCTATAATCATATATAAGTTTAATATTTTATTCTTGACATATTAATAATTCTTCCCTGCTCTTATTTGCCCCATCACCTACTCAATATATTTTTTGTATAAAAGTAATCTTATTAATAGTCAAACAATCCTGATGTGGAAATAACGTATACAAATTCAAGTGAATTTATACCAGATCAAGTAAGATTGTGATTTGTGTAAACTCTTATCAAAATAAGGAAGTGTCTTTTTTGGGGGGGGGCGGAGAAAATGAGAAATTGATTTGAATTATTTTCACTTTGAAAATGAGAATATTTTTTCAATTCTATTAATTTCTAATAGTAGTTACGTTTACTTCTATTTACGTACCACCCCATCTACATGTTTAATTTCAACTATACAGATAATGCTTATTTTCACTCCTGTGACCTATTAAAAGAAAAAAAAATGACTTCATTTAATATCCATCTCATTTAATATCCCTTCAAACATAAAAGTTTTGGCATTTTATTTCTTTGGAATTAAAGGTTCTTGAGAATGGGCTCTGAATGCCCACAGTGAAGATGTAATTAGTAACATATTGAGGAAATTCCTCAACTATAACGTATTGTTTGACAAAGTGAATATTCCTTAAATTTTTACTGGTGAGTACTTGCTGTGGTCTTTAATATAAAATGTTCTTGAGAGGAATAATACCTACTTAAAACTACAGCACGTGGCCTCAGGTAAGGTTAAAGATCAAAATGCACTGGACTCATAGTGGTAATAAAATGTAAAAATATTGGGAAATGATTATAAGTAGTCAATTAAGAAGAGGAAGATTTTAATAACTTTTGAAGTTGAGATTTCAATGCTAGGTGATTCTAAAATCACAAGTGTTTAGTTCCTAAAATCATTAGTATTGTATATATTGATGAATAGATGTACAAATGAATGAATGAATACATGATTAAAAAATCAGTTTAATTCAGACACAAAGAAGTCTGAAATGTGAAACATTGAACAAAGATAAAAAGTACAAACATGAAAATGTAATTGGTCAATAATATGTCATTGATGACCTTTCTAAAATAGCAGGTTCAATACAGTGACTAGAGTAAAAACCTGATGGGAAGCAATTAAATTTGATCAATTTCCAGGCAAATCTACTTCTTTCCTTTTTACTAAAATGTAATAGGAATGAAAATGGGAGAAACTATTAGTAGATATACTTATTTATTTTAGCTAATGAGAGTTTACCCTCTCTCCTTAAAAAGTTCCTGCCCCTTTTCATCATTTTCCTTCTCCTGGAACCTTTTCTTTTGATTTCAAAATTATACAATATACTTGTAATTTTCCCTTTTCTTTTGTTTTTTATGGAGACAGTAGTCCAGTCCTCTTCTAATTTGTTATCGAGATTTTCCCTAATGTGAACCTGAGCTTGTTTGTCCCAAGATCTATCCCATATTTGAGGTCACTAGGTCACTCTGCCCACTTTAATAATGCTGTCATCCTATCTCACTTCTTTCAGCTTATTTTAATCCTTTTGGACCAAGCAGTTGCCTTTTGTTTATGAAGTTTTCTTTGCAATTATAAACCAGATTAGACAGTCTCACCTACGAACTCATGGACTTTTTATAATAAAGAACAGTTAAGGACTAGAATTTTTTATATGGTAATTGGGGGACCTAAATTTCTTTTTCCCCTTGAATTGATTAAATGCTTCTTTCGAATAGTGTTTCTTTTACTTGAAGTCATCAGAGAACCTAAAATAGAGTGGATACTTAACATTTGCAGTTTGGTTGATTGGCATTACTCACCAGTTATATTTTTGAAATTTATTTACTAAAATTTATTTATATATATTTTGTTATCAAATTATCAATATATAATATGTATCAACATAAAAATACATATCACATAATCAACATATCACATTTATAGTGGTTGCATTTTCTCCTGTATTTTTTACATTGCAAAAAAAAAAAAGATTTCAAATAAGAACAGATTTTAAAATACATAAATTTAATGTAGCTATTTCTAGGACTTAAAAGTTACCATATGTTTTTGAATGAGAAAATAATGGATTCAAAAATTCTTCTACCCAATGTTTTATTATGAGTAAAATCATATATGTGCTTATGCAACAACCAGTCCACGTGTATTCTGTTAAAACACATTGTTGTGGTTGGTGGTCATAGTGAATTGGTTTGCTGTTTTTTTTTTTTTTTAAGATTTTATTTATTTATTCAACAGAGATAGAGACAGCCAGCAAGAGAGGGAACACAAGCAGGGGGAGTGGGAGAGGAAGAAGCAGGCTCATAGCAGAGGAGCCTGATGTGGGGCTCAATCCCATAACGCCGGGATCACGCCCTGAGGTGAAGGCAGACGCTTAACCGCTGTGCCACCCAGGTGCCCCGGTTTGCTGTTTGTTATCTTACTGTTTTAATTTGTTGGTTTTTTGTATGTAGACCAAATCTTTTGCTAAGGTCTAAGCGATCTTCATTTTCAATAGATGTCAAATGTGTGTGTCTGTGTGTGTGTATATATATGTGTGTGTGTATATAAATGTATATACACACCTATATGCATATACACACATATATACATATATATCCAGATATCAACAAGTAACAATACGTTCAAGGGCTTTTTTCCCCTCACTCCAGATTTTCCTTTTCCTATTTTGGGATTTCTCATTTTCTGCAGATTAGATATTTATTTGTGGCTTCCACTGTAAATCCTGGCTTTAACACTATTAATGGAGATGCATTAGACTGAGAAAATTTTAAAGGTTTTAGTTCAGAGAAATAACTGGAATGGGGTTGCTTATCGCAATTTCATCTCACCTTCTCAAACCTTTTGAGTTTGTGAAATTGAGCTGAGAATTCTCGGAGAAAATGCAAGCTTTACAGCAAGATTTAATCTTTCTGTAAGCAGCTAGGCCAGAAATACCATAACAACAGCTGTTCTCAGGGAGTATTAGCATTTTTGCTTCTGGTCTCAGCTGCTTCTCAGAAGTGCAAAGAAATGCAAACATGGAAAATGTTCATTTTTAACATTAGCTTGAGTTTGAAAATCAGGGGACATTCATTGGTCCCCAAAAGTAATGGATGCACATTTCTGCTAATGATTTTATTCCTGAAGTAGTGTATGGCATATACATAGCTCATAGAACATCCTTTATTAACTATAGAAGAGGGAGAAAGGCCTATTCATCATTTGGCTGCATGATTTCCAACTATTGTCCGTAACGTGGGTGTGGTCTTTGATTTCATGTGAGACAAAAATGCAATGTAATTCTCGTCGTTTTCCTATTACTATTTTAATTTCATCCCCTTATGCTCTTACGTTCATGACTGAAGAACCTGAAACTTTGAAACTGTTGTGACAGTTGAGTATTTCAACTGAATTAACTCTTTCCAATCCTGAATAACAAGGACAATTTATCGTAGGTCAGCTCCAAGGTAGAGTAGAGGGATGGGGGCTGAGGTCTGCCTCATAGGTAAGACTTCATTTTAATTTGTCCTTTAATTCCTTTTACTGAATGCTTGTAGCCTATCTAGTCATTAAGTTCCACAAATAACACAGTTCTCCATTATTACATCAAAATAAGCTATCCAGTTTAAGGCAGCAAGACACACACCTTCCCTTTCCCACTGTTATCAGAGCCTTTTTTTTTTTAAGTGTAAAGTTCTTCAGAAATCCTTGATAAAGAATTGATATATATTGTAACCTAGTATTTCTTAGCATAGTGCTTAATCTTCTCAAAGATACAAACATGTTGGGGCGCCTGGGTGGCACAGCGGTTAAGCGTCTGCCTTCAGCTCAGGGCGTGATCCTGGCGTTCTGGGATCGAGTCCCACATCAGGCTCCCGCTATGAGCCTGCTTCTTCCTCTCCCACTCCCCCTGCTTGTGTTCCCTCTCTCGCTGGCTGTCTCTATCACTGTCCAATAAATAAAAAAAAAAATCTTTAAAAAAAAAAAAAGATACAAGCATGTTATTAGGGTAGACATGAAGAGTTGTTTCTGTCCTTGTGACCTACTTTAGTAATTTTTGCCGTGTTTAGAAACCCTTCTACTGCTGTGTTTACTGAGTTCGTTGACAATGGATTCAAGGCTCTTAAAGCCTCTGGGTTGTTTTGTGTGTGTTTTTTTTCTTCCCTTTTTAAACAAAAAAATCTACTTAAAATACTATATGGAGAAAAATATTTTATCATGGAACTTTATTTAAAAAGCAAAATCTAAGACAATTCACATGTGGAATTATTGGCGTACAACTAAGTAAGCAGTCACCTTAGGTACTCTTCCGCCAATAATGCCAAGAAACTACTACAGGGTCGAATTCTGAGACCATGATTAAATGTGACTTTAAGAACTGGTCCTCTCACTACTTAAATCTTAATGTGCTCTTGGGTGCACCCCTCTTTCATTTTGCTTCCTTTTATAAAAATTGATATTTTTATTGTAAAACAATTTTTTCTACAATATTTATAGCAGTTCATAATGTGCAACAGGGGCTTTGTCAGCAAAATGCCTGCATCTTTCATTATGACTGCTCTTGCTATCTTATATATAACCATGTGAACACTCCAAGAGGTTGGAGTTTTTCCCCTTCACTTTAAAATAGTCTTTCTCAATTTCCTTATAATATCTATGAATGTCTTTTTCTTTTCTATCAGAATGACAGCAAGGGTTTATGAATTGTCTTGATTTTTGTAGGAGAAAGAAAATAATCTCTGAAGAGCACTATTTAATAAAAATATCCATATAGCTAAAATAATAGAATCTTTGTTTCCACATTTACACTCTCAAATATGAACCTAAAAATGGAGATTCTAGAGTTTGTTCATGTCTTGACCGTTTATGTGCATGGTACACATTGCCTCAAACTTATATTTTTAATAGTACACTGTAAGCAATTGAACTGACAGACTCTGGTAGTTATTTTTAGAGAAAGTTCATGAGGTCACACCATTTAGATATGCTAATTTATGGTTTATTTACATATATGAAAATTAAAAGGAAATCACATTTAGGAAGGAGTTAAGAGGCCAGCAGAGGCCCTACCAGTAAATTTCAATAGCAATAAATGGACCTTGCAAGTGAATACTACAATTTAGTACCCTGGTGAGTAGAAGAAAGATTTCTTTCTACCCCAGCTACAGCCCAGCCAATGGGAGACAGTCACAAATTAGCCAGTGAAAAGCCACTATATTTCCAGCTCCCAGATTATGCCAATGGACTTTTAGTTTATAACAGCCCCTCCCAACTCCCTTATTTTCTTTATAAAAGAACATTCCTCTCCTTTGTTCACCAAACTTCCCTTTGATTTTTCCATAGTTTGCTTGTCCTAGGTTGTAGTTCTCTGCTATTCCCGAATAAACCCATCTTTTGCTGGTAAAATAACTGGCAGTTTTATTTTTAAGGTTAACACATAATTAAATATCAATTACATTTTACTAATGCAGATATCATAGAAAATTAAGGTGAAGTAAAAAGAAAAAGGATCAGTGTTTTTGATAGCTTGAAAGTATCCATTACAAAGGATCAGGAAAGTTTGAAGGAGATGATATTGGAAATAGACATTCAATGATGTAACTTTTATAAAAAGTGAGCATTCAAGGAAAATATTCTAAAGAAAGAGAATAAAGTAGAAGGGTAGGTAAATTCAGAAATATTAAAGAAAAAGGAGAAATGTAGTCTGACATGATGGTTGTTTTAAACAAGAGATATAGGATATAATGTAAAAATGTTATGAGCCAGATGGTGAAAGGTCAAGAATACCCGTGTGAGAACTTAGCTCTGGATTTTGAAGACACAGGTCAGCTATTGATTGTGCTTGAAGAAGAATCTAGCTCTATACAGTAGGAAAATTGTTGCTCCAGGCACATAATTCCAATGATTTGCTACAGAATGTTCCAGAACAGGAAAGCCCATGGGGTAGAAGTGAAGCAATGATTTGGCTAATGCCTTAATTTTAACCCTGATATTTATAAATATTTTGTTGGAATAATTAGTAGTGGTCACAGGTAGCAATTGCTCCTTGAATGCACACTCAGTGCTTAAGAACAGAAAATAGAAAATTGTTATAAACTGCAAATACCCTTTCCCTATGTGCTCTCCACATCCCATAATACAGCCCCCTGTGCATCCTCCTTTTTTAATGCCCTAGCAGGAAGAAAACAAAAACATGAAACTCAAGAGTCCTCCTAAGTATCAAAAGATGGTTGTTTCAGTGAATTGTAGCAACCACATTGGGGTTTGGTGCTACCCAATTGGTGCTCCTTACAATATTTATCATAGTTTTATTCTTACGGTGGCTCACAATTCTTAAGGTTTCAAAAATACATCATACATTTTTCTAACATCCCACAAATCCCTCAGGAGGAAGGAATCAGCTTGATAATTTACAAAGTTTATTTTGAACACAAACTTGACACAGCTGAGAAAGACATTTCTAACCCTACATTTTCACATCATCTTGGGTAAACTTGTGGATAAAGCAACAGACTGTAGTGATTTGAAGTAGAGAGTCAAGAAGATATCATCTCTGAGCAATACTTAATTCCAAAAGAAAAAGCTGTAAAATACAGCATGATATAACTGAGAGCAAATTTCTCTTACTGGAAATCATATGGAAATATTTGACACTATATGATGAATATAATTGTAGTTTAACAACTGTAGGTGCTTTCCTAAAATAAAAGATATTTTTCTTCATATCGGTGATAATGGGGAACATATTTAACCAGCTAATGTACTGTGGACCTATTTGACACATCTCTTTGAATGGAGATGAATAAGTATCTAATCACCTACCCATATATATTTAAATTAGCAATAATGTATGAATTATTAAATTATGTTTTTATAACATGCTAACAAAAAAATGTTATCTATTTCCCTTAATTCAATGCTCTGTCACCAAACTAAGGAAGGGAATAATATTGGCTATTTGCCTTCTTGTTGTACTTCAGAAATCCTGTAAGAATCAACTGTGGGGTGGCTTTATGGATTTACCTGCCCTGCCCACAATGCTTGTTAAAACCCTCATCTGTGGGATTACAAAATGCTGTATTTACCACAGTGATATTCTACTCAGATTACCTCTGACAAGGAATTCATTTTAGAGCAGATCAAGTGTGGCAATGGACTCTTTCTCTTGGAAATCACTGTTTTTTATGTTATCCATAATTCTGAAACAGCTGGCCTGATAGAACTGTGAAACAGACTTTTAAAAGATTTAGTTCTTTTACCAAATGTGTCCACCTTTTGAAGGGTAGTATGACGAGCTCCAAGATTCAGTCTATGTTCTGAATTGGTGATTAAAATATGTTGTTTATCCTGTAGCCAGGATTAAAAGATCTAGGGAACCAGTGAGGAGAAAATGAAAATGGATTCTTTCATTACTCTTGTAGTGACCCACAAGGGAGATGTTTGTTTCCTATTCTCACAAATTTTGCTTTTACTGGTCTGATAATCTTAATTTCCAAGGGGGAAATGCTTCTATCAAAGGGCAAGACAATGATCCCATTAAACTATAGGTTGAGACTTCCACCTGGCCACTTTGGTTTTCTCATGACAGTGAATCGATGGGTAAGCAAAGGTGTTAGTGTGCTGGCTAGGGAGATCAATTCTGATTTCAAAGGGAAATTGGGTTGTTACTGCATACGTCAGTAAGAGGAATGTCTGGAATACAGAATACTGGTTAATAGTAAACCTTCTATCTCTGTATTTTATTTACAATATATCAAAGGACAAGTGTGATTTAGCTAGGAAAGGAATGCACATCACCCAAAAATGGATTAAGGAACTGTGCATCCTTTTCGAGAAGACAGATTATATTTGCTCTCAGCTCTATCAGGGATGGTTGAATTCCATTAGGTGCAAGCATGATTGTGTTATTGTCTTCTCTGAAAACTCATAAGGATTGAAGGAGGTGCCAAGTTGACAAGAAGTAGACTGTGATGGCTATATGATAGGTCAATATAGTTAAGCTGAAAATACTTCACCATGCATTTGATTTCCTCTATGATCCATGAAAGAACTTTGCATAAGATTTGAAAGAAAAGAAGGAAAAGCCATTTTATATAAAATTTGGAGCTACGCACTAAGTAAAGTGACACCTACAAGTTGTAGTGGGTTGGCTTGGTCATCTTGTTGGCATGAAGTATATGTAGGCACACTAGTCCTCTTGGCTTCTCTGAGCACTGACCCATGCATGTGAACAGTTCTGTGTTGAAAAATACTATTCTACTGTATGTCAGATGAGATGACAGGAAACATGGTTTCTACTTTTTTCTCATGGGTCTTTGTTTATTCTTCTAGGTTCTAGTTTGCCCTTATTAACCTTCCAGATCATATTCCATTCTCCTTCCTTGCCATCAGCCTGGCTGACCAGATGAAGAGGACTTGTGATTTTTACCAGTTCCTTAAAATAAGTCTAATTTTTATAATAAAATCCTTATTTTGTATCACTCATGTATCACTCTAACCATACCCTGACACACAATTTATAATGTTTTTTAAAAGATTTATTTGAGAGAGAGACAGCACGTGTGTGCACAAGTGGGGGAGGTGTAGAGGGAGAGAATCTTCCAGCAGACTTCCCGCTTAGCCAGAGCCCGAGGCAGGGCTCAGTCTTACCACCCATAAGCTCAAGAGCTGAGCAGAAACCAAGAGTTCGCTCTTAACCAACTGAGCCACCCAAGTGCCCCTATGGTTGGTTGGTTTGTTTACAATTTGAGAGAGAGAGAGAATGAGTGAACAGGAGGAGGGGCAGAGGGAGAAAGAGAGAATCTCAAGCAGATTCTCCACTGAGCAAGGAACCCACAAGGGACTGGATCTCACAACCCTGATATTATGACCAGAGCCAAAACAAGAGTTGGACACTCAACCAACTGGGCCACCCAGGTGTCCCTATATTTTTGTGAAAAAGATTTCTATAAATATGTCTACATGGTCTTTAGAAATTATAAATCAAAAAGACAAAGAGGAAAGAAGGGAGGGAGGGAGGGAGGGAAGGAAGGAAGGAAGGAAGGAAGGAAGGAAGGAAGGAAGGAAGGAAGTCAGCATTTAAGACCAGAGAATCAAACAAAACAGAAATCAAAATTATAACATCTGTATACCACATACATTTTTTCTCAACCCACCATTTTACTCACAGTATTGCTGCCTAAACCAACAAATCGCAGTTGTAAGCCGGCAGCATCCTACCTCAGCATATACCACAGATGTCACTCAGAACACTTCTGCAGGCGCTCTCTCAGCTATCATATGGCCTTTCGCAAAATGGAATATGAGTGAATTAACCTCTTTGGGGCAACTTTTGCTGAAGGGGGTTATCTAGTTATCTGATTAATAAATGCTCTTCTAATCTGTCTCTGTGGTGGAGAGCTCTGAGGTGTATTTTACAAGACTCTTTAGAAAGTAGTCAGCAAGATATAATCCATTTGTTCCCGGTGGTGTTCAGGTCATTTCTTTGTATTAACTGTCCCACACTCCTTGTTTTGCTCTTTACAACTGTTTTCCTTTGTTTGGGATTACTTCCAAACTTAAAATCTTTGCATTCAAAATATTTTCTCAGGCTCTGCTTTTGGGGGAACCCAGATTAAGAGAACTAGTTATAAATCTGGCTCTAGAAAGGACATCTTCTGGGGGGGGAGACTTTAGAACTGGGTCCTCTGATTGATTGGTATCAGGGTCAATAATGACCTTATTCCTAGGGGTAGGTGTGAAGATGTAATCCCTGATGTGTAATTGTTTCACAACTATCATTTAACTGGTGGTGAACTTGATAAGGTATAGGTGGAAAGTGAAGCATTGGTTTAGTTGTCAGTGGTGGTACTTGAAGGAAATGGGGAAAGAGTAATTAAAAATTCAGCAGATCAGCTACCCGATAATAGCTTCCAAGCTACAAAAAACCTGAATGTTCAGCCTCAGCAGGTGTCCTTTGCCAAAGTCAGGACTTTGACTTCGATTCAAATAATGGTATGCTGAGTCTTGGGACAGGAATATTTGGGTGAATAAACCTGAACCCTTGGATGATCTCGAACCCTCCCCTTCATGAGATGGGTGCTTTCCAAGGAGTCCTAAAATTTGTTCTTATCTTTCTCATTTTATTATCTTCTCCAGGTGAATAACTTGAGCTTGTCTCAACAAAGCCCAAGCTAGTAAGCTCTTTATCTGCTATGAGAAGACATCACTGACTTACCAAAGAATTTTCAGATATGGAAATACGTGATTATATGTTAACAGCAAATCTTGAATGTGTTGGACCAGAAAGGGAGATTTTAGGGCAGATAAGGGAGAATTTATTGACATGGGTATATACTCTTGTGATCTGAGATTGAACATTTGGTCAATAATACCTGGAACTATTCCATATATGCTGCTGGGATAGTTTTGTGATGGATGCAGCGGGAGCCACAATGAATGGTAGAGAATGTAAAAGATAAAAGAAGCCTCACAGATGTTGATGTGGGGATGTTAGAATAGATTTAAAATGTGAGACCAGGATCCCCATCACCTATGTTCTCCAGAAGTGACACAAGGGCACTTTGTGTTGTTAAAGCTGTAAGTAAAGCAGGTTATTGGGTAAGTTACATAACACCTGTGAGAAGTAATAACTGCCTTCTTTACACCAGAGTAGGTAGTAGGGAAGACTGTTGTGGAACTAGGCTCTCTATTGTTGCTGTGTATAATAGGATTTTAGATCAGCAGAGGCGCAGTGGTGGTAATTAACTGACCAAGGGAAGGTGAAGGCTGCAAGACTTGATAGACAACCAGGATGTTTTGACCTACGGGGATTTTTGGCAATGACTAATAGATTAATGATCTTAAGGATTAGATAGGTGGCAAACCAGCTTGGATATTATTGACATAATCAGAAAAGACAGACAATGGAGAGCAAAATGTGGAGGTCAGCCACAGCAGGTATAAATAATGATCCAGTAATCATTTCCACATCTAAATCAATTGTCAGACCCAAAATCCTTTAATTGAAGGAACCAAAAGCTGTAGGGTACCAGGTCTGAATGGATTCAGATACAAGCAGAACCAAAACATCATGATGGTTAGAGTGAAAGTACATGACAGCCAGGTGACGAATGGTATCCTGACACACATCTCTCTCTGACATTCCAGAATGTCCAGGTACTCATTATGTAATTATTTTTTCACTGTACAATTGGAATGTATAGATTATAGTGAAAGAACTCCATTACCTTTTTCTTACTTGTGAATTAAGAGCTATTAAGATGGGGAAGGCCAAGTGGAATTTCCTGAAATCCTTCTTTTCCTCCATCACACAAGCAAACTCATATGAGGATGAATTAAACAGGTTAATGCACCATCAAAAAAAATTAAAGGATATGATGGTAGTATGCTCTAAAAATCTACATTTGGTTCTCAGTCTGGGCACTGAAAAACTAAAATCGTGCCAGATAATTGTGGAATATCATACTTAAACAGACGGTACTCAATCGCAGCTGCTATGTCACATATGGTATTGATACACAAATAACACAGCCTCTGGCAATGGGTATGTGGCTATTGATCAAAGTTAGGAACTGCCATGAAGAGACATCAGTGAGAGAGTTAAAAAGTCAAGCCCCACAGGGATGATAGTTGCAATAATTCTAGCCAACAAAGTATTCATATTCAAAAACAAAAAGAACTGTGTATTAATATAAAATGCAGCCAACCCATTTGAAAAATGGTCAACACTAATCAGGCAAGTTCTTCACAAAATAGGGTATCCAATTGGTAATAAATATAAACATGTGCTGAAAGTCATTAGTTATCAAGGAAATACAAATTAAAAGCGCACAACGTGATAGCTCGAAATACCCACCAACATTAACAGAAGTGAAAAAAGACAGACAGTAGTGTTGGAAGGATGTACATCCAAAGGAATGCTTGACATATATTAGGTATAAACTGGGGCACCACAACTGAGAATGGCTGAGCAGTGTACACTCAAGCCATACATTTGCAAATCTTATCACCTAATGATTTATCTCCTAGGTATATACATGAGAAAAAAATCACATATTTAACAAAATACATGCACAAGTTTCTTTTAAAAGCACTATAATGGCCTCAAATTGAAGATCCAAATGTGCATAAACTGGATGAATAAAATAATATTCATAAATGGAATCCTTCAAAGCAGAGAGAATAATTTACAATTACACAAAATAATATGGACTATCTCACAATGAATATTAAACAAAAGAAGACAGATACAAACAAGTGAGAAAAAGCAAAACCTGGAGCAGGTAATCACTGGAAAACCACTGATAACGTTCAATTTTGCCATAATGCTAGTTGTAAGCATGTGTCCACTCTGAAAACTTACCAATGTGAAAACTTCTGATTTGTTTACTTTTCTCTATTTTATACTTTAATAAAGTTTCCTAATGTGAAAAAGGCAACAGGACACATTCTCTGTCTTCCCCCAGAGTTGTGCTTACTTTCCTGCACTCTGTCACAATATAGTCTGCGAGGGGGGTTACCACCCTTTTCTCCTGCAGAACGTTACACTGGTCGCTATATTAATGCAGTCATGCTCATTGCAATCACACTACTCAGGAAATAGTATTCTGGGTACAAACACATGCATCCCAGAGGGTGGGAAGTAAGACCCACAAAGACTAAGGGACCTGCCACACCAAGGACAATTTTTAGGCTCTGATGGTATGAGTCATGCCTATACATCTCCTCTGATGTACAGGGCCATTTCTTGCACATTTGTGACACCTTACTTTAAGCTTGCTGGACCTCTTTGGATTCTGGAGGTGACATATATTATATCTAGAATATTATTCCAGTGAATTTATCAGGTGACTCAGAAGTTCCCTGGGCAAAAAGAGTGATCTCCAGCATTTCTAAGTTGCAGTATAAGCTGGCTTTCTACTCATGCCAGAGGACTGCACAGATTTGGCTATGCTGGAGGTATCGGAGTAAAGTACCATGTGGTAAACCCTAGTAAGCCGAGAGAGAGAGTCACACAGCAGACTTCTCGGGAACTGAAGTCAGGTCTTGCATCCTCCAGCTGAAAAGTATTTAAAAACAGCTGTTGGTGTGGCACTGGTCCTATTAGGACTGAACACTTGACCATGAAACAAGTGACTATGTGTGGGGGGTCACTGAGATGTCATTGAGAAGATGTGACTACTAGTTGACCTAGGAGCTGGACTGGGGCATTTGGAGGCCCCCCTCATCACCTCCCTCATTCTTGGAATGTGTATTTTTCTTGCCTTCCCCATTCCAAAAAGCTGCCCCAAGAATCAAGACTTGAGATAGAGATGTGGTGTTGAGACTATCTAGATAGTATACAGGATTAAACCCAGGTAAACTCTCTCTATAAATTCAAGATTCTGAGTGGAGATCTACTGGTCTTACAGCCAGTCACCCCAGACAAGCCTCTTATATAAGTCCCCTTGCTCATTAAATCTGCCACCTACCAATCTGGAGTGGTCTGCCTCTTTGGTCTCTCCCTTCCCACCATGTATGGAGACCAGTTTCATGTTATATTGGGAAGCTCCTGAGAAGTTGCTAACTAACTGTGCAATCAGAGCAGCCCATGCTGATCTAGGTATTCCAGGATCCATCAGGCAGCCTCGGCAGCCACAGTAGCAATCCATTGTACATAGAAAGTAATGCACTGTAGATCTGGACTGGGAAGGTTCAGAAGACAAAGATGCTGACTAAACAGGCTTAGATTCCTTTGTCACCTCCCTTAGTTGTTTCAATGCTTTATTCTTAATTTATATATGTGGCCTTTTAGGGACTTTCCGTAATAACCTGTTAAAGGAGAATGACCTTGTTCATAAATTAATTAGGTTAACACACTGCAAGACAGTGACCGTGTATTATTTTTATTCTGATACCCAACAGACCTACCAAGGATGGCTTTGAGGGCCATATCTACACACCGAGCAGAGCAGTTAGCAGTGTGCTTGGTTATTTACCTTATATGGAAGGATACCTGATGTGCAAATATACACGGATTCTTGAACAAAAGATATGGATGTTCAGTTAGGGGCCTAGAAGAAGCAAAATTAGAAGACTGAAGCCAATGATACTTAGGAAAGGTGCAAAGTACATAGACCTTTGGCAGTGGGCACAAAGAGTGGTAATCTTTGTGTCTCATTTTCATAAAAACCAGACAATATTCGCCACTATGGAGAAAGTGTTGAAACAGATAAGAGTCTTCCAATCGAGGTCAGCTACTCTCTCCTGTCAGCCAGAACAGTTTTTTCGTCATGGACCTGCAAACACCACTATCCATATGCTAAGTGGGTATCGAATTTACCATAAGACATTCTTCATAATATTGCCTAAAACCAAGGGGCTCACTGGAAATTACGAGAGGTGCAATGTTCAATTCAAGATCATGGCATTCAGTGGTCTTACCAGAATACATTTCTTTGAAGTAGTCAGCTGAGTAGTTTATTGCATGTTTGATTAGGATGACAATCCCAGAAAATACCCTACATAAGGCAGTATATACACTATTCCATAATAGACGTATGGCTCTGTGTCCCCAGGAACTAGAATATGGGGACCTGATCCAGGGATGAAAGTCATATTGCTCCCTTCACCATCAACGCCCAAGATGCCCTCACAGAATGTTTTTCTCCACGCTCATAACTATACACTCTGCCGGGCTTAGGCACAACAGCTGGCCACCAACTTTTTGACTGTGTGATGGGCTGGACTTTTTATAGGATATTAATGTCTCTGAATGGTGCTGGGAGTGGAAGCATCATGCCCTTTCTTATGTTCTCTCAGCCTAGCTTTGAATTCTGAGCTCTAGTCACAGGCACAGTCTGAACTCTAGTCACAGGCACAAGCCTCAACTGAGAGCAGCTCATTACACTTATATTGACTCTCTCTCACTTTCTGCCCCAGGCTTCTGTGACATCACTATTTGGCACATACGTTGGAAATTTAACGTTGGAAACTTAACAGTTCTTTTGATACAAGAACCAACCTGAATATGAAAGGACATTAACACTTTGACCAGCGGATGTGAACCAGAGCCTACGTACTTCCTTAGGTGGCTTCAGTGGACAGGGCACAGAGGTGGTCAGCTTCATAATGTACCCCATGACTGACTTTCCCTTCACTTCCTTTTCTATCCCCAGCCTCAAATCCTGTTTCCTGGGATCAATTCCCAAAATAAGCTACCCGCACTCCATAGTTCTCTCAGGCTTTGTTTTGAGGAAGAAACAAGAAGATGATACTGGCATTAAAACACACACATCCTGGTAAACCTGAGGGGCTTTGGACATGGAGATACAGGGACTTGAAGTATATGTCAAGAAGTTTCTTGGGTTGGAGCAAGTTTATTTGGGTGCAGTATAAGGAACTAACTTCATCATTTCAGATATTCTACTTTTCATTCCAAGAAGTAATTACTAAAATATTTCTTACATGTGAGTGAAAATCAGTTTCAACATGATGGTGTTGAGTTACCTAATTATATCTAGAATTGCTGAGTGTGACTGTGTGAGATATTTGATAGAGATGTGCTTTTTCATAGCTCAAGCTACGTGACTGCATTTGCTCTCATTTTTGAGAAGTACAGCCCCAGTCTTTGCCCAACATTGTACACTTATCTGCAAACACATTAAATGTTAGCTTATGTAAAATCTTCAGTAAATAATTTCATATAGTTTCTTTTTTGTGCTGGTATATGATACAGCAAAACACTCAGAGCAGGCTGGACCTCAGATTCCTCAAAAGCAAGAAACTTGGCTCGGGACAATGGCTCAGCATCAGCAGGGAAAGTTATGAGGGTGTTTGTCCTTGGTGACTTAGGTAGCTATACAACTAGAATTAGACAAACAGAGAGGACACCTGCAGACTTCAGCTCTTTCTGAATGCTAGTCTGAGTTCAGGCTTGCCTTCATTCTGTTTGCACAGTCCTTACATCATAGTTGACATGCCTACAATTGCAGTTGTCAAATTTTATGCAAGAAGCAGAAAAGAAAAACGGGATAGTACAAAGTATTTTCAGTTTACATGGGCATATATATGTACCTTTTTTCTTTTACAATATTCATCTGCAAGTTGAGAGATATTTAGCTTTATTTAACTAGTTTAATTTTAGGCATTGATCTTCATAAATACTCATTTAGGAAGGAAAAAAATCCCACCTAGTATTTCTGCTTGCAGCAAGAATGAAAAGACAAAATAAGGTAGACGATATGATAGCTGAATGGGGAAGAGGAGCTAATTATTGCCCACTGCTGTACCTCATGGTGTGTGATGAGCCCTGAGGGTCCCCTGAATAGAAGGAATCTCTTTCTGTTACAGGGGAAGAATGAGTCACGGTCAGGCTACAGCCTCTCTTTTCTTCTAATACAAAGGAAACAATGCAATTTGGAAGGCAGGGTAAAGGATGCTATGGCCTTAGAAGCACAAATCATCATATAGCCCTGATGATAATGACATTCTTCATCCATCCCTTCCATTTGTTATTGACTAGAATAGTATATCATCTTTGGCTCGTTTTGTGTTATTGTAATACCTTGTGTATACAGTGATAATAGACTCATTTTAATTACTCCATTTCTAATAATAACAGAAAAATATTTCATACAGGTACTTCTTGCTTCCACTAGCAACATATACCAGAAAATAGGCAAAAGAAGAACTTATTGATTTACAGATTATGTTCCAGGTGTCTGTATGGTAATATTTTAGAATGTGATGCATGTTGTCGGAGAAACGTTGTAGATAACAGTGGTAAGGTCCAACCTGAATCAACCAAAAAGAAAAACAAATAGCTATTTAACTCATGATGTTCCTGGACTGTCGTATTAGTAGCATTTCTTAGTTATACAGAAAAGGGAAGAGAACAATTTGATGGAGAGGAAACCTAATATTAGTTATGAACCTTCTGTATGCTAGACACTTTAGACAAAGAATTCCATCTAATTACAAGAAGTGCTATTATTTCCCTATTTTATAAGTGTGGATGCTGAAACTAAGAGTTATTGATAACATATCCAAGGTCACTTAGAGCTTGTGAATAGCTAAGCTGGTATAGTAAACCCAGTTTACTCTGATTTAGACAGTTTTATCTACTGGATCTTCTCAGGATGGCCAACAATTGGATGTTGCTTTAGTTCTATTACAGAATTATAACGCCAGTTCATGGAAGGAGACCCAAAAAGTACATGAGCACCACCACCTGAGCAGAGCAGCATACCTCTTTTCAAACTTCACAAAGCACCTGAAAGCAGACATAAGGACTCAGACCTGTCCTTGGGGATTTGGAAGGTACAAGAAAAAGGGCAAGTAAGAGGCAGAGAACAATTTAGACTTTTCCGCAGTACCCCCAACAGAGCCCTGATAGGTTTTGTGTGGAAAATAAAGTCATAGAGTCATATTTTTATGTCACTAAGACCAAATAGAGGATTTAGGTCAGTTTAATTACAGTCCATATAGATGAAATTTCAACACTTTAATGAGACCCAAGAAAATCTGTTTCTTCGGGTCACTATTTTATCAAAAGGTACCAGCTATTTAACAATCTTCATGTGAGAGAGGAGACCTGGGTTTTTTCATTCATACCTGTCTTCCTGGTTGAGAAGTAGGCTCCCCAAAAAGAGCAATTCCATATTTTAAACAGGAAAAACGCAGAGTAAATGTCTTAACCCCCTCCCCATTACCACTTCTTCCAGCTGTACAGCTGTGATTATCTATTGGGTAATCAAGGATTTAGCTACCTTGTTCTATTTTCCCATGAATGTTAGCCAAAAGGAAAAGGTTATTTAGTTACCATAGAGAAAATCTGTCCTTCCACGCAATCCCACAGTCTAGTATGTGTGACTGACATCAATGACACCAGGGAGGCTATGCTTATCTTTTGGCTCATGGGAGAGTGATGGGAATATATAACTCACTTTCATGGACTGGCAGATACTTAAAGAAAAAAAAAGTCTAGATGTCAGTGCCTTCTCTGAAGAAAAAGATAGACAGCTCAATACTCCTGTAATTTACTAAGTAATTTTTGCTGTATTTGCGGAGGCCACAGGTTCTGGCAAATGAAGGAAACTCCCCTTTTTTAAAAGCATTATGGGATTATACATTTTCACAGTTATTTCTTGAAAAATAAAAGTTTCTTTTAGACAAAATCTAATACTAAAAATACTATAAGAAAATTCATTCTTTTCTCCAAAGTGAGTTATAAGCACATCCCAACTTATCTGGATATACTGAAATTATTTTTTAAAATAAACATTCTCAGCTATCTTCCTTTCAGCAAAATTCTTTCTTTTTATTAGTGGGATATCTAATCATTCCACTGACAAAAATGGCAATGTATTTTATACACTTCAATTTTGAAGTGGTCCTAATCTACAGAGGAGGAAATTAGCTGTTTATAATAGATGAGAAAATTCAGGCCATTATATTAATATGATACATATGCACATACCTCTCATATCACCAATATTCCTTATTTTGGATAAACATACATGCTTTGCAACAGCTTATCGGCATACATTCATAATTTGTGTGGTTTTAAATGAAAATTTCATAATTAATTTCATCTGAGCTGGTTATTTACAGAGAAAATTTAAATTCATTTCAGCTGTCATGAAAAAAGAAAATTATGAAGTAGTCCAAAATTAAGAGAGGTGAAGAAAGACATGATTAATCTCTGTATGAGAACAGCATTTTTAACAAAAAGCCCCATAATTTTCTAGGATAAATTACCTTTGTCTTTACAATCTATATTGAGGCAGGTATGAAAAAAAGACTACGCATTATTTAAATAACTTAATTTTCCATTTGCATTTTAATATAAATTTTGACTGCACCACCTGAGACTTTCCATAAGGCCAGAATTTAAATATTAAAGTAATTAAGGACCGAGCAAATTATGAAATTTCTCTCTCATTTATTTAATAATTGTGAACCCAGGTTATGTAGTGGTGGAAAGAAGGAAAGTATTCCTGTCTTAAGTGTCCTAAAGTTTGGGATGAGGTCTCAAATTTGAATGCAAGATAATAAACACTTTGTGTAATAACTCTCATGCTAAGGAAAAAAAACAATTAGGTCTGATTCAATGCTCTATCCTTTCCTTTCCTTAGTAGACAGAAGTTCAGAAGTTAAAGATTTTTCTTAGATAAATTAATTCTCAGGATAGTCCTTAATACATTTAAATTCCAACCTTTGATTTGTCTGACACTAGGTTGATTATCTATATTGATTCTCTTGCCAAACCTATGTTTGAATATATTATACATGTAGTACATATGTGTTCACTGGAATTAGGTTACAATCTTGTATTGTTCTGATAAAATAACTGATATTTTTCTATTTATGTCAATTCAGTTTTGCAGTTTTGTATCTCTTATAATAAATGAATGGTTTCCATTATAAATTTTGTAACTTCCTCAAACTAGATATACATTTATCTTAGGTTCGGGAAAAGCTAAAAAAAATTATTGTAGAATGTGTATAGTTGGTCTCTTAATATAGTTGTAAAAGAAATATATTTGCTTTATCTTTGAAGATAAAGTAGTTGTAGAGATGACACATTTGGGGAAACTTTTTTTTTCTTTGTGAAAGTCATCTGATGAAAGTCACAGCTGTTTTGTATCCCAACTGGCAGGGCAGCCACCCCATGAAGAGAAAGAGACATATTCTAGTGCCACCTGAGCTCCGCATTTGCAAAAATAAGCAGCAAATATAGCTGATTCCTGATCCTATTTACTGGAAAGCCAAGAAGGATTATAAGTGTGAATATATTTCTAATAGCATAATCAAAATATTGATATAATGAAGAATTATCTTAGATCAATTGAATATAAGACAAACTGATTAAAAGTTAGGTTCTAGATTTGTCCAAATCAACAACCTTGAAGCCAAAAATTCGGGGAAAAAAGTCACTGTGTAGGGTTGTATATCTTAGCACATGTTTCTCTACTAATGTGATTTTCTCATACGTTAGTTTTAGTATCATCAATTGTACTATCCTCTCCTAGGGTGGAATGCTTTGTGGTGAGGTCTGTTCTGTGCCTTGCAGGATGTTTAACAGCAATACTAGCATCTAACCATTAGATTCTCCTATCTATACCCCCCTCCCAATTATCTCAACCAAAAATTTCTCCAGAAACTGGGAAATGTCCCCTAGGGACAAAAATCACCCCTACCTGAGAAGTATTGTTCAAGTTATTAAATGAAAAAATAGAAGTCTAAAAAATAAAAATTTAACTATACTTCTAAGTACTTAACCCTGGTGTATGATGGGAAGGGGAGGAAGTGGAGGGAAAGAGTGATCAGAGCAGTCTTCATAGAGCATGTGGGTTGAACAGCTTCCTAAACTATATCTAGGATAGTGCACAAGTCACTCAGGATGAAGTGAGGCCATTAGAGGGAGGGAGATAACAGGTGTAAAATAGGAAGACTTGAATCAGCATGAAGATTGATTCATTACTGCACAGTTCCCAGGATTTTGAGGAAAGAGCTCAACATGTTATGTCAGCGCTAACTCATAACAGACACTGAAGTCTTTCTAGGAAACTGGGCAAACAAAACCCCTTGGGTGGTGAGAGGAATGAGTAATAATTTTCATGGATAAGTCTTCTGTCCACACTTCTGGTTGAGAAATGCAAAGCTGGCTGTGGTATGAAGAACTGGGAAGAGACAGCCAATAGGCAACTTTAGGGCTTTACTGTGTGTAGGCAAGAGGACAGGAGGAGCTGAATTAAGACAGTATGAAAGGGAAAGAGAAGTGTCTGCGTTTCGGTATAATTGGAAAAAATAAATTGAAATGACTTTTTCATTACCATATATAAGACACTGAAGACAAGTAAAGTTGAAAAATGACTGGATGAGTTTTTAACTGAGCCATGAAGGTATTTCCAATGCTCTGCCCATGATCCCTTGGGTCCCTTTACATTCCTTTTTTTTTATTATTAATATAAATTCAGGGGGGCCTGGGTGGCTCAGTCTGTTTAAGAGTGTGCCTTCAGGGGCACCTGGGTGGCGCAGCGATTGGGCGTCTGCCTTCAGCTCAGGGCGTGATCCCGGCGTTCTGGGATCGAGCCCCACATCAGGCTCCTCCACTATGAGCCTGCTTCTTCCTTCTCCCACTCCCCCTGCTTGTGTTCCCTCTCGCTGGCTGTCTCTCTGTCAAATAAATAAATAAAATCTTAAAAAAAAAAAAAGAATTATTGAAAAAAAAAAAGAGTGTGCCTTCAACTCTCTGCTTAGCGGGGAGGCTGCTTCTCCCTCTCCCTCTGCCTAACGCTGCCTACTTGTGCTCTCTGTCAAATTAAATCTTAAATAAATTTAAATTCCATTTGCCAACGTGCAGTATGTCATTAGTTTTTGGTATGATTTTAGATTCTTTAGTACACCGATTCCCAACAGTGAGTACTGAACCCCTCTGGCTATGGGAGCCTGCTTTTTGGCACTTGCAGATAGCCAGATTGCCTTGAAATTGACATTTCTCTTGAGGCAACCTTAACCAATGACTGACAGATCCAGGAGAATACGGATTCTAGCCCCCTTGCACCTGAGCAGAGCAACTCTAAGATGTGGCCTTCGAGGTCTCTAGAACTCCCTCAGGATTAAGCCACAGTTACTCCTCTATTGTACTTTACTTGGTATACCACCCTTTCCTAGTCCCCATCTTTTTCTGGTACTTTTCTTTTTTTCCCTGAATAAATTATGTTAACATAAATCCTTATATTAAGATCTAATTCTGACAGACCAAACCTTTTGCTTATTTTAGGTACCTATGGGATATTGGAGATGACCAGTCATCATTTGGGTATCTGGAGATGGAGATCAGATCAGGTCTGGTTGAAATTTTAAGTTCTGTAGATACTGAAAAATTATTTTTATCACTATTATTTTCTCCTATCACATATAACAGAATGCTTTCACATCTGCTCAAGTTTTTCCAATAGATTCATCCCCTATCAAAGGAGAGATGAAAACAGGTTCTGCTAATATATTAGCTTCCCCTTACATAACAAGTGGGTTGTAAAATATTCTGTCGTATTTCCAGTACATATATTTTTTCCATTATGACCTCTATCTCACCTGTCATTTGAGCTGGAGCTTTATCATTAACCCTGCCATTCATTCATTCATTTGTTCCCTTATTTATTCATGTATTCATTATTAATAAATAGCTGTGTTTGTAAAATGCCAGGCTTGTGTGATTATGGGAAATAATCATGCATTAAAGACTCACTTTACTACAAGTGATTATGATGTGTCATATCTGAGAAGCATATATCCTACCAATTAATAATAGATTAACAATTTGCCATATTCTGTCATGGAATATTAAGTGATTACACATAGTCATTTTTAAAGCAAAGCATGACTATAGATATATTAGACAACATGCAAGCAAAAAATACAGAAAACCTAAAAAGATGGAAGCAACCAGTTAAAATCCTAGTGGTTTTGTGTAAATAAGCTACAGGACAGAGACTTCAGTCTCTCATATGCTTTAGTCAGGACTTCGTGGGAATGTGCACTTAGAGGCTACCAAAGTTCTACCTGATGAAACTTCAAGAGTTTGAGTGAGAACTGTGATCCCCACCGTGGGGTGTGCTCCCCCTGCTGAATCTTCGATATTGCCTGGAACCACAATTTTCACAATAAGCCTCTCATTAAGTGTTCTTTTAATTGAATCGTTGCATTAATCAAAATACTGTTTTGAGGCAAAGAAATACTTTATTCCCAAATTAGACATGAATATTCAAATAGTCTTAGGAGACTAGCACACTACCTATTCTTAGTAACATGTACCAGTTCAAAGCACTGCTTTCCTAAAAGTTCTTTGAGTAAAGTACTATGGAAATAAATTGGTAGGTGTGCCTTTTACCTAGTTCAAACTTTGCACAAAAGTGGAGGGGGGAGCCTAGACTTCATATAATTAATTCTCTGGATGAAGACAGTTTAAGGACTAGGAGTCAAAAATATTGATTTTAAGTAGCTCAGACACTCCCCGCTATACCTATTGAGATTCTTTTTTTTTTTTTTTTGAAATTTAACCTTTATAGATCTTATTTCAGCATTTTTAATAGGGAGAAACAACACTGAGGCTTTGTACAGAACCTTGGAGTTTTTAATTCCATTATCACATATGAAGATTAGATACAGTATCCTGTCTACTTCTCTAGGTTGCAGTGAGGAGAAAAAGTTCTGTGACCAGTAAAAAGGCTTCTTCAAGAGTGTGTATGTGTGTGTGTGTGTGTGTGTGTGCGCGCGCGCGTGTGTGTTCTATTTAAGAAATCTTAACACTAATAATATGTATGTCTTGACAGATAGCTGGGTAATTCCTCCAAGGATATAACATTGATTGTCGATGAATGGAAAACTGGAAGAAACTAGGAGTTACTAACAGAAAATGCAAAGGGCAGTGGTGAAATGGAACATACTTTTAAACAGTTCCATTCAAATGTCTTGGTGTCTACAGATGTTCTGTTTTTAAACAAGTTGTAGCAACAGTGTAGAATGTGGATAACCAACAAACACTGATTTCCAGAACTTCCATTTCAGCTGACAAAAATCATTGAGTTGCTAAAGGCAAAGAAGTATCTTTGTTCCTGATGTTGTATCAGCCTACATGTCTTGCTGTCCTAATCTATTTGACCAAAAAAGAACAGAGAATCCAGCAGGAACAGACTGAGGCTGTCAAGATAAACGTGTGAATCCGACTGACAGGACATACACAACTCAGCCTTTGGCCATGCTGCCTATTACATCACTGAAGCTAAACACACTCTGTGAACTGATATGTCGAGTGGTGGTTTTTGTAAATCTGTTCTTTTCCATTCTTGCCTTTGAAATTATTTGCCCTTTTATTTTGAAATTTTAACATGTTTTAAATTTTACAGACAAATAGGACATTATAGAACAAGGGTGGCATACATAAAAGTTACTTCTACCTTTGTATGCTATCAATATTTTCAAACACAAGTAATCCAGTATTCAAAAGAGTAGCTAAGAAACACAATGCAACTCAATAGAATTAGAGCATGCATTCAAATAACGACAGTTTACATAGAGGGTTTATCTCCTGGGTAGAAAGAAAATAGGTCTTTTTCAAAACAAAACATAATTGAGAACTGACTTACAGGTCTCTCATGATGTAAGGGGGCAATATGCACCCACCATTAACATACTCATTTGTTGTGAGGGTAGTTGGAATTCCTGTCCGAATACCATATACAAAAAGATTGATCATCAAAAGGACATAAATTACACCATGTTGTAGACGATTTTTATCTTTTGTATTACTATTTTTCTTCCATCTTTGTATTTAAACATTTTAGAAAAATAAAGTTACCATGATTCTGAAAAAATAAATTATGACAATCCACTGCATTGATTACACTGGTATTATTAATTGATAAGAAAATTCATCTGCTTGTTACACGGGGAAGAGAACATATAATACATTGCATATAACACATAGGCATATAACAACAGGAATGGCTTGGGAGATTCATAGTGATTTTATTCTAAGCTCCACAGTTAGTTTACAAAAGCGGACATTTGGTAGAGAGTAAAATATACCATTGTTCAACTCAAAAGGTACTCAATATCTATCAACTTCTCTACATGTTAATGTATTGCTAAGATTGCATTAGGATGAATATGAATTTGCATCACAAAACATTGATGTTTTGATAATTTAAATGAATTAAGTGATAAATTTTGTGCATCAGAAATTTGGCAAGGCAGCTACATTACAATCTACTTATCTAAATAAGAATGCTTAAAACAACTATTTCTATCACAGTATTACATACAGTGACTCTTCAGAATTTATCTCATCTCATGTGTACGAAGTTTTAAGTACTTCCCTCAATGCCTTCATGCAGATTCTATTTGCTTGACCTGAAGTTTCTATTATTACAATCATTCTTTTGGTTGGAGTTTAAAGACATCACCATTTTCTCCAAAAGACTAAAATTAAAATGAATATGATTTACTGTATCAGGTAGAAAGAGTTTTTTTTTTTAAACTTTACTTTCTAGTTACCCACTTTTCCCTTCTCTCTTACAGCAAAATTTCTCAAACAATTCTTCTATTTTAAATTATTTCTCTCTTGAACTATCTCCAATTAGTTTTGCCCACACCACCCAGCCAAACTACCTTTATCAAGGTAATAAATTAAGTCTTACTTGATTAGAAGCATTTGACTGCTACTTCTTCAAAATACTTCCTTATATTTTATTACACCAGCTTCATCTGGCTTTCTTCCTACCATCTTGCCTACTACTCATTCTCCTTTTCTATTCTCCTTCACTGCCCCAAAATCTGAATGTGGCAGTACATTATGAATAAGTCTTTGGACCACTTCTTTTTTCCTATGTTTTCACTTCTTAGATGTCCCATCTAGATCTTTGGCATGATATACTTCCTATGTTCTAGGAGACTCTCATATTTATAGGCAGACTTAGAACACTCCTCTGAACCCCAGATCTTTATATCCACAGCCTTGATATCTCCAACTATATGTATAATAAGCATTTAAATCCGAAATAGACATAAGGAACTCCACAACAGAAAATACACTCTTCTCACATGCACATGGGATATTCTCCAAGATATGATCACATGCTAGGCCACAAAACAAGTCTTAATATATTAAACAAATTTGAAATCAAAGTATTTTTTTTATCCAACCCAAAGTGCAATGAAACTAGAGATAGGACAAGGCAAACTGGGAAATCTGCAAATATATTGAAATTAAATGCCTTTTTAAATAACGACTGAGTTGAGTAAATCACATAGCTGTTTAAAAAATACCCTGAGAAAAAGAAAATGAAAACACAACATATCAAATCTTATGAGATGTAATGAAAACATGTAAGATGAAAGTATATAGCTACAGATAAGATTAAGGTATATAGCTATAAATGTATGCATTTAATATGAAAAAAATATCTCAAAACAACTTTCATCTCTAGAAACTAGAAAAGGAGCAAATTAAACCCAAAGCTAGCAAATGAAGAATAAAAATTGAAACTGAGATACACAAAATACGGAATAGAATAGAAAAAAAAAAAATCAACACTGAGTTGTTCCCTTGAAAAAATAAAATTGACGAACACTTAGCTAGATTAAGAAAAAGGGAGATTAGAGATGAAAGACAGGGACTTACAACTGATCCTTAAGAAAAAATATCATAAAAATATAATCAATAATTGCACCCCAACAAATTGAATAACCTAGAATGAATTCCTAGAAATACATAGCCTATTAAGACTGAATCATGAAGAGACAGAGAATCTGAAGAGACAATCATAATGAGGATATTGAATCAGTAATCAAAACCCCCTAACAAGTAAAAGACCAGAAAAGGATAGCTTCACTGGAAATCCTACCCAACACTCAAAGAATTAAAACCAATCCTCCTGAAACTCTAAAATGCTGAAAAGGAAAGAACATTGCCAAGTTTATTCTATGAGGCCAGTATTACCCTGACACCAGAGGCCAAACAAAGACATTCCCAGAGAGTACAGACTAATATCCCTAATAAATGCTGATGCAAAAATAAACTGAACTGAGCTACACACTAAAAGGATTATACATCATGACCAAGTAGGATTTATTCCTGGCATGTAAGCATGGTTTAACATATTAAAATCAGTGTAATGCACCATATTAACAAAATGAACACAAAAACCACATATCAATTGACAGAAAAACTTTCATAATAAAAACAAACTAGAAATTAAGTAACAACATAAAAAGGCCACTTATGAAGTTTATAGCTAGCATCATGTTCACTGGTGAAATACTGAAAGCTTTTTTCCTAATATCGAGAATGGAAGGATGCTCACTCTGGCCACTTCTATCCAACACAGTATAGAAATCCTAGCTAAAGCAATTAGGCAAGAAATAAAAGACAAACTAGAAACAAATAACCTTACCTTTTTTTGAAGACAAGATTTTACAGGTAGAATACACTAAAAATTTCACACACACACACTAAAATGAATTCAATAAAGTCAGAGCATTAAAAATCTCAAAAATCAGTTGTTTATATTCCCCTACTTTGAACAATCTGAAAAAGAAAACAACTCTATTTATAATGGCATCAATAAGAATAAAATACGTAGGAATAAAACTCACCAAGAAGGTGAAAGACACATACTGAAAACTACAAAACATTGTCAAATAAAAGGAAAGACAGGAGTAAATGGAAAGGTATCTCATGTTCATGGATTGAAAGAATATTGTGAAGATGTCAATAATAGTCAAAGCAATCTAGAGATTCAGAGCAAGCCCTACTCAAATTCAATGACTTTATTTTTTTTAAAAAAACAAAAGTCAAAAAGTTTATCCTGCATTTCATATGGAATCTCTAGGGACTTTGAAGAACCAAAATGGTTTTGGTTTCTCTATACATGGAGAAAAGTTCTAGAATATCACACAGAGAGAAATAACAGGGGAGGAAGGAAGACAGAGACAGAAGGAGGGAAGGAATGATGTGGAAATTAGAAAAGATAGATATAAATAACAGATACTTTATATTGTGTGTATATATATGCTATATACTGTACATAATATATATGTATAATTGTTACAAATGGGTGAAAGAATACATGTGCAAAAATAGTTATTAAAGCCATACAAGAGGGAACGTATTTGAAATATTAGATTTTAAAATTACAGATTTAAAAATTTACTATATGCCATTAAGTCCCAATGTATATTACAGAACATCAAGATATGATACGGCAGCATTATTAGACCTCACAGTGAATAATGTACCATATTTAGGCACTGTGGGTAACAGTCAAAGGAAAAGAATTAGATTTTCTACATACAGTCATATTCTGAGGTACTGGGGGCTAGGGCTTCAATATATGAATTGTGGAGGGGGGACACAATTCTGTACATAACAGATTAAGTAGCATTTTTAAGAATATTCAACAGCACAATACACTCAATAGTAATCTATTTACAGATACCTAATGTACACTGAAAATTTTAGAATTGAACAGTATCACAAAAATATATAATTTTGGAAAAATAATTTTGTTTTAATATTTTAATTGAGATACATGGTCTTTTACTCAAATTTATGTAGCATTTATTTTCTTTATGAAACCTCTGTATATCTTTTCTCCAAATACATATTTTTGTTTCAATATTATGTTTATCTGGGAATCATGTTTCTGCTTTGTTGATACCACAGTTATGCAAGTGTGAGACTAACCACAAACATTTTTGTACACAATTTGTTCATTTTATGAAACATCTACTGCATTTATATTTAGCCAATATGTATTTTGCTGGTTTTATTTTAGGCACAATTTGATTCAAAAATTCAAAAATTATAAAACAAAAAGCGACACGCTTCAATGATTTGTAACCTTGAATGGTCAGATTTTAACTGCAAATTTTCTAATTATTATGGTGTACTATATTCAAGTATTAATCCTAAATTGTAGATTATCTTTAAAAAAAACCTTCTCTTTTAGTCAGATTATTTTCCTGTTTTAAATAGCATTCATCTTGATATTAATTCAGTGATTACCAGTTAATATTGTATATTTATATTGAAATTAACAGATATACAGAAGTGTTTTTAAACAGGTATTATTTATTGTACTTTTTTTCCCCAAAATTGTCCTAATTGCATTTTTTCCCCAAAATTAAGACATTAATGTAACTACAATGCAAATAAAAAATGTAGGATTATAGCACCCAGGAAGTCTCTTCTGAGTCATTATCCAGTGGCAAAGATAAATACTTTTCTGGTGTCTATCATCAGATATTACTTAAGCCTAGTCTTGAACTTAATTTATAAACAATCACATAGTTTTTATCTCCTGTTACTGGATTTTTAAAAATTACCTTTGTTAGAATTATATGTAGAATATATAATTATATACTATAGAATTATAGAATTATATATTATATGCTAAAGAATTATATATATAATATATATATATATATATATATATATGAAAGCAGTTCATTACTTTTTCATTCAGTACTGTATCCCATATAATCAGTAAGTATCACCAAATGTGGTTTAAGTGATTTCCAGAATTAGCTTGCTATTAGTGTTCCTTTGACCATTCTTCTAGGTCTTTAGTGAACACACACATATATTTCTTTTGGGTATATAATCAGGCTTTACTAGCCATAGGGCATGCATAAGGTCAAATTTAATAAATGCTGCCAGTTTGCCCAAGCACTCATTCCAGTTTATGTTCTTACGGGGAGTCTATAAGAATTTCATTGCTCCCTATGTTTTACCAACCACTGGGATTATCATTTTTTAATTCTATTCTATTTTTCTTTGCAATCAAGTCATTTGGTGAGTGTTTAGTGTTCTAGGACTGTGGTTTTAGTTTGCATTTCCCTGATGAATAAGGAGATTGGGTGTCTTTATATCTGTATTGCCAATTTGGATACTGTGTTTTGAGAAGTACCTATTTAAGACTTACGCCAATAAGATAATCTAGTGTTAGGTCTTTCTTATTTCACAGGTAATTTTTTTTTTTTTTTTTTTAAATTTTATTTTATTATATT